>NW_027362763.1:206692374-207134874 GCF_046119375.1 Phyllobates terribilis
TGTGTTTGGGCTTATTTTTTGTGCCCTGAGCGGATACCATTTTAGGGTCGATACAATGTTTTGATCACCTCTTATTGCATTTTATTGCAATGTTGCAGCGGCCAAAGTTTTGATTTTTTTTCGTTATGAAGTTTACCGATCGGATTAATTTATTTAATATTTTGATAAAACGGACTTATACGAATGCAGCTATACCAAATATGTGTATTTTTTATTGTTTTATTTTTAATAGGCGAAAAGGGAGGTGATTTCAAATTTTGTGGATTTTTTGTTTATTTTTTTCATATTTTTTAAAACTTTTTTTTTACTGTACTTGTTATTCCCCGGAGGGGACTTGAAGCTGCTATTGTCTGATCGCTTGTGCTATACATAGAAGTGCATCAGCACTGCTATGTATAGAGAAAATCACAATCTCCTATGAATGCCAGCCACGGGCTGGCTTTTACAGTAGGATTGTAATGACAGGCATGGGGGTCCTCAGCAGACCCGCGGCTGTTATGACAACCCATCGGCGCCCCGCATTCACATCCTGGCGCGTTGATCAGAGCATGGAATGACGCGCCCCCCTCTAATGTGCTAAATGCCGCTGTCAAAGATTGCTGGCAGCGGGATTTAGCAGGTTAACAGCTGCAGGCGGAGTTCCAGGTGGCTCCTGTTAGAGGCACATGACCGCTGATTAAATAAGCCATCATGTGAGGGGAAAGATGTGGGCTCGGCGTGCAAGCCCGTATCAAAACCAGGGGACATGACATATGATGTAAGTTACAGTGTAATTAAGGAGTTCATACATAGTTTACTACATTAGGACATATAGGATTTATATACAATATTTGAAACTTGTGTTCATTAGTAAAATAATAGTGCTACCTATAACAAGATTACATCACTGATACTTCACTGCATATAATGCTTCCCTTCTCTGACCTATTGCTCACCTCCAGGATAAGGACCTGGTTGTGGCTGTAATATCTGCATCCCCCTTGGCTTCACCACTTTCTCTGAATGTAAAGTCTTATGAATTTGCATTTCAAAATACACATTAAAGGGAATCTGTCACCACTCTATTGCTGCCTTATCTGACTGCAGCATTATGTAGAGACAGAGACCCTGATTCCAGCAATGGATCACTGGGCTGCTTGCTGAAATTTTTATGAAATCAGTGTTTTATCAGCAGGAGATTATCAATAAACAACTACTTGGTCTGATGCCAGGTAGCCGGACCTTGCCCCCACCACTGATTGGCAGCTGTCTGCCTATGCAGCGTGTACACAGAAAGCTGCCAATCAGTGATGAGGTCTGCAGCAGAGAAAACAGTTTATTATCAAAAGTTCGACAAGCAGCCCATTAAGTGATACATAGTTGGAATCAGGGTCTCTACCCTTATATCATGCTGCTCTCAGAAGGAGTAGCAACAACTTGTTGACAGATCCCCTTTAATAATAATTAGCATACAACCCTTTTAAACTATAATATGAGATATATGAGATTGACCAGGATCCCCTTCAGCAGTGCAAAAAATAAAAAAAATAAAGCAATGGTTCTTTAAGTAAATGTTCATTTTGGCTTGAGTTTTCTTCCATACTGTTGAGACATTTTGAGTTTTTTTAAATATTTTGTGTTTCCATCTGGCAAAATAATCTTTTCTTTTGTTACATTTTAATTGGGTTGTCAGACACGATGTTCACAGCTAACAACTGCCTCTTATAGAAGAGCTGCTTAACTAAGGGCAGAGAAAGGGCAAAGGGGCCTGAAGAGAAATTATTTTTTTTCCATTTTTATTTTTCTAAAAATAAATGAAACAACCTATTAACATAAAAAATATGGGACATGGAGATATTCATTTTTTATGCTGCAAACATCAGGCAAAGAAATCAGAATTTTTCCACATATTACCCGTAGTTGGCAGAATATTTTTTTAAAGGGAACCTGTCATGTCTGATAACATTTTTAACCGGCATATATAGTGCTAATCTACAGTTAATAGCGTCCTGACACCATGCGGCGCCAGCACAGAGAGCCCCGCTGCCGGGAGGAAATTAACTTTATTCCACCCAGCAGCTTTCTGTGCGGGTCATCTATGGAACGTGGCCTGCCGATAGCTTGGGAGTTAATGTTACAATTGGGAGGAGAAACCACAAGGGTGAGTTATGAGGTGGCTTGGAAAGAATAGTTGGGTTTCTGTGAAAGGTTGGGTAGTCATGGTAAGAGTGGCAATTTGCTACCACTGTTGCTGTACTTTATTGGGAATTGTTTCTCACGGCAGGTGTCTAGTTCTGCGGTATTGAAAAAGATGGCAGGTATGTCCTTTTGGTTTAGAATATTGGGAATTATCGATGTTTTAAAATGCAAATTGACCCTTCAGAGAAAAAGAGGACTTGAACTCTATAGCGCCACCTATTGGAAGCAGCAATCCTACAAGTCACAATCAACCCTTTAACGAGTCGTGCAATATGACTTAGGATAAAAGCCAAATCAGAATCTCAATTTGCAGACATGGTGTTTCGGGCTGTTTGCTTTCGTCAGTGCAAAGTATGAGAACTGATTTGGCTGCATGAGAGGCTCTGGACTGAGGTCTAAGGGGTAACGTTTCTACTCTTTTTTTTTTTACTCACTTATATAGCGTCATTAATTCCACAGCGCTTTTACAGACATTATGGGCACTGTCCCCAATGGGGCTCACAATCTAAATTCCCTATCAGTATGTCTTTGGAGTGTGGGAGGAAACCGGAGAACACGAAGGAAACCCACGCAAACACGGGGAGAACATACAAACGCCTTGCAGTTGTTGTCCTTGGTGGCATTCGAACCCAGGACCCCAGCGCTGCAATGCTAACCACTGAGCCACCGTGCTGCCCGATGTTTCAAAGGCATTTCTGGTTCAACGGACTTTGAAGGGTTATAACAGATGTTTCGTAGCGCAAGATAAAAGGATGCCGATTTCTTGTCAGGTTGATTAGCAGTTTAAAATAGGTTTGTGTGAACGAGTTTGAGGGATCGTTATTTGGAGCGGCTTTCTCCCTTGCTTTTTTTGGTGCTTTCAGGATCAGCGAATTGGTCAGCCGTACACTGGTATCTTGAGACTGTTTGGACTGCAGGGATGTGTTGTGTTTAGCAGATCGTGTACTATGTACTTTGTGCCTTTCAAAAACGGATCAGTATAGTAAAGGAAAACAAGTGGTGCTAATTAGGTTACATGGCTCCACGGTATGCCTGGTTCAACGTGTAGAGTTGTTTCTGGCCCACAGGCCTAAGGTGGTGTAGGGCCTTTTGATTCGGGAGGATGGTAAGGTCCTATCTAAACTTCAATTTGTTGCAGTTTTTCCTAAAACGTAAGGCAGGTTGGGGTTGAATTATACTGAGTTTGCATTTCATTCGTTTAGAATTAGGGCTGCCATGGAGGCAGCAACGTGGAATTTAAGTGAAACAGTGATCAAGCAGATTGGTCGTTGGGAGTCCATCTTATTTTTGTCTGCATATGTGAAGAGATCATTTGGTACTTGAGTTGTTGGTTATGTTTCATGTTTTAATTTTTCCTCTAACCCTCTTCCTTCCTGCAGACACAGAGACATGCTTGGCATTGATTGTGGGTCATTCATTTGTATACTGGGGGGTTTTAAGAGCAAAGGCATGGCTGGAGGGTAAGTTACTGGAACTTAGCAGAAACTAGATTAGGATTGGTATCCGGGGGTTGCTATGGAGGGGAGTTCTCCCCCAGCGACATTATTATTCCAGACTGGACCTGGCCACGGATGCCCTGGTTTTGCTCGTTAATGGTAATGATCTCGGAACAAGGTCATCCAGGGATCTTATTAGAGATTTCAAATTGACATACTTCATATACAGTCATTGTTTCCGAAAGTCATCCTGTTATGGTTGGAGATGCTAGCCCGTCTCACATGGCAGAATGCTTGTTCGGTGGACAAGATTAACAAAACCAGGGGTCGTGTGAACAGGACGGTGTCTAGTTTTGTGATCAGGAATGGGGGCCTTGTTGTGAGACATAGAGAGCTGGAGGTTGTGAATCCTGATTTGCTCAGGAAGGATGGAGTGCACTTGAATGAGGTGGGATTGGAACTTTGGTCCTTGGACCTAAAGGAAGGTCTAGAGAAAGCGGTTAAGGTGTGGCGGGACTATCTGGTGCAAGGGAACGCACTGGTTCGTTTTGGTGGGGAGAAGGTCAGGGATGGCCTTGGATAATTGGACTGGAGTCCCATCGGAGGTATGGAGACCCCTCATTACACTGTGTTCCAAATTATTATGCAAATAATATTTTCTCAGATTTTCCCAAATTACCTATATGAATTGCAGTCATTGTAATTTTCCAATTTTGTCCATACACAAAATGGTGACTGAAACTGTACCAGCGCCAACGCTATGACTGGAAGCCGAATGCTGCTGGGGGGAATAAAGTTAATTTCCTCCCCGCAGGGAGGCTCTCAGTGCGGGTGCCACCCAGAAGGCTATAAACCTGAAGATTAAACCCTAATCTGTAGGTTATTAGCTTTATTTTACATGACCGGTTCCCTTTAATAGAGTAGTGAATGTGTCCGGCTGCTGTACTAAAACTGCGGCACTTGGGAGAAAAGGAACTTTATTCCTCCTGGGAGCCACCAGCTTTTAGTCATGCAGGCGTGCCGGATCAATGACAGTCACCACTCACAGCACTGAGAGCGGTGGCTGTAAGCATGCCCCACCACTGACTGACAGCCGGCTGTGCACTGACACACTGCACTTTGAGCTGTCAATCAGTGCCAGGTTGTGCTTATAGCCCCCACTCTCATTGCAGTGAGTAGTGACTGTAGCCATGCCTGCATGACTGAAAGCCAGCGTCTCTAGGAAGAATTAAAGTTTATATTTTCTCAGATTACGCACTTTCAGTACAGTGGCTGGGCACCTTCATAACGCCATTAACCTTAGATCTACAGGTTAATAGCGTTATTGGACCTGACAGGCTCCCTTTAAAGTTTCATCTCCTGTGACTAGGGAAGACACCAACTGATTCTTGGTATAATCAGTGTCTCCTTAATGGGACAAAACGTACACCTCTATTTAGCTATAGTAAGCAGATATATGCAGTAAATTGCTGTTTATGGCCCTGTGGATAACTGCAGGAGTATAGTGAAATCCTAATGATAAGGGTAATCAATATCATCTTGTGAGGCTACTATGAATATCTCCTCCATGGAGCTTTGCCAATAATTTTGCATGGAATGGCTGAGTCAGGCATTTCACGTTTTTCATGGAAATGAGCATCTGTGACTGGTCCTACTGTACAATAATAGAAGGATTTCTATCGAATATGCAAACAAAATCATTTCTAGTCTGTAAGGCAGCGCTAGTCATCATGCTGGGGGACACTCGCTGCACCGGGTCAATTAAAGCACACCAGCCACGTTTTCCAGTATTTCACAATCCAGCAGTTTATTACTCGTCATAACTGCTTATAACCGAGTCCATCTCGCCGACATATTACACATATAGTGTCCAGGAGCCTCTCAAGTGGCAGACAGGCCCACTTGGCTCCAGTTACAGCCTTCAGCAAAGTCACTTATATCAATGTCCATATAACGCAGCGTTTTACCTTCGCCAGGTTTTAGCTGCTTCAGTCAGATTTGTTCTGCCACCGCTGTGGCTTTACGGCTTCCCAGATGGGGGTCTCCAGCCCTCGTACCTTCAAAGGCTATTGGTATGTTTTCACACCTAACATCCAGCCTCTGCCTTCCAGGACTCTTTCCTTCCAGCCTCTTGCCTCCAAGGCTACTGGGATCGCTTACATATAAGGATCCAGCCTCTGCCTTTCAGGCTTCACCAGGCTTCATTAGGCCTCACTAGACCTCACACTCTAACGGTGTCCCACACAGGGAACAGGCCTCACGCCTTTTCACACCTGTCTCAAATCTACCAGGGTTTATATATTCTCTAGTGCACACACAGGACCTGTGCTGATGTCACAGTCATGTGATCAGACCTTCTGTGTGGACAGGAACTGTGCGATGTCACAGTCATGTGACCAGTCACCTGGGGGAGGTACATGGTCGGCCAAAACACACCCTGGACCATTACAGTAATGCCGCACGCCGCTGCATTACATACCTCCCCCCTCTGTTCAAACGTGTGGGGTTGAACACATAATATACACAATCACATTATAACCCACCGTTCACACAGAGACCATGTACTTGACAATTGCGCTGCTCAGCCCCTGGAACATTAGTCATCGACATTAGCCCATTCCTTAGGGACCTACCATCTGTCATTGTCACTGACTTCATCAAGTCACATTTCCGGGTTGTAACCTTGTCAGACCTCCCCCGCTCCCAGCGGTCAGTTGTAACCTTGTCAGACCTCCCCCGCTCCCAGCGGTCAGTCGTAACCTTGTCAGACCTCCCCCGCTCCCAGCGGTCAATACAGCAGTGTGACTCACATGCCCTGGTATCTAAGGTCCGGTTCGACTCCGTACTCTATTGGGTCGTTTGTATGGGCCACTCAGACCTGAGTTACTGGAGGTCTCACTACCTCTAAACCCACGCCCACTATCCTCTGGACATCTTGGAAAGTCTCTAACTTCTACTGTAGCCGTTCTATTATTTGAAGGGCCCTTTCTCTGTCTGGTCCCACAATTTCTAGACGGCTGCCATCTTCTGCTGCTCAGACGATGCTGTCTTTCCATTCGCAGTCTAGCGAGATTCAACTGTTCTACCTCTCGCAGGTAGGTCACTCGGTACTCCATCAGCATGGGTATATATGCAGGACTTTCTTCCGTTCCTACAGCGGAGAATGACACCATGCCGTCTTCATCTGGTATCCAGTCCTGACGATCACGTGGACAGCTTACTTTCATCACACCAGACTTCTTTACCATCATCTGCATGGCTCGGCCATTTCTCCCAATAAGCTTTCTTACCAGAGCCTGAGGCACCCGGGTGACCTCTTCATGCAGACTTTGAGCTTTTCTCATAAGCTCTAGTTGTCTAATGGCTTGTTCCGTCTTCCACCGGAGAAACCGCTTCGCGCGAATACATTGCCAGTGCATGTTACTTAGGATAGCCACCCTCTTCACTGTGATTTCGGTTGTGGACAGAACCAACAGCTGTTTAGCTTCTGAGGTCGAGTACACCTTACAGGCTCCCACGGCCTTCTTAAACTCTTCATGCACGGACTCACGGGTGCATTCTTCTCTCAAATCCTCGGGGACATCTATGAGGCACTTGTACCGAGAGGTTTCTGTCTCAAAAGTGGTTTCCAGATGGTCAACCGGCTCAGGTTTCAGGGACAACTGATTTTCAGCCTCTTCACCCTGTATGCTTCCCCTGAGCTGACTCACAGCTACAAATTCAAGAATTTTCGTCTTGACCACTTCCATTTCATACTTATTTTCTGTTAACACTTTCTTAGCTCTCCTCAGGTCCACCTTCTCATGGTATAAAAGGAGTAAGTGCAACTTTTTTTCCCTTTTCCTTCTCCAAGGAGGCCTCATTCACTGAGTGATACTTTGCCAGGCGACCTTTGAGCTCGAAAAACTTCTTCCTCTAGCTCCGCTACTCGCCTCTCAGCAGCCCATCTCTGAAGCTCTTCCTGCTTCAACTGCTCCTTTAACAGGAGAGTTCTCTCAGACCTCTGTCTCCAATGCGCCCACTCGGCTCACAACAGCCAGTCTCAAGCTTCTCTTGCTTCAAATGGGCTTGTAGCGTCTCCTTGAGCTCCTTGATCTCGGCTCTTACATCCACCGAATCACCCGAGCTCCTATTATTCGAGGAGGTATCTGTTTCATACCTCCCATCTCCAATGGCCAACTCCTGGCCGTGGTCTGTGGCTTCTCCGATAGACTCCTCCATCTGTTTCCACTCAGCTTCCATCTTGCTGATTCTTTCCTTAAGGCACGACTCTGCCCTCTGGAGATTATCACAGAACGTGTGAAGCTCCTTCACCTGAGCTTCCAGACCTAGGGTCTTTCTGCGGAGATCATCATTTTCATCACGGTTGTCCTGCAGAGTGGTCTCAACCACTTGGCGCATGTGCTCTGCATCCGCCTTATCATCCTCTAGTTTTTCTTTAACCCTGAGGAGATCCTCATAGTCTCTCTTAATTTGTTGCAGTTCCCCACTGCGTTCACCATATTCCTTCTTGGTTTAACACAGCTCCCGGTTGAACTGTTCGCGCAGTCGTTCTAGGTTTTGTTCACGCCCAGAAACTTCATCCTGCAGCGCCTCCTTCTCAAGCTTCAACTGCAAAACCTCCTCCTTGTTTTTGCGGCGGTCCTCCTTAATTTCCTGGAACATTTCCTTCCATTGGTTAATTTCCTCATTGCTTCCCTCCAGGTCTCGCTGTAAGTTCCTCACAACCTGGTATATTTTCTGCCGTTCAGACTCCAGGCTCTGCTGGTCTGAGGACACGTTCTCCAGGTTTTCCCATAGTTGTTGCACGTCACTCTGACACTGCTGCCTGATAGGCTCCAGCTCTTGGTCATGACTGGCCACCTCCTCTTTCAGGGCTGTCAGATCCTGATCCTTCTGTCTCAGTACTGTACCGGAGGCTGCTACTAGCAACGTCACCACCTCTTCTGCCTCTAAAGGAGGATCCACACTTGAAACAAAGGCACACAGTACTACGTTTTCTTTATTTTCACTTTCAGCAAAGACTACAGGAGCAACATTTTAGTGGCCCTTGCGCCGTCGATGACGAGAGGGGGATTGTCATTTTTAGGCGGTACCAACCCACAACCAGTAACAAATTTTGGTTTTCTATACTCCATGCTCTTTTGAAAATCCGCCCCCTTTTG
This sequence comes from Phyllobates terribilis, assembly GCF_046119375.1. Taxonomy (NCBI): domain Eukaryota; kingdom Metazoa; phylum Chordata; class Amphibia; order Anura; family Dendrobatidae; genus Phyllobates; species Phyllobates terribilis. Next base: position 206,701,154 of record NW_027362763.1, read on the forward strand.
AGACTCCGTCCCCTTTTGGACACCCACACCTGTAGGGGGAATTTTACAAAAAAAAATCAACAATAGTCTTAGGACCCAGTTCACAACATCTCTTACCACCTCCCCGGGCACTCTGGGACAATACTGGCGCCCCCGGAGAGTTCACAGAATGGTCCACTGCCGCCATTCTATACGGTGCCCACAGCTCCTGCCGTTCCTGCACCATGTCCTCTAGACGTTTCTCAAATACCTGCTGCGGTTTTAACCGGCACTTTAATCGCTCAATAGCTTCATTTTCTTTTGCTGCTCCGTTCACAGCCATCCCGGTACACTATTCACACTAGACCCTTCACACCGTTCTCCACGGAAAATTTTCGTGGCCCCGCCGAGCCACAGCAAACCAAGTTTGAGTGCGAGGACAATTTTCATAACCCCGCCGAGTTACAGCAAACCAGCTTTGAGTATGAGGACAATTTTCGTAACCCCGCCGAGTTACAGCCAGATGCTTTAATTTTCGTGACCCCGCCGAGCCACAGCAAACCAGGTTTGATTGCAAAGACAATTTTCGGAACCCCGCCGAGTTACAGCAAGATTCTTTAATCTTAGTGACCCCGCCGAGCCACAGCAAGATGCTTGTATCCACACTCATTGTCCTGTTACCTCTAGCAACCAGGCTGCAGTTGCCCCTAGCAACCGGGCTGCAGTTGCCGCTAGCAACCGGGCTTTAGTTGCCCGCATTCTCCACCACATGTAAGGCAGCGCTAGTCATCATGCTGGGGTACACTCGCTGCACCGGGTCAATTAAAGCACACCAGCCACGTTTTCCAGTATTACACAATCCAGCAGTTTATTACTCGTCATAACTGCTTATAACCAAGTCCAACTCAGTGGCTCGCCGACATATTACACATATTGTGTCCAGGAGCCTCTCAAGTGGCAGACAGGCCCACTTGGCTCCAGTTACAGCCTTCAGCAAAGTCACTTATATCAATGTCCATATAACGCAGCGTTTTACCTTTGCCGGGTTTTAGCTGCTTCAGTCACATTTGTTCTGCCACCGCTGTGGCTTTACGGCTTCCCAGATGGGGTCTCCAGCCCTCGTACCTTCAAAGGCTACTGGTATGTTTTCACACCTAACATCCAGCCTCTGCCTTCCAGGACTCTTGCCTTCCAAGCCTCTTGCCCTCCAAGGCTACTGGGATCGCTTACACATAAGGATCCAGCCTCTGCCTTTCAGGCTTCACCAGGCTTCACTAGGCCTCACTAGGCCTCACACTCTAACGGTGTCCCACACAGGAAACAGGCCTCATGTCTTTTCTACCAGGGTTTATATATCCTCTAGTGCACACACAGGACCTGTGCTGATGTCACAGTCATGTGATCAGACCTTCTGTGTGCACAGGACCTGTGCGATGTCACAGTCATGTGACCAGTCACCTGGGGGAGGTACATGATCGGCCAAAACACACCCTGGACCATTACAGTAATGCCGCACGCCGCTGCATTACAAGTCGTACAGATTATACAATAGTTGTAATGCTAAGTGCATTCATTTTATGGTTCACGCTATTTTAGAGGATAGCTATTAATAATCAGGGTGTAATAAAATTGTAATGTCAATGATAAAAAATGATTGTTCAAACCAATACAAAGAGACGCTTGGTACACCTGTGGCCTGCACAAACAGTTCAGTGCACCTTCCCTTCTACTTGTTCTCCATTCCCTCTCCTTCCAACACCATTCCTTGATTGACAGCTCAGCTTTAATAGGGGCCAGAGAAGAGCGGAGATACAGTACAGACCAAAAGTTTGGACACACCTTCTCATTTAAAGATTTTTCTGTATTTTCATGACTTTGAAAATTGTACATTCACACTGAAGGCATCAAAACTATGAATTAACACATGTGGAATTATATACTTAACAAAAAAATGTGAAACAACTGAAAATATGTCTTATATTCTAGGTTCTTCAAAGTAGCCACCTTTTGCTTTGATGACTGCTTTGCACACTCTTGGCATTCTCTTGATGAGCTTCAAGAGGTAGTTACCGGAAATGGTTTTCACTTCACAGGTGTGCCCTGTCAGGTTTAATAAGTGGGATTTCTTGCCTTATAAATGGGGTTGGGACCATCAGTTGTGTTGTGCAAAAGTCAGGTGGATACACAGCTGATAGTCCTACTGAATAGACTTTTAGAATTTGTATTATGGCAAGAAAAAAGCAGCTAAGTAAAGAAAAACGAGTGACCATCATTACTTTAAGAAATGAAGGTCAGTCAGTCCGAAAAAATGGGCAAACTTTGAAAGTGTCCCCAAGTGCAGTTGCAAAAACCATCAAGCGCTACAAAGAAACTGGCTCACATGAGGACCGCCCCAGGAAAGGAAGACCAAGAGTCACCTCTGCTTCTGAGGATGTTTATCCGAGTCACCAGCCTCAGAAATCGCAGGTTAACAGCTGCTCAGATTAGATACCAGGTCAATGCCACACAGAGTTCTAGCAGCAGACACATCTCTTCAACAACTGTTAAGAGGAGACTTTGTGCAGCAGGCCTTTATGGTAAAATAGCTGCTAGGAAACCACTGCTAAGGACAGGCAACAAGCAGAAGAGACAAGTTTGGGCTAAAGAACACAAGGAATGGACATTAGACCAGTGGAAATCTGTGCTTTGGTCTGATGAGTCCAAATTTGAGATCTTTGGTCCCAACTACCGTGTCTTTGTGCGACGCAGAAAAGGTGAACGGATGGACTCTACGTGCCTGGTTCCCACCGTGAAGCATGGAGGAGGAGGTGTGATGGTGTGGGGGTGCTTTGCTGGTTACACTGTTGGGGATTTATTCAAAATTGAAGGCATACTGAACCAGCATGGCTACCACAGCATCTTGCAGCGGCATGCTATTCCATCCGGTTTGCGTCTATTTGGACCATCATTTATTTTTCAACAGGATAATGACCCCAAGCACACCTCCAGGCTGTGTAAGGGCTATTTGACCAAGAAGGAGAGTGATGGGGTGCTACGCCAGATGACCTGGCCTCCACAGTTCCAGACCTGAACCCAATCGAGATGGTTTGGGGTGAGCTGGACCGCAGAGTGAAGGCAAAAGGGCCAACAAGTGCTAAGCATCTCTGGGAACTCCTTCAAGATTGTTGGAAGACCTTTTCCGGTGACTACCTCTTGAAGCTCATCAAGAGAATGCCAAGAGTGTGCAAAGCAGTCATCAAAGCAAAAGGTGGCTACCTTGAAGAACCTTGAATATAAGACATATTTTCAATTTTTTCACACTCTTTTGTTAAGTATATAATTCCACATGTTTTAATTCATAGTTTTGATGCCTTCAGTGTGAATGTACAATTTTCATAGTCATGAAAATACAGAAAAATCTTGAAATGAGAAGGTGTGTCCAAACTTTTGGTCTGTACTGGACGTGGAAACATATAGCGCCCATTTAAATGGCACTGACTGGCAAATGGCCCATTTAAACCTCAAGAACCACCTTCATTATGAGGATACAAAAGAACATGTTTCTGCCTTTGTCATTGTGAAAATAAAACCTTTCATGAAATGTGACTCACGGACAAGGTGCCATAGACCTTCATCTTAGTAAATACAGATAGAAACAGAGAACTTGTCTAGGTCTGTTGCTACAGTTACAACGTCGGAAATATCTGGACCAGAAAATGTCATATGATGATGACAGCTGTTGAGGTTATGGAGGGGGCTGCTCTCTGGATTCTGGATGAGTCTCCACCGAATAACTAAATGCAGAAACCGAACCAAGCCGCAATTACTGAGATTACGTAACGAGCTGACATAAGAGTATAGCATCCACTAATCACATCAAAATTTACAAAGAAAAGCTTTTCTTTTCTTCACTTCATTCATATGAAAAAAATGAGCGTATTCTGTATGTTCTGTGTTCCTAAATGTTAATAATCATGGCAGGTGATAACGGACTGTTCCTTAGCGCGGAGCACTGGAGCAGACGTAATTGCTTTATCAGATATTTTAATATGTACCAATGAAGGATCAGGCTGGAGACATCCGGGAAGGCTGGCGGCCATGTGTAGGGTGCAGCGAGGCGGTGGTGACTGATCCAGCAGGGATGAAACTCAAAGCCATGGAAACGGCAGGTTATAGAAAAGTTGCTATCATTTATCATGGTCTATTAAAGTTATTAGTAGATGTTTCTAGAAAAAAAAAAAGCTGGTTAATTAGTTTTCTGAACGCCGGCAGGCCTGGTAATACAGCTACTATATACCTGACAGGTCAGAAAAAAACATTTTATGAAGTGAATCGAAATCGAACCCAATTCTTCTGGGAGTTCCCTGACTCACAGGTAGTTGTGAAGCCATTGTCTGTAAAGCGCTTTTGGATTAATGGCGCTATATAAGTGAGTAAAATAAATAAATAAGTAGCTGTAATGCGTTCGTTCTTTCATTATCACAGCGGGTGCTGAGGGAAATTGCTGGTACATGCAATCACGGCAACTGCTATGAGAGACATATATACTGATACTGTATGTTCACATTGATAACTTGAAGTGGATTTTTCTGACTGAAAAATCCACAACAATGAAAAGCTTTTAAAAAAAAAAATTACATTTATTTATTTTTTCTGTGTCTTTTCTGTGTGGGCCATTTTTTTCTATGTAAATTGATTTAGTGGATTTTCCAGCAAAGAAGCCATAAATGTAAGAAAAATCTACACAAAATGTTTAAAAATTCCTTTTTAGTGTGTGTTTTTTTAATTGTTTTCTTTTTTTTGTGCCTGGAGTATTTTTTCCCCTTCCATTGATGTGGTTAAAGTTGAAGCGTTTTTTGAAGCAGTAAAGTCTCACAAATTGACATGTTGTTTCTTTTTTCATATTAGAAAAATAGCACTCTGCACACTATTATCATGTTTTCCCATTAGAATGAATAGGCAGCTTATTCAAAGAGCAATTAAAGTGTTTTCTGTTGTTTTTTTCACCTTGTGAACTGTGTCTCGGAATATTGTGGCTACTGTGACAGGGTCACTGGCGATGTATGTGAGGGGAGATATGTGTCATGGAGGTTGCTATCTTCTGTGATGTGAAACCCAGAAGCTTTTCTCCAGCATGTTAGGTGCTGAAGAGGTTAATTAGCCATTTTGGGTTGTTTTTTTTTGTGAGTAGGTGTGAGATGGGCGGGACGCATTTTCACCTTATCTACACCTCAAGGGTGTGGCTGGAGAAGTTAAATCTCCAGCATTGAGGGTTTTTTTTCTGTTGTGTGTTTGGAGACCAGGACGTCTCCTGTGTAGAAATACAGCTCAGAAGGAGCTGAAGCATGTCGCAACCTGAGCGGCTGAATCCCGCATGCTTAAGGACTGTGCTATCATTTATATTTTGTTTTGCCGTTATGCCAACAAGGCCATGTTTATTTTGTTGAACCTGTCATGGTTTATGCCGTATTAAAATAAACCAGCAGAAGAAAAACATTCCTGTGTCTACCTCTAGAAGGAGCCGAGTGAGTCAGTCAATCTACCACATTACATATTAGATTATTTTTCTTGCTCGTGTAACGATTCCACTGAGTCTATTACCACAGGGCTGTATCCATTCATCGGCTCCTTATACTAATTTACCGAATAGTTTTCTAGATCTTGTATGTCACAATGTGCATTTTTGCCACTGTATGAAAGGCGTCTTTCACAGTTCCATTTTTCACATACAGTACAGACCAAAAGTTTGGACACACCTTCTCATTTAAAGATTTTTCTGTATTTTCATGACTTTGAAAATTGTACATTCACACTGAAGGCATCAAAACTATGAATTAACAAAAGGGCCAACAAGTGCTAAGCATCTCTGGGAACGCCTTCAGGATTGTTGGAAGACTATTTCCGGTGACTACCTCTTGAAGCTCATCAAGAGAATGCCAAGAGTGTGCAAAGCAGTCATCGAAGCAAAAGGTGGCTACTTTGAAGAACCTAGAATATAAGACATATTTTCAGTTGTTTCACACTTTTTTGGTAAGTATATAATTCCACATGTGTTAATTCATAGTTTTGATGCCTTCAGTGTGAATGTACAATTTTCATAGTCAAGAAAATACAGAAAAATCTTTAAATGAGAAAGTGTGTCCAAACTTTTGGTCTGTACTGTACATGCTCTAGCCTTGGTCTTCATAATTGTGTCCATTATAACCTATGAATCTGTTGAGATGTCTGTGTTTTTTTGTCAAATTGTGTGTCCGCTGCTAGTAGCAGTAGGCCACTGTATGGTGCCCAAGCCAGAGTTCAAGGATTGCCATAGGAAAAGACCCCTATCCGTCAACAGATCTCCACCAGCCAGCATCATTAGGGAGCCTTTAATTCCCACTATGTTAACTGATTAGGGACACTAAGTAATGTGTCTGGCTTTACCACAATCCTCATTATAAAAAGGGTAGATTGGGGTTTGTTGTTGAAGAAGGCTGTTGTTGAGCACTGGATTCCATAACTGGAACACAGCAATATAAACCTCCATATACTGTCATCCATGCCTCTGCTCAGCCCACTATGGTTATTCTTACTGTGTCGTCATACTGCCACTGGTGCCCTAAGCTCTTACATTTCCTATAGTCCGCAGTGGTATTGCAGTGACAGATATGTGGGTGTGCAGCATCACGATGATACACAAATTACAAAAAAGAGCAGGAAGATTAAAAAGTGACTCATGCACAAATACAACAGTTTGCTGAAAACATCAAGTAGCATTATTCTCAAGATCGATGGGAAGCAATGAACATCTCTGAAGAATATACGTCCATATATGCAGTGGATAGAAAAAGTTTAAACAACCCTGTTAAAATGTCTGTTTTTCGTCATGTAAAAAAAAACAATTTCCGAACTTTTTCCACCTTTCAATGAGAACCTGTCATGTCTTCAAACGCTATTAGGCTAATCTGCAGATTAATAATGTTCCGAAACTGCGGCCGCCGTGCTGAAAGCCCAGCTACCAGGAGGAAATGAACTTTATTCCTTCTGGCAGCTTCTGACTTTCAGTCGTAGAGGTGAGTCTGGCGCGACAAGTCACCTCTCGGAACACAGTGTGTGGTGAGTGTAACTGCGTCCTGGCACATTGACTGACAGCCGTTTTGGCACAGATGAGTGGCCGACCGAACTGTGAAAGTGCCGGGGGTGCTTACAGCAGCCACTCACTGTGTACTGAGTTGTGACTGAAGCTACGCCTCTATGACTGACAGCCAGAGGCTGCTGAAAGGAATAAAATTAATTTCCTCCTGGTTGCCGGGCCATCACTACGGTGGATCACAACTTTGGAACGTTGCTAACCTGCAGATTATCCCCATATCTGTAGGTTAATAGCATTAGGGGACAGGTTCCCTTTAATGTCACCCATAATCTATACAAATCCGTTGAGAAACAAACTGAATTCTGTATTCAGAATTAGCCAATCACATTTAAAATAATGTTAAATAGTAGTCAGTGCACAGCTTCCATCATTTACAGTTATTCTGAATAACCTTCTATAAAATGTAGCTTATTTTCATATTTTCTTAATTGCATTTTACAGAAAAAGCCATGGTTTGTAAATGGCTTACAACACAGCATTGGGATCTCATTGTTGAAGGTTATCAGTCAGGAGAAGGGTACCAGTGCATTAGTAACAATGGCATGTAGAAGTTTTGGCACCCCTGGTTAAAATGACTGTTATTGTGAACAGTTAAGCAAGTTGAAGATGAAATGATCTCTAAAAGGCCTAAAGTTAAAGATGACACATTTCCTTTGTATTTTAGGCAAAAATATATATATATATTTTTATGTTTTACACTTTAAAAATTACAAAAAGGAAAATGGGCAAAAGTTTGGTCACTCTGCATGGTTAGAACCTAGCAGCACCCCCTTTTGAAAGTATCACAGCTTGTAAATACTTTTTGTAGCCAGCCAAGAGTCTTTCAATTCTTGTTTGAGGGATTTTCATCCATTCTTCCATGTAAACTTCTTCCAGTTCTGTGAGATTCCTGGGTTGTCTTGCATGCACTGCTATTTTGAGGTCTAGCCACAGATTTTCAATGATGTTCAGATCAGGAGACTGTGAAGCCCATTGTAAAACCATCAGCTTGCGCCTTTTGAGGTAGTCTATTGTGGATTTTGATGTGTGCTTAGGACCATTATCTATTTGTAGAAGCCATCTTTTTTTCAACTTCAGCTTTTTTACAGATGATGTTATGTTTGCATCAAGAATTTGTTGAAATTTCATTGAATCCATTCTTTCACCTACCTGTGAAATGTTCCCCGTGCCATTGGCTGCAACACAACCCCAAAGCATGATTGATCCACCCCCATGCTTAATGGTTGGCGAGATGTTCTTTTCCTGAAATTCTGTGCCCTTTTTTCTCCACACATACCTTTGATCATTGTGGCCACATAGTTCTATTTTAACCTCATCGGTCCATAGGACTTGTTTCCAAAATGTATCAGGCTTGTTTAGATGTTCTTTTGCATACTTCTGATGCTGAATTTTATGGTGATGACGCAGGAGAGGTTTTCTTCTGATGACTCTTCCATGAAGACCATATTTGTGCAGGTGTTTCTGAACAGTAGAACAATGTACTACAACTCCAGGGTCTGCTAAATCTTCCTGAAGGTATTTTACAGTCAAGTGGGGTTTCTGATTTGCCTCTCTAGCAATCCCACAAGCAGCTCTCACTGAAATTTTACTTGGTCTTGCAGACCTTATCTTGACCCCCACTGTTCCTGTTAACTGTCATTTCTTAATTACATTTAGAAAAGGGCAATTTGAAAACTCTTTGCCTTCTTCTTATAGCCTCCTGCTTTGTGGGCCTCCAACATTTTCATTTTCAGAGTGCTAGGCAGCTGCTTAGAATAACCCATGGCTGATGTTTTTTGGCACAAGGTTAGAGAATGCTGGGTCTTTATAAAGCTGGGAAATTTGCATCACCTGGCCTTTCCTAAGAATGATAGTGAAAAACCATAACTCTAAAAAGCTAAATAAGGTCTGAAATCTTGGTCAAAGTTATCTGAGGGCACAAATCTCCAAGTGTGCCCAAACTTTTGGATTGGCCAATTTTCCTTTTTGTAATTTTTAAAATGTAAAAAATGAAAAATATTTTTTTTGCATAAGATACAAAGGAAATGTGTCATCTTTAACTTTAGGCCTCTTATAGATGTTCTTATGGGACCAAGGTTGAACTTTCTCGCCATAACTCCATAAGGTATGTTTGAGCAAAGCCAAAACAATGCATCACCAAAAGAAAACCATACCCAGAGTGAAGCATGGTGGAGGCATCATTATGCTTTGGGGTTGTTTTTCGATAGCTAGAATTGGGGTTTTAGACAAGGTGGAGGGAATTATGAACAGTTCCAAATATCAGTCAATTTTGCAACAAAACCTTCAAGTCTGCTAAAAAGCTGAAGATGAAGAGGAATTTCACCATTCAACATGACAAAGGCCAGAAGCATACCTTCAAATCAACAATGGTCAAAATTCGCCAAAAGAAAATCAAAGTTTTGGAATGGTCCAGCTGGAGCCTAGACCTGAATCCAACTGGAAATCTGTGGGTGACCTGAAGAGGGCGCTATAAAGAGGAGATGCCCTCGCAATCTGACATATTTGGAGCACTACTGTAAAGAAGAGTGGGAAAAGATTGCTAATTCTAGATGAGAAAAGCTGATAGACTCCAACCCAAAAAGACTGAATGTTTTCATAAATTCAAAGATTATTAGTTTAATGATGTACATATTTAGACTATGTGCCCACGATGCAGAAGTGCTCAGGATTTTTCCTGAGCGTTTCTGCATCTCCCTGGCATAAAAAATGCATGCAGATTTTACATGCGTTTTTCCTGCCAGGGACAAGCTTAAGTGAAGCGTTTTTCACATGCATTTCCGCATGCGGGTTGTTAAGCGCTTTCCAAGTGAGTTTAGCATCACTTGGAAAGTGCTTGACAACTTGGTCACACTATATAAATCCATGCAAACGGCATGGATTTATATAGTGTGACTGAAAGAATGGTAAAAAATAAATATTATACTTACCTTCTGATGGCCCCCGGTGTCCTTGTCCTGGCTTGTCGGCAGCTCGTGATAGACTAAAAGGACCTGCAGTGACGTCATTTAGTCATGTGACGGGTCACGCGACCGCTGACCCATCACATGACTGAATGATGTCACCGCAGGTCCTTTCAGTCTACCGCGAGCTGCCGACAAGCCAGGACAAGGACACCGGGGGCCATCAGAAGGTAAGTATAATATTTATTTTTTATTTTATTCTTTTTTTTACAGGTACTATGGTACCCGGGTCTGGAGGAGAGTCTCCTCTTCTCCAAACCCGGGTACCATCCACACATTGCATTTGTACATGCGGATAACATGCGGTTCAGTGATGCGGATATCATGCGGTCCAATGCAAGTCAATGGCAGCGAAAATGCTGCTATTCCCCAAAATAATTGGTAGTGCTGCGGATTTTTCCGCAATGATAATCCGCAGCGGAAATTTCCGCAGCATGTGCACAGCACATGCGGATTATCATTCGGGAACATGGCAGACCTTCTACCAAGCGTTTTTTAAGTGTTTCTGCAACGGAATTGCCGCTGCAGAAACGCTTAAAAAACGCATAGTGGGCACACAGCCTTATGCAACCACTTTAATTTAGTTCTTTATTTTTCTTTTTCAACCCAAAAAGATTTCTGTTTATTTTTCAATTGAATTGTACAGGTTATGGTGACATTAAAAGTGGAAAAAGTTCTGAAATGATTCTTTTTGGTATGATTTTTTTTACATGACAAACATGAGTGAGTAGATGTTTTACATCCACTACAAATATCTGTATACTAGTTATATCAATATGTACAGTGTATATACAATTTTTTTTCAAAAGGCTTGTACGGTCATCTGGTGAAAGTCTGCAGTCACTCTATGACTGCCATCTTCTGAATCCTTACAGTGTGCACATCGCATGCTGTCAGGGTGCGCCTGTCTTGCCAGCAAGAGCGGGTGATGTGTATGCAGCAGGAATTCAGAAGTCTTCAGTCACATAGAGTGACTGCAGACTTTCACAAGAAAACCGGACAACCCTTTAGACCCCTTCACAACATGACCTATCTTTACGTCTTATGCCGTGTCCCAGACCTTGATGCGGGCTCACACGCTGAGCCCACACCTTTCCCAACACATGACGGCTGATTTAATCATCCATAATGTGCCTTTAACAGCCATGGGTAGAGCGGTGCTCCATCCATGGCTGTTAATCTGTTAAATCCCAATCTTTGACAGTGGGATTTAACATGCGTCAACAGGGGCTTGCGTGATTTCTGCTATACATAGCAGTGCTGAAGCCTTGTTACGTATAGCCCAAGCGATCGGACGATATCAGCTTCAATTCCCCTAAGGGGACTATTAAATACAGTAAAAAAAAAGTTTTAAAAAATATAATAAAAAAACCCACAAAAAAGCACAAGTTCAAATCACCCCAATTTTGCACCGTTGAGAATAAAACAATTAAAAAAAAAAAAATACACATTTGGTATTGCTGTGTTCAGAAATGTCCAATCTATCAAAATATAAAATAAAGTAATCCAATTGGTAAACAGCGTAGCAGAAAAAAATTCAAAACGCCAGAATTACGTTTTTTTTGCCAGACGCAACATTGCAATAAAATGCAGTAACAGGCTCAACCCAAAATGGTATCAGTAAAAATATCAGCTCAGAGCGCAAAAAATAAGATATTACCCAGTCCCGCATCCAGAAAAATGAAAACACTACAGCTGTTGGAAAATGGCGACAAAAGTAAAAAAAAATTCATACAAAAAAAAAAAAGAAAACGGAAAATGGCCCAGAGGTGAAGGGGTTAAGGAGAAAATACCATTATGCAAAATTTACGACTGATAACGCCAGCAAGAGATATTTATAATGAAGAACTTTGAGGAGATGTAATACAAAATCTAAGCTTTTCTTGTACTGTCAAGATGTTTCTTGAGCAGCTCATAACTAGACAGTCTCTGTACTTCCTGGGGTTAATTGAGGGGGGAGGGGGGCACTCCTGGAATAACAGTTCTGATCCAAGAGCTTTCTCCTGCTACTACATATAAAGCATCTGTCAGTGTTTATTCTGAGTCTACAGTACACATTTATCACTGTATTTACATATTGAGATAACAGTGCATTTGAACAAGCACATGGCTCAGGAAAGTGAGAGCCATGATTTGTAGAACTGCTAGTTGCCAATGCCATAGGCTGGTGATTTTACACAACTGATAACAGCTCAGGAGCTGAAAGGGTAAGGGAAGTGAGCAGCTAACTGTTGTATAAAAATGAATGAGCTGACTGAGATTTTAGGAGTTAACTCCATTCCTGGAATGAAACTACTGTGCACTCTGGGTCAGGGTATGGTGGACCAGCTCCTTAGGAGGCCTTGAACCCAGCAGCTCTTGTTTACCAGGCGGCTGCTCTTCCCGCTAAACTCTTCAGCTTGCTGGACAGTTCCTTGCTAACCCAGATACTAGTACCTGTGTTGTTCCTGTTTGGCTCCACCCTGAGTTCCTGATTGGCTCCACCCTGTAGTCTCCTGATTTGGCACCCTACTTAAACCTGGCATTGCTCTTTCTTCCTTGTGAGATTATTGAGCTCTCAGCCTTTAGTCAAGCTGTCCTTTTACCTGCTGCCTCATCCAAAACTATACTGCTGCTCCTGTGTACCGACCTCTGGCTCTTCCTGACTACACAACCCGCTTATCCTTCAAACTATACTGCTGCTCCCGTGTACCAACCTCTGGCTATTATAATAATAATCTTTTTATTTATATAGTGCCAACATAATCCGCAGCGCTTTACAATTCAGACAATTTACAGACATTATCGGCACTGTCCCCACTGGGGCTCACAATCTACATTCCTTATCAGTATGTCTTTCGAGTGTGGGAGGAAACTGGAGAACCTGGAGGAAACCCACACAAACACGGGGAGAACATACAAACTCCTTTCAGATGTTGTATTTGGTGGGATTTGAACACAGGACCCCAGCGCTGCAAGGTTGCAGTGCTAACCACGTGCTGACTATGCTACCTGCCGGTGCTGTCCCTAGTGGTTGCGATACCGCTACTCCAACCCAGGTCAGTTCATAACACAAGCTGTACACTAGGTAAGAGAACACCTTTCAAAGCAGGAGAATGAAAGCAGGTAGAAAAAAACAAGTTAATTGTAAACTTGCTTGTTTTCATGCTGTATAACTAACTAATGCAATTTAATACAATTTTTTAGACTGGACACCTCATATGCACTACATAGCACACATCAGTATATGGTAGAACACACACCAGTTTATCTCCATATCCTCAATTCCTACAGGTTCCTCTGCTGGGTTAAAGAAAAGACCTTTGGTCACATGTTCATGATATCACGAAAGGTCATTCTATACTTCTAACCTCGGAAACTGCACTGATAATGCAGTGCTGGCAGTATCAGTGCTGTTTCTGGATTGTAAAGGCTGGGGGTCATTTTGATGATGGTGGCCCTGAGCAATTGTCCAATTTTCTCTTCACCCACCCCCACCCTTTAATGCCGACCCTGACTACAAATGTCCGGGAGTTTGAACTGCCACAGATCTTCATGACAGTTATTCTCATTGTTATTGTTTTGGGCTAATTACTGTCTTTTTCTGTGTTATTTTTTTTTCTTCCAGCGGTGCCAAGAATCAACGCTAACATTTTCTGTTGCATATAAACATGGTTGCGAAAAACCCTGTTCATATGCATGGGATGTGGTTTGTTATAGGGTTTAACACAGATTGCTGTGGAGACACTAGGCTTAAAACTGTGTTAAATCTCACATACCTGTCCCAATTATATACTATATGAAGCTGAGCTCACATACAGTATACTGTATCTGAAACTAAAAAATAAGTATGTGGCGCCCCTGAGGGTTCAGTCGCCATAGAGGTACTGTGGCATCTCCTTCTCTCAGGTAAGGATGGAGTACTGCCCAGGACCCTAACACCTGCACTCAACACTACACTACTCCAGGCCGGCTGGAAGGGCATTATGCATGGTATTCTGCTGCCCCGTCCCTGGCTGGAGTGGGGGGAACCATGTAGTGAGTGTGGATGGAGGACACAGAACAGGGGAGCACTTGAAGATATATATATATATATATATATATATATATATATATATATATATATATATAGAAGCCATCTTTTTAGGTAGTAGTAGTACGGAGGGAGAGAGAGTGTGAGGATGAAGGGAACAGAGGCTCTTCAGGAGCTCTGCTCGGGAGGCAGGCTTGGCCTGTCATGCCCAAGACGGAGAGAGGAGTGGGAGCAAGGGAGGAAGGCTCCTGGAACTGAACGGATCCCAGGGGGTACGGTGAGTGCAGGACGGCACCCGTACTCCGGAATCTGCCAGGCGGTAGAGGGGTCAGGCCGCAAGAAGGGAACCGGTCCCTGGACTAGCTGAGTTACTTTAGGTCTCAGCTAGAAAACCGGAGGCTTCTGCACTTTCAAGGTGCAGTTGCCACATCCGCACCTAAGCCGCCGAAAAGGGTACCAAGCTAGGTCTGGGAACTCCAAGTTGCCCAGGGGGATCTCAAGGTACCTGATCGGGACTTTGTGTGGAGGGGCGCAGGGCAGGAGGGAGAGACGCAGCGCGGGAAGTCGGCTAAGGATGGAACATACAGAGAGTGGTCCCGTTAAGTGCTCTTGAGATACTTGAGGGGGTGCTGAACCTCTGCTTGGTAAACGTAGCGCGACGTGGGAGACGGTCATCTGTATAGTGCCACCTAAGGAACCTAAATAACTGTGAGTAAACTCGGATGACTGCACCCCACTGTTTCTGTCAGCTATTTCTACCATGTTCTCGCTCCTGCACTACAACGCCCAGCATCACCATCTGCACCTACACTGCCTTGGAGCTGAGCTCTGCCTGTGGAGAGCCGCACCAACCCAGCTGCCCTAACATCTGCTCCAGAGGTTTGCAGCAGCGCTGGTACTCCTTACCAGGAACCACAGGTGGCGTCACGAGACAAAACTATTATTCATCCCTTCAAGCAACAACCCCCTTTTAAGAGTGACCCCAAGAAGGTAAAAGGCCCGGGTACCGAGTCCCCCATATCACCCTGGGTGAGTCAAGTACTTACAGTTAGGTCCATATATATTTGGGCAGAGACAACATTTTTCTAATTTTGGTTCTAGACATTACCACAATGAATTTTAAACAAAACAATTCAGATGCAGTTGAAGTTCAGACTTTCAGCTTTCATTTGAGGGTATCCACATTAAAATTGGATGAAAGGTTTAGGAGTTTCAGCTCCTTAACATGTGCCACCCTGTTTTTAAAGGGACCAAAAGTAATTGGAGAATTGACTCCAAGACTATTTCATGGACAGGTGTGGGCAATCCCTTCGTTATGTCATTCTCAATTAAGCAGATAAAAGGCCTGGAGTTGATTTGAGGTGTGGTGCTTGCATTTTGACAGTTTTGCTGTGAAGTAAACATGCGGTCAAAGGAGCTCTCCATGCAGGTGAAACAAGTCATCCTTAAGCTGCAGAAACAGAAAAAACCCATCCGAGAAATTGCTACAATATTAGGAGTGGCAAAATCTACAGTTTGGTACATCCTGAGAAAGAAAGAAAGCACTGGTGAACTCATCAATGCAAAAAGACCTGGGCACCCACGGAAGACAACAGTGGTGGATGATCACAGAATAATCTCCATGGTGAAGAGAAACCCCTTCACAACAGCCAACCAAGTGAACAACACTCTCCAGGAGGTAAGCGTATCAATATCCAAATCTACCATAAAGAGAAGACTGCATGAAAGTAAATACAGAGGGTTCACTGCACGGTGCAAGCCACTCATAAGCATCAAGAATAAAAAGGCTAGACTGGACTTTGCTAAAAAACATCTAAAAAAGCCAGCACAGTTCTGGAAGTACATTCTTTGGATAGATGAAACCAAGATCAACCTCTACCAGAATGATGGAAAGAGAAAAGTATGGCGAAGGCGTGGTACAGCTCATGATCCAAAGCATACCACATCATCTGTAAAACACGGCGGAGGCAGTGTGATGGCTTGGGCTTGCATGGCTGCCAGTGGCACTGGGTCACTAGTGTTTATTGATGATGTGACACAGGACAGAAGCAGCCAAATGAATTCTGATGTATTCAGAGCCATACTGTGTGCTCAGATCCAGCCAAATGCAGCCAAACTGATTGGTTATCGTTTCATACTACAGATGGACAATGACCCAAAACATAAAGCCAAAGCAACCCAGGAGTTTATTAAAGCAAAGAAGTGGAATATTCTTGAATGGCCAAGTCAGTCACCTGATCTCAACCCAATTGAGCATGCATTTCACTTGTTAAAGACTAAACTTCAGACAGAAAGGCCCACAAACAAACAGCAACTGAAAACCACCGCAGTGAAGGCCTGGCAGAGCATCAAAAAGGAGGAAACACAGCGTCTGGTGATGTCCATGAGTTCAAGACTTCAGGCAGTCATTGCCAACAAAGGGTTTTCAACCAAGTACTAGAAATGAACATTTTATTTACATTTATTTAATCTGTCCAATTACTTTTGGTCCCTTTAAAAACAGGGTGGCACATGTTAAGGAGCTGAAACTCCCAAACCTTTCATCCCATTTTAATGTGGGTACCCTCAAATGAAAGCTGAAAGTCTGAACTTCAAACTGCATCTTAATTGTTTTGTTTAAAATTCATTGTGGTAATGTCTAGAACCAAAATTAGAAAAATGTTGTCTCTGTCCAAATATATATGGACCTAACTGTATATCAATGTTTCATAACATTCTGACGTAAAATGAGGACACTGAAGGATTAAAAGAATTTCCCTAATTAGGAATAAGTCATGGTTAGGTATTAAGAAATGAAATTCTTTGCTATTTGGACATATGAGTAAAAAATTAAAAATTAACTAAGGAAAAGCAAGCCAACATAACAGATTACATGCATATGCATAGGAGAGATACTGCTGCAGTGTAGACTTGTATTTAATCCTTTAATATGTCCTATCTTTTATAGCTTTCCATTTTACATATGCTCAGAGCATTCAGTTAACCAGGGGTGGTCTATCAACCTTATTTTTGGGGCCTCAGTGACAGCTGTGCAGCATATTTGTGCAGTTCAGGGCAAGCTATCAATCAAAGTGCTGGAGAAGCATTACAGTCATGCTCACAGTATAGTGAGCTCCCTGCACCACCTCAATGACTGGAAGGGAGTAGCTGCAGGGAGGATATAAGTTAATTTTCTCCCTGTAGCTGCGGCTGCAGTCAGGCATGATTTTACTGATATTTATCTGCTGATTAACTTTAAATTTGCAGTTAAGTAGTGTTTTTGGACATGACAGGCTCCCATTCAGGTACATGTAAGCCTTCCGATGCACAGCGTTAAATGTTGTGCAATAATAGCCTGTTTACTCAGGCTGTCCTGGTTCAGATTCACACAAAATGATCAGTAACAAATTGTTCAGTGCGCAAATGACGCGCCCAGGGGATGGGGACGACTCGGCGCCCGGGCCTTGCTGTTAGTTTTGGGGGATGCCGCGGTGGCTGGCTCCTGGGCCCGTACCCTGGGGTCACTCTTAAAAGCAAGGAATGATGGGGGAAAAGGTGTATGAGAAAGGGGAAAGTTCGTGACGCCACCCGTGGTGTCTGGTGAGGATCACCAGCGCTGCTACAGTCCTCTGAGGCCGGTGGTCAGGCAGCTTAGTTGGTGCGGCTCCCCACAGGTGGAGCGGGGCCTCAGGGCAGTGTAGGAGAAGGGATGCTGAACAGAGCGCTGGCGGGTGCAGAGCCACGGAGGAAAGAACAGACAGAGTCAATATTTGAAGTCATCCAAGTCTTTACTCACGGTGGTGCTTTCTCAGCTCAGAGCTTCTCTCTGCTGTCACACGGCGAGCTGCGGCCGCCAGGGTGGGGTTCAGCACACTCCAGGTAGCTCAAGAATGCTTGACAGGACCCCCCGCTCTAAAGTGTTCCTCTCCTGTTGTAGCTTTTCCCACCTTGTGTCCCCCACTGTGTCCGGTTCGGGTACTGCGATGTCCTTGATGGGTAGCGTGTAGCTCCCGGACCGACTGGGTGCCCTTCTTGGTTACTAGCGGTGAGAACTTGGCGTAAGGCCGGGTCCCTCTGGATGAACTCAGATTAAGGAATACAGGCGGCGACTCCGCTCCGTCCGTATCCCCCTGGGATCCACATAAGCCTCCGGACTTTTCCGACAGAGACGTGAAGTGCAAAGTCAGATAATCGGGGACCGGTACCCCCTCTTGCGGCAGGGTCTCTCTGGCAGGGCCAGAATAAGGTATGCAGGTGGCGACTCCACTCCGTCCGCAACCCCTGAGATCCTTTCGCCTGTGGAGCTTAACTCCTCCGCTCCCCTCCTGGGCCTTCTTGGTTGGACTCTGACTGGGGACAGAGCCGGTTTTAACTCTGCCCCAGTCCCCCGTCTCGAGGCCTGAGACCGGGACCCGTGGACCCTCCAGCCGGCAGCAGCTTGGTGCTGACTTGCCGTCCCAAAGACCCACGACTAAAGACCCGGTTATTAAAATGGCCTCCAATTATATATGATTCTTTTAAGTGCTAAGTAAAGTGCTTCCTCCACCCTCACTCACTACATGGTTCCCCCTAACTTTGGTTCCCCCCAACTCCTCCATTCCGGAACGGGGCAGCACTATGGTGCTTTTTGGCCCCCTGCAGAACTGGAGTGGTGTAGTGTTGAGTGTGTGGTTGGGGTCCTGTGTGGTGCTCCATCCTTACCTTGGAGAGGAGATACCACACCTCATTCTGAGGTGCAGTACCCCTGTGGCGACTGAACCCTCAGGGGCGCCACACAAAGGCTGCAATTGTTTTCGGCAGAAAAGGTTCTGTTTACACAGGACAATGCGCTGCCACAAATGATGATCTTTTGTGCAAAGTAAAAGATAATTTCACCCAATGAACACGTGTTTTGATGGCTCGTGGGGTGATCAGCAACCTGTTTAGGCTGCATGAAAGCTTCTTTTGAGGAAATACCCGACACTAGCATGATGCCAGGCTGCTTGGAAGGTTGTTTTGCACAGGTCCTAACCCCTCCTAAAGAAGTAACAATGGGCACAAATAGACTAGCATACCTGCAGACTGGTGCTTCAATCTACACTGAAGAATCTATATGCTGACCATTATTTTATTTGCCATTCATGACTTTGCAATGATAAAACTGAAGGTTTTCTTTTGTTTCTTACATGTCTCAAGCGCCACTCACTATATATTTATGCCCCCTCTGAGCAACAGCTTGATTCAGACTCATTCATGTCTTGTATTTGCACTATCAAATTCTTATTTTGTTTTCTATTTGACTATATGAACTGAAGTTGCCTATTATGTGCATAATATTATGATCATTTACATGAATGAGAGACTGCACAGAAGTCAGAATATATATTCTTCATTTGCAGTAGTTATAGCAACCAAATAGAAAGCATCACTGCTGCACCGGGTCCTAGAATCATCTCAGGAGATTGACATTTCTTCTGCTTACACCAATGTCTGTATGTGAAACTTTGTGGTCTGAAATCCATATTATTATATTGCAGTAATTGAAGGGAACACAGTAAGTCAAAGAAATGCATTGTGTCAAGGGCGGCCATTAGGGCACTACAGCTGTATTGTGTCGAGGGCGGCCACTGGGGCACTACAGCTGTATTGTGTCGAGGGCGGCCACTGGGGCACTACAGTTGTATTGTGTCGAGGGCTGCCACTGGGGCACTACAGCTGTATTGTGTCGAGGGCGGCCACTGGGGCACTACAGCTGTATTGTGTCGAGGGCGGCCACTGGGGCACTACAGCTGTATTGTGTCGAGGGCGGCCACTGGGGCACTACAGCTGTATTGTGTTGAGGGCGGCCACTGGGGCACTACAGCTGTATTGTGTCGAGGGCGGCCACTGGGGCACTACAGCTGTATTGTGTCGAGGGCGGCCACTGGGGCACTACAGTTGTATTGTGTCGAGGGCTGCCACTGGGGCACTACAGCTGTATTGTGTCGAGGGCTGCCACTGGGGCACTACAGCTGTATTGTGTCGAGGGCGGCCACTGGGGCACTACAGCTGTATTGTGTCGAGGGCGGCCACTGGGGCACTACAGCTGTATTGTGTCGAGGGCGGCCATTAGGGCACTACAGCTGTATTGTGTCGAGGGTGGCCATTAGGATATGGAGTGGGGACAAAATGAGGGGACTGCATGGAGTGGAGACAATGTGGAGATCATAGTTCATAAGGGAGGACAGTGTGGTGGGTATAATTCATAATGGCGATGACAGTGTGGTGGTTTTCGTTTATGAGGGGGTGCTCTGACTGTTATATTTCACTAGTGAAGACAGTGTGGTAGGAATATTTTATAGGCGTTATAACAGTGAGAGAACAGTGTGGAGACAGTGTACCTTAGGTGAGACAGTGTGGGGTAATTTTTTATGCAGGGAGCACAGTGAGGGACAGGGGCGTACATAGGAATCATGGGGCCCCATAGCAGAAGTTCTAATTGGGCCCCCCCCCCCCCCCCCGCAAAAAAAAATGTAAATAATTGTCGGGGTCACAGAAGAGCAGATCTCACAACTTTCCAACCTTTACATAGTAATTTTCCTCCTGCTGAAGAACTAGATTCCTTTTTCATTGCCCCATAAAGTATGATGTTAACAAAAGTGCCCCCAAACACAGTATGATACGCCCATGGTGAATTCCTCCACATGCACAGTATAATGACCCTACTGAACCCCACCTCAACTCCCATGGCAAAGTATGGTGACCCCAACACAGTATGATCCCCCAACTGTGACTCCCACACAGCCCTCCATGCAGTATAATGGGCCTACATACAATATAATGGCCCCACACCTCTTCACACTCCACAGAGTATAATGCACTCACCATGGTCCTCCACACAGTATAAGGCACTTGCCATGGTCCTCCACACAGTATAATGCACTCGCCATGATCCTCCATACAGTATAATGCACTCGCCATGGTCCTCCATACAGTATAATGCACTCACCATAGTCCTCCACTCAGTATAATGCACTCCCCATGGTCCTCCACACAGTATAAGACACTTGCCATGGTCCTCCACACAGTATAAGACACTCACCATGGTCCTCCACACAGTATAATGCACTCGCCATGGTCCTCCACACAGTATAATGCACTCGCCATGGTCCTCCACACAGTATAAGACACTCGCCATGGTCCTCCACACAGTATAAGACACTCGTCATGGTCCTCCACACAGTATAAGACACTCGCCATGGTCCTCCACACAGTATAAGACACTCGCCATGGTCCTCCACACAGTATAAGACACTCGCCATGGTACTCCACACAGTATAAGACACTCGCCATGGTCCTCCACACAGTATAAGACACTCGCCATGATACTCCACACAGTATAAGACACTCGCCATGGTCCTCTACACAGTATAAGACACTCGCCATGGTCCTCCACACAGTATAATGCACTCGCCATGGTCCTCCACACAGTATAAGACACTCGCCATGGTCCTCCACACAGTATAAGACACTCACCATGGTCCTCCACACAGTATAAGGCACTCGCCATGGTCCTCCAAAAAGTATAATGAACTCCCCATGGTCCTCCACACAGTATAAGACACTCGCCATGGTCCTCCACACAGTATAAGACACTCCCCATGGTCCTCCACACAGTATAAGACACTCCCCATGGTCTTCCACACAGTATAAGACACTCGCCATGGTCCTCCACACAGTATAATGCACTTGCCATGTTCCTCCACACAGTATAATGCGCTGTCTATGGTGCTCCACACAGTATAATGCACTCCCCATGGTCCTCCACATAGTATAATGAACTCCCCATGGTCCTCCACACAGTATAATGCACTCCCCATGGTCCTCCACGCAGTATAATGAACTTCCCATGCTGCTCCACGCAGTATAATGCTCTCTCCATGGTCCTCCAAACAGTATAATGCACTCCCCATTGTCCTCAACACAGTATAATGCACTCACCATGGTCCTCCACACAGTATAATGCACCCCATCGTCCTGCACGCAGTATAATGCACTACCCATAGGGTAAAATGCAGCTACAGTCTTCCAGTATTATCAGTACTCACTGATTTAAAAATCAATACTTACCGCTTCTCGTTCCCCGCTGCTTTAGTCTCTGCAGCGCGTCTCTCTCATCCCCTCAGCAGCTGCCAGCTCCACTGTCTGACAGAGCGTGGCGAATGATGGGAGAGGGAGTGTCACATGATGCCTACTCCTCCATCATTGCTTTCAACCAGGGCTGGCTCCAGGTTTTCGTGGGCCCCCTGTCGAAAGAGTCCCAGTGGGCCCCTTTAACACATACCACGATTCATGATGCACAGATACGGCAGAGAAATATAGGTATACAACACAGAGCCCAGCCTGTTCCCTCATCCTTCACATATGCAAACATGCACACATATAGACAGCACGCAGACATGCAAACACACACAGTACGCAGACATGCACATGACGCGCCCCCTGGGCCGTGGGGAACCCGGAACCGGGCCTTTTAGGATGAATGCTGGGGGTTGTAGTCCTTGCGTGGCGATGACCCGGTCCCGTGGCTCAGGGTGGTCAGACCAGTGGCGAATTTACTTGTATTGTCCGACTACGCCACCCGTGGATTGCGGTCAGGGCGAACCGCCGCTGCAGGGCAGACCGCTGAGGCTGGTGTTGTGGGTGCAGCAGAGTGTGGTATAACTCCCCACGGGAGGAGTATAGCCTCAGGGCAGTGTGTAGGGAGGATGGGAGTGATGGTGCAGGAGTAGCAGTGACTACACAGAGTCTGTGATGCAGTCCAGGGCCTTTACTCACAGTTCTTATACTCCAGACCACTTCTACAGGTACCGGCTGCCCACGTCACACTGTGCTTACCAGGTGAGGGGCTCGGCCGACTCCCAGGTATCTCTGAAGTGCTTCACAGGACCCCCTTTGTGTGTCCTTTCTCTGGCCTGTCATACCCCACCAGTGACCACGCTTCTGTCCAGCTGCCTCGGGCCTTGGCGGGCAAACGTGCGTTCCGTTTCCCTGGACCCTATGTGGTGCCTTCCTAGCGGGCGTAGCGAGGGGCTGCGCCATTTGAAATGCCGCAACCTCCGGTTCCTAGCTGAGGGTAGTTTCGCGCCTCCACTAGTAAGGGATCCGGTACCCTCTCTTGGCCTGACCCCTCTACGCTGGTAGATACGGGCGTGCAGTGGCAACTGGCCGGTCTGCACCCCTGGGATCCCTTCATTCCTCTGTTCCTGGAGCCTCCTCTGCTCCCCTCTCCTTCCTCTCTTTCTCTTTCTCCAGGCTTAGGCCTCCTGACAGGGCCTGCCTGGGGAGCAGAGCCATGCAGCAGCTCTGCTCCCTGACTTCTCCTCTCAAAGAACTCACTCACTAAGATGGCCCCCACCTTTTATATCTCTCTCTTGTGCATCCAGGAACTGCTTCCTCTCTGCCCCTGCACTACTGGGTTCCCCCTTCCTGGGTGTTCCCTCCCTCCCACTCCAGCCAGGGACAGGGACTGTCGTGCTCATCTCAGGAGCATATCGGTCGCCCTGTCCCCCGGAAATGTGGTGTAGTGCATGCAGCTGTCGGGGTCCTGATCCACACTCCATCCTTACCTGGAAGTGAGGTATCGCACCTCTGAGTGAGATGCAATACCTCTGTAGCAACCGAGCCCTCGGGGTGCTATATTCCCCCCTGGTAAATCACAGCATGTCCGCGGGCTGGAATAAAGTAAAAAGCATTTTTGTTCAAAGACATGCAAATTTTCGAATGCATCAACATATATTATTATCAACACAGTAACTCATCCCTTTATGGGAGGCAATTTTCAGCAATCAAATATAAAACTCTCTTTTCAAAAAAAAAATATAAATCTGCAAACACCATCAGCAGCAACTCATTCGGCAAAGTCTCTTCACCTGGTCACAGTCTCTGCGGTGACCGGGTGTCCATATCACCCTTCAAGGTGCAAGCTGTTGAGGTAAACCAATAGGGGGCACTTTAAGAAGTGCAACTATATACAGGGGTTGGCTGCTCCCAGTCCTCAGCCAGGTTGGAAAGGGAAATGGCTGCTCTCAGTCCTCAGCCAGGTTGGAAAGGGGAATGGCTGCTCTCAGTCCTCAGCCAGGTAGCTTAAGGGCAACTCCAAATGGGTAACAGTCCCCACCGGGGCAAAAACTTTAAACTTTTCATACCCTGACGGGTAACTATTTACAGTTCTGCTGTGCTCTTTACTAGCGGCGTCCCCCTTGTGATTCCTGCTGGTACTCTTCATCTTCAGACCCGTCCGGGTCGTCATAGTAGCAGGCTGGAGTGTGCTTCACGTTAAAGTCGCTCAGGATATGCGACTCCCCCGAGCACTGGGGCAAACAGGCCGCTCCCGGGGTGCAAGGCACGGCATACGGCACCACTGCGGCAGCGGCCACGCTGGTGGTGGCAGTTCCCTCCGCTTCTGACATCTTCCTCCCCCCTGGTTAACCGTGGCCTACCTTCCGATGTTCCTCTTCTGTAGGCCACGGCTCCGCAGGCGATCGTCGGGGTCGAGGACCTTGCGTCTCGTCCTGGTGACGTCAGCGTCCGCTCGGCTCCTTTCAGGACCTTGCGCAGCGTCTGTGCGTAGGGCGGGGCTTCGGCTCTCGCGCGCTTTCGGCGGTTACGCCCCTCTTCTTCCCGCACGGCGTCCGGAAGATGGCGCCCGATGGCGGGAAAATAGCCGCAGATGGCGGGAAACGGCTGCGGATGGCGGGAAACTTCGCCAAGGTAAGTACACAGTCTTTTTCCAGGCACGCAGTACCCGTTGGCGGTGGCTTGGTCACGGTCCTGTCAACTACGCCAAAGCTGACGCGCCCCCTGGGCCGTAGGGAACCCGGAACCGGGCCTTTTAGGATGAATGCTGGGGGTTGTAGTCCTTGCGTGGCGATGACCCCGTCCCGTGGCTCAGGGTGGTCAGACCAGTGGCGAATTTACTCGTATTGTCCGACTACGCCACCCGTGGATTGCGATCAGGGCGAACCGCCGCTGCAGGGCAGACCGCTAAGGCTGGTGTTATGGGTGCAGCAGAGTGTGGTATAAGTCCCCACGGGAGGAGTATAGCCTCAGGGCAGTGTGTAGGAAGGATGGGGGTGATGGTGCAGGAGTAGCAATGACTACACAGAGTCAGTGATGCAGTCCAGGGCCTTTACTAACAGTTCTTATACTCCAGACCACTTCTACAGGTACCGGCTG
The DNA here is from genome assembly GCF_046119375.1 of Phyllobates terribilis. Classification (NCBI taxonomy): domain Eukaryota; kingdom Metazoa; phylum Chordata; class Amphibia; order Anura; family Dendrobatidae; genus Phyllobates; species Phyllobates terribilis. Next base: position 206,726,370 of record NW_027362763.1, read on the forward strand.
CCCACGTCGCACTGTGCTCACCAGGTGAGGGGCTCGGCCGACTCCCAGGTATCTCTGAAGTGCTTCACAGGACCCCCTTTGTGTGTCCTTCCTCTGGCCTGTCATACCCCACCAGTGACCATGCTTCTGTCCAGCTGCCTCGGGCCTTGGCGGGCAAACATGCGTTCCGTTTCCCTGGACCCTATGTGGTGCCTTCCTAGCGGGTGTAGCGAGGGGCTGCGCCATTTGAAATGCCGCAGCCTCCGGTTCCTAGCTGAGGGTAGTTTCGCGCTTCCACTAGTAAGGGATCCGGTACCCTCTCTTGGCCTGGCCTGACCCCTCTACGCAGGTAGATAAGGGCGTGCAGTGGCGACTGGCCGGTCTGCACCCCTGGGATCCCTTCGTTCCTCTGTTCCTGGAGCCTCCTCCGCTCCCCTCTCCTTCCTCACTTTCTCTTTTTCCAGGCTTAGGCCTCCTGACAGGGCCTGCCTGGGGAGCAGAGCCATGCAGCAGCTCTGCTCCCTGACTTCTCCTCTCACAGAACTCACTCACTAAGATGGCCCCCACCTTTTATATCTCTCTCTTGTGCATCCAGGAACTGCTTCCTCTCTGCCCCTGCACTACTGGGTTCCCCCTTCCTGGGTGTTCCCTCCCTCCCACTCCAGCCAAGGACAGGGACTGTCGTGCTCATCTCAGGAGCATATCGGTCGCCCTGTCCCCCGGAAATGTGGTGTAGTACATGCAGCTGTCGGGGTCCTGATCCACACTCCATCCTTACCTGGAAGTGAGGTATCGCACCTCTGAGTGAGATGCAATACCTCTGTAGCAACCGAGCCCTCTGGGTGCTACACACACACACATTATGCAGATACACACACACAGTACGCAGACATGCACACACACACAGTACACAGACTTGCACGCACACGGTACGCAGACATGCGTGCACACGGTACGCAGACATGCGTGAACACGGTACGCAGACATGCACGCACACGGTAAGCGGACATGCACGCACACGGTAAGCAGACATGCCTACACACGGTAAGCAGACATGTATGCACATGGTACGCAGACATGCACGCATGCGGTACGCAGACATGCACGCACATGGTAAGCAGACATACACACATGCACATTGTACACAGATATGCACACATACATTACGCAGACACGCACATACACAAACAGATACACAGATACGTACACATACAGACATATGTACATATTTCAACACATTCTTAAAAACACATAAAACATATATATATGTGGCGCCCTGCTACGCACTGGTGCCACAGAACTCAGAAGGGTGCATGGATGGACTTCTCCACAAGAGGCCCTCACACATTCACATACCTCCACCCTACCACCTCAGACCAGCAGAGGGAGCCCGTTAGGGATATATATATATGGAGGGTGGAGCCAGGCAGCTCAGTTAGTGTTTAGTGTTCAGTTAGTGAGGGTTCAGTTAGTCTCTCAGACTGAGGGAGAAAGTGCTGACCCTCAGAGAGCAGCGAAGAGGCAGCACGCTGGCCGCTGTGCTTAGGCGAGCCAAGGCCTACAGCACGCACTAAGGCCTAGTGAGGGCCCTGAGTGTGGCCGAAGGCGAGAGAAGAAGGAAGAAGTAGCGAGGGGGCAGAGGAGCATACCAGGCTCACCCCGAGATATATACCGGACACCGGGTCCGCGCCTACGGGGTCCCTTAATACCCATCAGGAAACACCGGAACCCCTGGAGGACTACAGGTCCCAGGTTTACCAAACGCTGACTACAGTACCAGGGCTAGGAGTCACGGAGGCCCCAGCGACCAGGGAGAGTGATCTCCAGGAGAAGGCCCTACCACCAGGTCAGCAGGTGCAAGAGAGAGACAGTAACCAAGCTAGGCCTAGCTCCAGGCAGGTCAGAAGCTTAGAGAATAAAGCCATGGATCAGGAGGCCCTATACCCGCTCAATGGGGAGAGTCCAAAAGTGCGCCTTTCATCCGGAGTACCCTGGACCGTGCCTGCATCATCACTAGTAAAGGTACTGAAGCTTACCCCCGTGTGAGTGTCCGTCTTTCCTCCGGGACCGTCCTGCCGTCTCTCCCCTGCACCACCATCCATTACATCCCACGCTGCCCTGAAGCCCGCTCCACCTGTGGGGAGCCATTCCATCACAAGCTGCCCTACCATCTGCCTCAGAGGACTGCTCCGCAGCGGCGGCCCCATTTAGTCGCATTCCACAGGTGGCGTCACGAACTTTCCAAATTCCCTATAAATAATCCCCCTTTTCATTGACCGCCCTGGGTCACGGACCGGGCCAGCCACCGTGATATCCCCCATACCGGCATCCATAGGCCCCGCTGCCGAGTACCCCACGGCCCAGGGAGCGCGTCATATATATATATATATATATATATATATATATATATATATATATATATATATATATCACAGTCATACACACTAACATATACACAAGACACATTAGAAATGAACCCGAACACAATGTGACTGCAGGCGCGTTCTGATACCTGGTTGCTGCCTGCTTTTGGCTGCAGATTCAATGAGGAGGAAGGGCATTGAGGTGAGCAGACAGCAAATCACAACGCCTTGTTATCCTCCTCATTGAAGTCGCTCGTTCCTTCCAGGTACACCGAGTGGCAGCCGCAGACAGATAGGATCCAGGCGTCAGAATGCACCCACAGCCACATTATGTGCACACCCGCACTGACACTTGGAGCGTGCCACTGTGCTCCTATGCAAGCAAATTGAGAGAGGCCATGCCCATCTAGTCGGATTGTGGCAGGTAGTATGCATATCGCACACTTCTGGTCACATGACCACTGTTCCCGATGCTGACACCAGATAATCCTCACCTCAAGTAGCGCGTGATGTGAGGATTCACAAGTCTGAGGTCACAAAGAATTAAAGGGATTATTTTAAGTTGGAAAGTTATCTGCTCTGCAGGTAGTCGGACCCCCAGCATTTCCGAGAACTGGAGCAGAGGTCGATCATCCGAATTACTGCTCCATTCATTCTTAATGGGAGAGCCGGAGATTACCGAGCACAGCTCTCTGCTGATCTTTGGCGTTCCCATTAGAATGAATGGAGCAGTAATTCGGATGCCTCTTCTCCATTCAACTGGGGCTCTTCAGATCTCCGATCCTCAGGATCGGTGGGAAGCACAGCGCTTGGACCCCCAGTGATCGGGTTATGTATAGTAAGTAGTTCATTGAGAGAATCAATTGTCCTGTGTGATTCGGATTCTAGATCTCTTAAAGTTGTTAGATGTAATTCCGAAAACGAAAAAATAATATTACTACGTGGGGTTTTGTTGTTGAAAATCTATGAGTTGGAAAAATTAGGCGTAGTTTCCTGGCTATCATTCAAAAAATGACACTTGAGTGTTAAATTCCTGGAAACACAAGAGTATTACTAGTTCATGAAAATTTTCTGCTATTTAAAAAGTATTTAAGGCTATGTGCCCACGTTGCATTTATGAAGCAGAAAATTTCTGCTGCATAAATGCAAGTCCTCTCCCGGAAAAACGCATGCGGAATTCCGCACGCGTTTATCGCGCATTTTTCGCGCGTTTATCACGCGTTTTCCACATGCGGAATTGCCTTGCGTTTTTTATGCATTGGACAAAGGCAATTCCGCTTGCGGAAACGCAAAATTAAATGACATGCTGCGGATTTTTGAACGCGGCATAAACGCTGCGGAAAAATCCGCAGCATGTGCATAGAACTTGCGGAAACCCATTGGGGACCATGGGGTGCGGATATACATGCGTTTTTCAAGCGTTTACGCTGCGGAAATTCCGCAGCATATACGCTTGAAAAATGCTACGTGGGCACACAGCCTTAACCTACTGAGGAGGGAGATCTAAAAAGGAAAATACTAAACAGGGAATCATATTGGATCTTCAAACTCCAAACGAGAGTTCATCTTGGTATGAATACCAGACAAGATTTGATGTTGCAATACAATTAATATTTTTTTGTCCTGATGGTATTTTCTGTATGTGATCTTTGTCTATCTGTATTCTAGGCTTCATACATCCTGCTCTAGCTCTACCCAATAGGGTTAAACTTCAGGTGAACATGATTCATTTATGCATACTCCCTTGTTCATCTAGAGCCGGATATACAGTATATGTAAGCCTTGTAGTTCTTTTGCCTCATACCATGATTAAGGCTTTTAGCTGAAACACGTTGGTTGTGTATAATGGATTTCACATGGTGACCAGTACATACATTTTTTAATATTGGAACAATAAAGACAATTTTTCTACTTTTTAACTGAATTTGTCATCGCTGGGGGAAACCCCTCTCTTTCTGCATTCTTTGATTCATACGTCTCAGACTAGGACGGCTCCATGCGATGATCTTCATTGAAGCAAAGTGCATCCTAATGTGGTGAGCTGACTTTTCCTATCCCAATTACCTCTGTTATTTAACACATAAGGTATCTTCCAAAAGTTAAGTTACTCTTTAAATGTTTAATAAAGCCCCTGCCTAGGACCAAGCAGTACTGTGGTTCCTGTATAGTCCACAGTCTGATGATGGCATGTAACAACAACTTCAAGCATCTCATTACCATTGTTAAGGGCATACTGGGAGTTGTAGGTTAATGCGATACAATTGTATATGGGACTGACCTGACATTACAATTGACTCCTGTACTAAGCTTGGCTATGTATTCATGTACTGATGGATATTCTGGTGATGTATTACTATCTTGATGGTGGTTGTGGTGATGTATTACTGTATTGACGGAGGTTCTGGTGATGTTTTACTGCACTGACTGTGGTCCTGGCGATGTATTACTTTACTGACGGTGGTTCTGGTGATGTAGTCTTGTAGATGTTGTAATCTTTAATTTATCAGACTTGATATAAAAATATTATAAGGTCAGTGTCCCCCCATACACCACAGACAGCTGTCCGATCATTCGGCCGGCAGCTATCTTGCCTGGCTCTCCCATATAAAGGATCGCTCACTCTGCCGAGCGTTCCTGTGTTCTCTATGAGAGCCGCTGTTAGACATCTCTGACAGCAGCTTATCACTTCGAGAACAAAAGGATCTACAATCTGAAATCGGACATGCTGGATTCTTATCTCCCCTGGCAATCATCAGTCAGAGACACCTATACACGTTGGACTGTCAGCGGAACCTGTTATCTGCGGGTTTGGCCAAATTTTGTCTATCTTAACTAGTATGGGTACTGTCAGAATATGTGCGCGCAACTTCTTTTAGACATCTGCGAATGCCTAGAGTTTTTCATACAGAAGACTCTTCAGGACACACAGTTGTCATTTTGTTCTGAATTTACTTTTCTTTGTTGTATTTTCATACATCTTTTAGCCAACAATTGTTGGCTAATTATTTTTTTTTTAATAAACTAGTAAAAAAAAATGGACTATTCACTTCTTTTAGCCACTTCATGTCTTAGGAAACTTGAAATGGTTAAAAAAAAACTTAAAAGAATGAACATGTCAACAGTAAGTTGTCTTCTAGTGCATGAGTTCATTGTGTTTAGCATATATTTAGCACTTTTTTAGGTGGGTTACAGAGAGAATGTGCCTGAAAAAGAAGCTGTGTGCACATACCCTTAGTCTGACTGATCAGTAGGGGGCGTACCACTTAAAGTGCCTAGGGCAGCATAAATACCAAATATGGCCCTGAGTGTATGGACTACCTCTTGAAGCTCATCAAGAGAATGCCAAGAGTGTGCAAAGCAGTCATCAAAGCAAAAGGTGGCTACTGTGAAGAACCTAGAATATAAGACATATTTTCAGTTGTTTCACACTTTTTTGATAAGTATATAATTCCACATGTGTTAATTCATAGTTTTGATGCCTTCAGTGTGAATGTACAATTTTCATAGTCAGGAAAATACAGAAAAATCTTTAAATGAGAAGGTGTGTCCAAACTTTTGGTCTGTACTGTATATACAGTTATATGAAAAAGTTTGGGCACCCCTATTAATCTTAAGCTTAATGTTTTATAAAAATTGGTGTTTTTGCAAAAGCTATTTCAGTTTGATATATGTAATAACTGTTGGACACAGTAATGTTTCTGCCTTGAAATGAGGTTTATTGTACTTACAGAAAATGTGCAATCTGCATTCAAACAAAAATTGTCAGGTGCATAAGTATGGGCACCCTTATCATTTTCTTGTTTTAAACACTCCTACCTACTTTTTACTGACTTACTAAAGCACTTTTTTTGGTTTTGTAACCTCATTGAGCTTTGAACTTCATAGCCAGGTGTATGCAATCATGAGAAAAGCTACTTAAAGTGGCCACTTGCAAGTTGTTCTCCTGTTTGAATCTCCTCTGAAGAGTGGCATCATGGGCTCCTCAAAACAACTGTCAAATGATCTGAAAACAAAGATTATTCAACATAGTTGTTCAGGGGAAGGATACAAAAAGCTGTCTCAGAGATTTAACCTGTCAGTTTCCACTGTGAGGAACATAGTAAGGAAATGGAAGAACACAGGGACAGTTCTTGTTAAGGCCAGAAGTGGCATGCCAAGAAAAACATCAGAAAGGCAGAGAAGAAGAATGGTGAGATCAGTCAAGGACAATCCTCAGACCACCTCCAGAGAGCTGCAGCATCAACTTGCTGCAGATGGTGTCACTGTGCATCGGTCAAGTATACAACGCACTTTGCACAAGGAGGAGCTGTATGGGAGAGTGATGCGAAAGAAGCCGTTTCTGCAAGCACGCAGCACCTCAGTCGGCTGAGGTATGCAAAAGCACATTTGGAGAAGCCAATTTCCTTTTGGAAGAAGGTCCTGTGGACTGATGAAACCAAGATTGAGTTGTTTGGTCATACAAAAAGGCGTTATGCATGGCGGCAAAAAAACACAGCATTCCAAGAAAAACACTTGCTACCCACAGTAAAATTTGGTGGAGGTTCCATCATGCTTTGGGGTTGTGTGGCCAATGCCAGCACCAGGAATCTTGTTAAAGTTGAGGGACGCATGGATTCCACTCAGTATCAGCAGATTCTTGACAATAATGTTCAAGAATCAGTGATAAAGTTGAAGTTACGCAGGGGATGGATCTTTCAGCAAGACAATGATCCAAAACACCGCTCCAAATCTACTCAGGCATTCATGCAGAGTAACAATTACAATGTTCTGGAATGGCCATCCCAGTCCCCAGACCTGAATATCATTGAACATCTGTGGGATCATTTGAAGAGGGCTGTCCATGCTCGGCGACCATCAAACTTTACTGAACTGGAATTGTTTTGTAAAGAGGAATGGTCAAAAATACCTTCATCCAGGATCCAGAAACTCATTAAAAGCTACAGGAAGCGACTAGAGGCTGTTATTTTTGCAAAAGGAGGATCTACTAAATATTAATGTCACTTTTCTGGTGAGGTGCCCATACTTATGCACCTGTCAAATTTTGTTTGAATGCAGATTGCACATTTTCTGTTAGTACAATAAACCTCATTTCAAGGCAGAAACATTACTGTGTCCAACACTTATTACATATATCAAACTGAAATAGCTGTTGCAAAAACACAAATTTTTATAAAACATTAAGCTTAAGATTAATAGGGGTGCCCAAACGTTTTCATATAACTGTATAAATATATATTTGACTAAAATATAAAGGAAATGTGTCATCTTGAACTTTAGGCCTTTTTAGAGATCATTTCATCTTCAACTTGCTTAACTGTTCACAATAACAGTAATTATGACCGGGGGTGCCCAAACTTTTACATGCCACTGTAAATATGGTATAGCTGAAAAAATCTTTTCCCGCAAATAAAACAAGCCATCAGCAGAGAAATAAAAAAATCTATAGCTCTGAGAATGTAGCGATGCAAAAACAATTCTTTTTCCAAAATTGTTTATTGTGTAAAAGCGGCAAAACATAAAAAAATATGTACAGTATAAATGTGGCATTGCTGTAATTGTACTGACCCAAAGAATAAAACTGCTTTACCATTTTTACCACACAGTTAACAGCATAAAAAAAAAAAAAACATAAAAAAAACAGAAAACAGTTCCTGAATTGCTGTTTTTTGTTCAATCAGGATAGAAAGCGATCAAAAAGTTATGTGCCCGAAATTGGTACCTATAAAAACGTTAACTTGTCCCACAAAAAAACAAGCACTCATAAAAAAATATCGACCAATATTTACCACTAACATGAAGATCAACATGTCACAAAAAACAATCTCAGAATCACTGGGCTATTTTGAAACATTCCAACGTTATTACCTCATAAAGTGACACTGGTCATAATTGTAAACTTTGGCCTGGTCAGGAAGGTGGAAATGGGCTCGGGGCTGAAGGAGTTAACATTAAAAATTAGGTGTTATTTTTTTCATGACATGACATGACTTGACGCAAAGTTTGTCAAATTTATCCCAGTGTCCTCTTATCCAATACACCTGGCATAACCTATACTATATATACTTACTTTAACCCCTTTAAAGCCCATGACGTACTAATACGCGTCTGTGCCCTGGGCTTTAACAGCCTGACCCATATTAGTACGTCATCGCGCACGCACACAGGCTGTGCGGGCGCGATCGCCACCGGGTGTCAGCTGATTGTCACAGCTGACACCCGGTACTATGTGCAGGGAGCGGTCCCGCACCACTCCCGGCACATTAACCCCCGCAATGCTGCGATCTAAGTCGATCGCAGCATTGCGGTGGCTAAGGGGAGGTGATCGGTATACTCACCTCCTCTTCCTGCCTCCAGCGCTGTCTGCCGCGGCTTCCCGGGTGTTGCCATGACGACCCGATGTCGTCATGACAACATCCGGGTCACCAGACAGCAGGAAGATTGTTTGGTCATGCGCAGTGCATGACCAAACAATCTTATCACTGTGCAGCGCTGACTGCCTGCATAGCACAGGGATGGTGCTCCATCCCTATACTATGCAGGCGATCAGAATAAAAAAGTAAAAAACTCCCAAAAAGTGAAAAAAAAAGTTAAAAAAATTGTAAAAATATAAAAAAAGAAATAAAAAAAATAATCCACTAAAAATAAAAATATAATGTACCCATCAATAAATATTATTATGAAAACCAAACAAACAATAAAAGTACACATATTTGGTATTGCCGCGTCCGTAACGACCTGACCTATAAAACTTTTCCACTAGCTAACCCCTTCAGTGAACACGGTAAAAAAAAAAAGAAGCAAAAAATAATGCTTTATCATCATACCGCCAAACAAAAAATGGAATAACGCGCGATCAAAAAGACGAATGTAAATAAAAATGGTACCGCTGAAAACGTCATCTTGTCTCGCAAAAAACAAGCCACCATACTGCTCCATCATCCGAAAAATCAAAAAGTTATAGCTCTCAGAATAAAGCGATGCAAAAAAAAATTTTTTTCTATAAAATAGCTTTTATTGTGTAAAAGCGCCAAAACATAGAAAAACGATATAAATGTGGTACCGCTGTAAACGTACTGACCCGATGAATAAAGTTACCTTATCAATTTCACCACACGCGGAGTAGAATAAAAAAATGTAAAAAAACACAATTCCTGAATTGTTGGTTTTTGTTTATACTTCCTCCCAAAAGCTGTAATAGAAAGCGATCAAAAAATGTCACGTGCCTGAAAATGGCACCAATAAAAACATCAAGTCATCCCACAAAAAACAAGCCATCACATGACTCTGTAGGCCAAAATATGGAAAAATTATAGCTCTCAAAATATGGCGATGCAAAAACTAGATTTTACAAAATGTGTCTTTTAGTGTGTGGCAGCTGTCAATCATAAAAACCCGATATGATTCTGGTATCGCTGTAATCGCACTGACCCGAAGTATAAAGTCGTCTAATCACTTATACCGCACTAGGAACGGCATAAAAAATAAACGCTAGGGCTGGGGTTGGGGTTGTGCTAATGTTAGGGTTGTGTTTTGTTTTTTTTTCTTCAAAAGTAAAAAAAAAAAAAGATGACGATATGGCAACTAGTGTTGAACGCAAGTGCTCGCTACTTGAGCTTGCATCGGGTGCTTGAGTATGCACTGAGTATCGCGGGTGCTCGAGTCTCCGCCCCATATGCTTCGCGGCCAAAAAAACCTTGCGGGGATTGCCTGCCATGCACGAGCGATCCCCGCATGTTTTTTTTGGGGTGTCTAATAACCGTGAAACATGCGGGCGGGGACTCGAGCATTTCACTCGAGCACCCGTGATACATGGTGCATACCTGAGCACCCGATGCAAACTGAAGTAGTGAGCACTTGCGCTCAAGAGTAATGACAACTTATTCAATATGATGACCTAATGTTATCAAATTCTGTGTCGTACCTCTGGGTTCAAAATGTTCACTATACCCCTTAATAAAATCCTTGAGGGGTATAGTTTCCAAAATGGGGTCACTTGTGGGGGAGCTGCACTGTTTAGGCACATCAGGGGCTCTCCAAACGCAACATGGTGTTCGCTAACAGATTGAATGGAAAATCGGCTCAAATTGTTAGCGGACACCATGTTGCGTTTGGAGAGCCCCTGTGTGCCTAAACATTGGAGCTCCCCCACAAGTGACCGCATTTTGGAAACTAGACCATCCAAGGCACCTATCTAGATGCATAGTGAGCACTTGGAACCCCCAGGCGCTTCACAAATTGATTCGTAAAAATGAAAAAGTGTTTTTTTTCCCACTTTTTCATTTTTACGAATCAATTTGTGAAGCACCTGGGGGTTCCAAGTTCTCACTATGCATCTAGATAGGTGCCTTGGGGGGTCTAGTTTCCAAAATGGGGTCACTTGTGGGGGGTTTCCACTGTTTAGGCACATCAGGGGCTCTCCAAATGCGACATGGTGTCCGCTAACAAATTGGAACCATGTCGCGTTTGAAGAGCCCCTGTGTGCCTAAACATTGGAGCTCCCCCACAAGTGACCCCATTTTGGAAACTAGACCACCCAAGGCACCTATCTAGATGCATAGCGAGCACTTGGAACCCCCAGGCGCTTCACAAATTGATTCGTAAAAATGAAAAAGTGTTTTTTTTTCCACTTTATCATTTTTACGAATCAATTTGTGAAGCACCTGGGGGTTCCAAGTGCTCACTATGCATCTAGATAGGTGCCTTTGGGGGTCTAGTTTCCAAAATGGGGTCACTTGTGGGGGAGCTCCAATGTTTAGGCACACAGAGGCTCTCCAAACGCAACATGGTGTCCGCTAACAATTTGAGCCGATTTTCCATTCAATTTGTTAGCAGACACCATGTTGCGTTTGGAGAGCCCCTGTGTGCCTAAACATTGGAGCTCCCCCACAAATGACCCCATTTTGGAAACTAGACCACCCAAGGCACCTATCTAGATGCACAGTGAGCACTTGGAACCCCCAGGTGCTTCACAAATTGATTTGTAAAAATGAAAAAGTGTTTTTTTTTTCCACTTTTTCATTTTTACGAATCAATTTGTGAAGCACCTGGGGGTTCCAAGTTCTCACTATGCATCTAGATAGGTGCCTTGGGGGGTCTAGTTTCCAAAATGGGGTCACTTGTGGGGGGTTTCCACTGTTTAGGCACATCAGGGACTCTCCAAACGCAACATGGCGTCCGCTAATTATTCCAGCAAATTTTACAATCAAAAAGTCAAATAGCGCTCCTCCCCTTCCGAGCCCTGCCGTGCGCCCAAGCAGTGTTTTTTCCCCACATATGGGGTATATGCGTGCCTAGGGGAAATTACACAACAAATTTTGGGGTCCATTTTTTCTTGTTACCCCTGCGAAAATAAAAAAAATTGGGTCTAAAGTAACATTTTTGTGAAAAAAGTTAAATGTTCATTTTTTTCTTCCACATTCCAAAAATTCCTGTGAAGCACCTGAAGGGTTAATAAACTTATTGAATGTGGTTTTGAGCACCTTGAGGGGTGCAGTTTTTAGAATGGTGTCACTTTTGGGTATTTTCTGTCATAAAGACCTCTCAAAGTCACTTCAAATGTGATATGGTCGATAAAAAAATGGTTTTGTAAATTTTGTTGGAAAAATGAGAAATCGCTGGTCAATTTTAACCCTTATAGCTCCCTAACAAAAAAAAATGTTGGTTCCAAAATTGTGCTGATGTAAAGTAAACATCTGGGAAATGTTATTTATTAAGTATTTTGTGTGACATATCTCTCTGACTTAAGGGCACAAAAATTCAAATTTTGAAAATTGCAAAATTTTCAACATTTTCGCCAAATTTCCATTTTTTTCACAAATAAACGCAAATTATATCGAAGAAATTTTACCACAATCATGAAGTACAATATGTCACGAAAAAGCAATCTCAGAATCAGGGGGATCCGTTGAAGCGTTCCAGAGTAATGACCTCATAAAGTGACAATGGTCAGAATTGTAAAAATTGGCCTGGTCATTAACGTGCAAACCACCCTCGGGGGTAAAGGGGTTAATACCTTGATGTCATGATGTCATACCTGTGCACAGTCCAAATAGAAAGAGTGGGCTCACTATACACAGTAGGTGCCAAGAACCAAAAATTATTTAACAAAGATCAGAATAAGGTTCTGACACTCAAAAACACAATAGCATTGAGATCCAAAGGTTATGTATGTACATTTATTGATGTACATACAGCAAAGTCCAATTCAAAGAAAGATTTATGCCCAACGTTTCAACCCACACGGGTTTTCCTCAGAGGCTTCAAAAAATAGTTCCAAAGTATATGAAAAAGACAACAAAACACAGAAATATCAATGATCATGTACGTACATCACTGAAACAACATAGGTATATCTATAGAGAGTAGGTATAGAATGAGAAACAGTAGTCATTCCCCAAAAAAGGAACCATAATGTTACAATATTAGAACTGTTTCATCATGAGAACTTCAAATAATAAGTAAAAAATATAAATAGGATAGGAGAAAAAGATCAAGCAGCAAAATTTGTGATATCTGTGCATAGTGAAAATAAATATCAATCATGATCCTATATTAATGTCATTGTGGTTGTAATCATATAAAATTTATAATACCCGTATGGAGAGTTGAAAAGTGCATGGCCAGGACTTGCTGCGATTAGTGAATGTGGGATATCCTATAGTAAAAAGATTATGATGTTGGGAAAAATTCATAGAATTGATGGAGAATCAGGGATATAGGAAATTTTTATACATACATACCAACTGGTCAGTGAATAGTAAACTATGGCCACAACCAATATACTACACCGGGAGTAACACTATGTAGCTGAAACAAGATAGTACACCACTCAGAGTCTATAATATATAGACCATATATCTGAAATGTGAGGGTCCCTCAATGAATTACTTGTTTAATATAAGAAGCTTGGGAATGACAGGCAATGGTCCTAGAAAAAAAGGGAGGATCAAAAAGGTAACATGTCCCACTGAAGAGGATCCAAAGTAGTTAACTCATAGCGGCGGTTTCAGAAAAGAACAAGTGGAAATGCTAATTTGGGTATATAAATTACCTGTTTGTGCAGAGTGAGTCCTGAATGTGTGTCGCGCGCTGCACTGACAGGGCAGCTTTAAATACAGCGCTCCATGAAGCGTCTGCTTCCTGTTTCCGGGCTGCTGGAGCGCAGGTTCCGGTATGTGGAACGCAAGCTAGCGCATGCGCTGTATGTGCTGTGAAGGGCGCATGATACCGCCGTATGTCAGCATGAATGCGTGCATGGGAAAAGAAAGGCAGAGCCCAAATGAGGAAAAAGGGGAGGGGTAAACATAGAAAGACAAATCACTAAGTATACAAGAGTAAAGATGTTCCAAATGACAAAGGATACACAAATAAACCGCAAGGCTGTAAATGTAATAGGAACAATGCGGATCTAACTGTGAAATGTCTGAAAAAGAGAAGGATAAATTAGTGGTAGGACGGAGAGCTCATAAGGTACATATAGAAGGGAAGATGAAGGTAAAAATAATAGAGTGTGAATTACATAATTCATGAATATAATATACACACAATAATCTGAAATGAGAGGTACAAAGTAATTGCTAAATAAATGAAAAAGGGTCAGACATTGCAATCCTACATAATAAATATTGCACCATAATATATTTAAATATACTGGGTTTCTGAACATCAATGTCAATTCAAATATGAACCTCATATTCCCGATTAAGTCCATGAGGTTCTAATGTCTTAAATATGTAAATCCAGAAGGTCTCGCGTTCCTTTAATTTACAAATCCTATCACCTCCAGCAGGCACATGATCAATGACCTGATATCGCAACTGAGCAATAGTATGTTGATGAGAAATAAAATGGTGGGGAATTGGTAATAAAGTATACTTGCAACAAATCGTAGATTTATGTTTACTAATGAGGTCCTGGATATGCTGGGTGGTCTCACCCACATATCTGAGACCGCACGGACATTTAATAAAGGTATATAACATGTAGATTCACATGTAAAAAAACTTTTTATGGGGAACTTTCTACCCGTCATGGGATGGGTAAAAAAATTCCCTCTAGTCATATTATAACATTGGCGACAGCCAAGGCATGGGAAATTTCCCCTGTGTGGTGTCACCAGTGTAGTCTGTCGAATGTCCCTTGTAAGGCTACCAATATCAGCCCGTACCAATTTATTACGTAAATTGAGACGTTTTTTATGGCAAAGTAGAATGGGTTGCTGAAATTCTTTAATCTTGGGATAAGAACGTCCCAATAATGGCCAGTGTCCTCTTATAATATTATGTATTAATGTTTGATAAGTATGAAATGTATTGACAAACACCATCCTTCCAGTCTTGGAACTACGAATCGTATGAGTATCTGTGGGTAAAGCTATCGAAGGAGGGTAGCCCCTAGCAATGAATTTGTCACCCATTTCCTTCTGGCGAACTGATTTCAGAGTTAAATCCGAGACAATCCAATTAACTCTCACCTGTTGTGATATAGGAAGAGATTTCTTGACATGTCTAGGGTGACAACTAGAATAATGTAAAAGTGAATTATGGTCTGTAGGTTTCACAAAGAGGTCAGTCGCTAAGTGTCCTTCCTTGCTAATCTTAATCAGGACATCCAAAAAATTAATTTCAGATGTGCTATGATTTAAGGTGAATGAGAGATGTGAGGTACAATTGTTGAGATACCTGTGAAAATCTAATAGTTGATCCTCATCACCTGTCCAAATGACAAAAATATCATCTATATATCGTCTCCCTGAGACGATATTAGATTGACCTCCTATATAATTGTATATGTATTGTTCTTCAAAATGGGCCATAAAAATGTTTGCATAAGGGGGCGCAACGTTCGACCCCATCGCGGTCCCTTTGCGCTGCATGTAATATCTGTCACCAAACAGAAAAAAATTATTCCTTAAAATGATCCCTAGTAAATCTTTGCAAAACTCCTTTTGTAAAGTCAAAAGTGTACTATATTTGTCAAGAAACCAAGAAATCGCTTCAAGACCTAAATCATGGTCTGTGCTGGTATATAAACTGTTATCGTCGAGAGTAAGCAGACGTGCCCCTGGTGGAATATGTTCAGGGTCCTGAATATGGGCAAGAAAATTGGATGTGTCCTTAATGTAAGACGTAATTTATAGGACTATGGGGGTAAGAATCTTCTCAATGGTCTTTGCTAGAGGGGATAGAAGCGAATCAGTAGACGCCACAATGGGGCGTCCCGGTGGATGATGTAGATCCTTGTGGATTTTAGGAAGTGTGTAAAAAACCGGAGTAACCGGGTTAAAATGTACCAGGTAATCTGCCAATTTTTGGTCAATGGTACCCTACTTAAATTGTATATCCACACATTGTTGGATCAAATTCCTAATCTGAGAGGTGTGATTGTGAGGAATTTGTGTATAAGTTTCCGAATCTCATAATTGCCCCTCTATCTCACTGATATAATAAGTGCGATCCATCACCACTATTGCTCCCCCTTTGTCCGCCGGTTTAATAATAATTTTGTTATTCTGACTAAGGGAATGTAATGCTTGTCTCTCCTCATTATCCATATTCATTTTAATGGGAAATATACCCTTATTAATGTCATATATTAGATGTTCGATATCTTTACCCACCAATGTGATAAATTTCTCAACTGGATGGTAGTGTTTGGGAGGATTAAATTTAGAAGGTATCCTCAAGTCTAATTGTTTCAAAGAGAAAGATCCAGTATTGTGATCTACTGGCTGTGTATAAGGAGGGACCTCATTGGTCATAAAATGTACCTTAAGTCTCAGGGTACGAAAAAAACGTCTAAGTTCTTGGTCTAGGGTGAATGAGTTGAAGTGTGGGGTAGGGCAAAAGGATAACCCTTTCTGTAAAACTCTCGTGTCCGTTGGGGTGAGAATGTAGGAGGAGATATTGTATACGAGGTTCGAGGGCCTACCTATGATCGAAGGGTCATCCTGTCACTCTGTGCCTGTAAGGAGGGGGAGGGTGGTGGCTGTGCTGTGTGGCCCAACGTGGCGCTTTCTGCTCCGCCGCGTTTTCCGCATCTTGGAGGACGTTGCCCAAAAAAACGTCTTGGGCGTGGTGCTCCATACTCTCCTTCGCTGCCTGAAGAAGAGTAATACCGCTGATTTGGCATACTGTAGCCAGCCCGCCATTTATAGATATGACCCAAATCGTAATCTTCTTGATCCCTTCTAAATTTAGCCCTTTTACGTTCCTGAAGGAACTTTTTGTAAGTGATAAGTGTCTCAGTCGTTTTCTTTTTAAGACTCTCGAATTGATCAGGTGGTGTGGTATTAGCCAATTGGTTTTCAATAGAGACAATCTTATTTTCAAGACCCACTATCTCTTTCTGTAAATATTCAATAGTCAGTAATATCAGGTCCATTGAGCATTTGTTGATAATGCTTTCAAATTTATTAAAGTAGTCCAAATTGTCTGAAAAAAGTGTAGGATGGTGATGAACTCGAAGTCCTACAGGAATACGTTTGACCCGATGGTATTCTGCCAATGTTGAAAGACGTAAATCTTGGGCCACCCACTTGTTTCAGCTACATAGTGTTACTACTGGTGTAGTGTATTGGTTGTGGCCATAGTTTACTATTCCACTGACCAGTTGGTATGTATATATAAAAATTTCCTATATCCCTGATTCTCCATCAATTCTATGAATTTTTCCCAACATCATAATCTTTTTACTATAGGATATCCCACATTCACTAATCGCAGCAAGTCCTGGCCATGCACTTTTCAACTCTCCATACGGGTATTATAAATTTTATATGATTACTACCACAATGACATTAATATAGGATCATGATTGATATTTATTTTCACTATGCACAGATATCACAAATTTTGCTGCTTGATCTTTTTCTCCTATCCTATTTATATTTTTAACTTATTATTTGAAGTTCTCATGATGAAACAGTTCTAATATTGTAACATTATGGTTCCTTTTTGGGGAATGACTACTGTTTCTCATTCTATACCTACTCTCTATAGATATACCTATGTTGTTTCAGTGATGTACGTACATGATCATTGATATTTCTGTGTTTTGTTGTCTTTTTCATATACTTTGGAACTATTTTTTGAAGCCCCTGAGGAAAACCCGTGTGGGTTGAAACGTTGGGCAGATATTTTTCTTTGAATTGGACTTTGCTGTATGTACATCAATAAAAGGACATACATAACCTTTGGATCTCAATGCTATTGTGTTTTTGAGTGCCAGAACCTTATTCTGATCTATGTTAAATAATTTTTGGTTCTTGGCACCTACTGTGTATAGTGAGCCCAGTCTTTCTATTTGGACTATTGGCTTTTTCGTCCGGTGCTCCTATCTTGATTTAAATATCCCTATGTCGTTCACAACATTTGCATATAACGATGAAGAAACAGCGCCTATTCTCTCAAGGATAGACAGAACGAGTATTCCTACTACAGCAGCAGAAGAGATCAAGTCTAGAGACTATGAGAAAGAGAGGAAAAAGTTGGTGGCCCTAGATTTACATCTTTCAACATTCGCAGAATACCATCGGGTCAAATGTATTCCTAGAGGACTCCGAGTTCATCTCCATCCTACACTTTTTTTCAGACAATTTGGACTACTGTAATAAATTTGAAAGCATTATCAACAAATGCTCAATGGACCTGATATTACTGACTATTGAATATTTACAGAAAGAATCTTGAAGATAAGATTGTCTCTATTGAAAACCAATTGGCTAATACCACACCACCTGATCAATTCGAGAGTCGACTGAGACACTTATCACTTACAAAAAGTTCCTTCAGGAACATAAAAGGGCTAAATTTAGAAGGGATCATTTTGAAGAACAATACATATACAATTATATAGGAGGTCAATCTAATATCGTCTCATGGAGACGATATATAGATGACATTTTTGTCATTTGGACAGGTGATGAGGATCAACTATTAGATTTTCATACGTATCTCAACAATTGTACCTCACATCTCTCATTCACCTTAAATCATAGTACATCTGAAATTAATTTTTTGGATGTCCTGATTAAGATTAGCAAGGAAGGACACTTAGCAAATGACCTCCTTGTGAAACCTACAGACCATAATTCACTTTTACATTATTCTAGTTGTCACCCTAGACATGTCAAGAAATCTCTTCCTATATCACAACAGGTGAGGGTTAATCGGATTGTCTCGGATTTAACTCTGAAATCAGTTCGCCAGAAGGAAATGGGTGACAAATTCATTGCTAGGGGCTACCCTCCTTCGATAGCTTTACCCACAGATACTCATACGATTCATAGTTCCAAGACTGGAAGGATGGTGTTTGTCAATACATTTCATCCTTATCAAACATTAATACATAATATTATAAGAGGACACTGGCCATTATTGGGACGTTCTTATCCCAAGATTAAAGGATTTCAGCAACCCATTCTACTTTGTCATAAAAAACGTCTCAATTTACGTAATAAATTGGTACGGGCTGATATTGGTAGCCTTACAAGGGACATTCGATAGACTACACTGGTGACACCACGCATGGGAAATTTCCCATGCCTTGGCTGTCGCCAATGTTCTAATATAACTAAAGGGAATTTTTTTACCCATCCCATGACGGGTAAAAAGTTCCCCATAAAAAGTTTTTTTACATGTGAATCTACATATGTTATATATCTTATTAAATGTCCGTGCGGTCTCGGATATGTGGGTGAGACCTCCCAGCATATCCGGGACCTCATTAGTAAACATAAATCTACGATTCGTTGCAAGTATACTTTATTACCAATTCCCAACCATTTTATTTCTCATCAACATACTATTGCTCAGTTGCGATATCAGGTCATTGATCATGTGCCTGCTGGAATAAGGGGAGATGATAGGATTTGTAAATTAAAGGAACGCGAGACGTTCTGGATTTACATATTTAAGACATTAGAACCTCATGGATTTAATCGGGAATATGAGGTTCATATTTGAATTGACATTGATGTTCAGAAACCCAGTATATTTAAATATATTATGGTGCAATATTTATTATGTAGGATTGCAATGTCTGACCCTTTTTCATTTATTTAGTAATTACTTTGTACCTCTCATTTCAGATTATTGTGTGTATATTATATTCATGAATTATGTAATTCACACTCTATTATTTTTACCTTCATCTTCCCTTCTATATGTACCTTATGAGCTCTCCGTCCTACCACTAATTTATCCTTCTCTTTTTCAGACATTTCACAGTTAGATCCGCATTGTTCCTATTACATTTACAGCCTTGCGGTTTATTTGTGTATCCTTTGTCATTTGGAACATCTTTACTCTTGTATACTTAGTGATTTGTCTTTCTATGTTTACCCCTCCCCTTTTTCCTCATTTGGGCTCTGCCTTTCTTTTCCCATGCACGCATTCATGCTGACATACGGCGGTATCATGCGCCCTTCACAGCACATACAGCGCATGCGCTAGCTTGCGTTCCACATACCGGAACCTGCGCTCCAGCAGCCCGGAAACAGGAAGCAGACGCTTCATGGAGCGCTGTATTTAAAGCTGCCCTGTCAGTGCAGCGCGCGACACACATTCAGGACTCACTCTGCACAAACAGGTAATTTATATACCCAAATTAGCATTTCCACTTGTTCTTTTCTGAAACCGCCGCTATGAGTTAACTACTTTGGATCCTCTTCAGTGGGACATGTTACCTTTTTGATCCTCCCTTTTTTTCTAGGACCATTGCCTGTCATTCCCAAGCTTCTTATATTAAACAAGTAATTCATTGAGGGACCCTCACATTTCAGATATATGGACTATATATTATAGACTCTGAGTGGTGTACTATCTTGTTTCAGCTACATAGTATTGCTCCCGGTGTAGTATATTGGTTGTGGCCATAGTTTACTATTCCACTGACCAGTTGGTATGTATATATAAAAATTTCCTATATCCCTGATTCTCCATCAATTCTATGAATTTTTCCCAACATCATAATCTTTTTACTATAGGATATCCCACATTCACTAATCGCAGCAAGTCCTGGCCATGCACTTTTCAACTCTCCATACGGGTATTATAAATTTTATATGATTACTACCACAATGACATTAATATAGGATCATGATTGATATTTATTTTCACTATGCACAGATATCACAAATTTTGCTGCTTGATCTTTTTCTCCTATCCTATTTATATTTTTTACTTATTATTTGAAGTTCTCATGATGAAACAGTTCTAATATTGTAACATTATGGTTCCTTTGTTGGGGAATGACTACTGTTTCTCATTCTATACCTACTCTCTATAGATATACCTATGTTGTTTCAGTGATGTACGTACATGATCATTGATATTTCTGTGTTTTGTTGTCTTTTTCATATACTTTGGAACTATTTTTTGAAGCCCCTGAGGAAAACCCGTGTGGGTTGAAACGTTGGGCATAAATCTTTCTTTGAATTGGACTTTGCTGTATGTACATCAATAAAAGGACATACATAACCTTTGGATCTCAATGTTATTGTGTTTTTGAGTGCCACAACCTTATTCTGATCTATACCTGTGCACAGTGACAAACTGTCAGTTCAGGCGATTAAGTGATAATCAAATGATTATGAACTATGAAGATTTACATTGTATATATCACAGCAGAGGTGTAGCTAGGTTTTCTGGCACCCGGGGCTAGAATTCAATTTGCCCCTCCCCCATCCCCCACACTCTGCTATATATATAAGCTATAGATTGTTACATATGTACAGGATCAGAACAATAACAGAGCAAGAATACATCACCAGAACCATCATGAGTACAGAAACACATAATCAGAACCACCATCAGTACAGAAATATGTCACCCGAACCACCATGAGAAGAGAAATACATCACCAGAACCAACATCAGTTGATGAATAGATGAATACATCTATAGAACCACCATCAGTACATGAACACATCACCGAGCTTAGTACAGCAATCAAATGTCAGGTCAGCCCCATATACAATTAAATCACATGAACATACAACTCCCAGTATGTCCTTAATAATGGTAAGGTGGTACAGGAACTTGTTAACAGCCAATAGACTGTAGACTGTACAGGAAACACAGTACTGATGAGATGCAGGCAGTATCACAAATAAACATTTACATCCAGGTATAGACGACGTTGTCTCTGATTGGAGTCATTCTCTTTCTTGTCTTCTTCATATGCCATAATGATTTTTTTTACATCCACAGCTCGTCTCTGCAGACTTCCATCTTCTCTTGTCTTCTGCAGTACATCCCAACCCGGTGCCCTCAAAAAGAAGCGTGATTATAATGCTCCTGAATAAAAATATCTGCCCTTTGTTGTGCCTGTAAATAAATAATTGCACCTCACTGTGCTCCCTGCACAAAATATGACGCTACAATGTCCCTTTTATGGTTCATGCCCTCCACACTGCACCCTGCTTTCCATACTGGGCCCCTTTTTCACAATCCCCCTCCTCAGCATATTGTCCCCTCCTTCCTGTGCCCTCAAATTGCCCCGCCCATGCTGCCCCCATCTTTATACTGCCCCCCTCACTACCCAGTCTCCCCCCATAATGTCTCCTCACACTATTCCCGTTAATACTCTCTTCACACATTTCCCCCTCAATCTTCATACTGTCTCATCTCACATTTTCCCCCTCGCTCTCCATACTGTCTCCTCCTACATCCCTCCCTCTCCATAATGTTTCTGCACCCATTCCGCCTCAGCTCCTCATATTGTTTCCTCATGAATTCCACACTCTTTACAGTATCCTAACAGATCCCCTTTGCTCCCAATACTGCCATACTGTCTCCTCACAGGTCCCTCTCACTCCCTAAACTGCCATTCTTTCTCCTCACAGGTCCCCCTTGCTCCCCATACTGTGTCGACACCAATCCCCCCACCACCTCCTCATACTATGTCTGTGCACCAATCCTCCCCACTTCTCATACTGTGTCTGCGCTGCTCCTCCCACCTCAGACTGTGTCCTTACCAATTCACCCTTCGCACCTCATACTGTGTCCATGCCACTTTCCCACCTCACTCCTGTTTCTGTATCCACACCAATCCCCCACACTTTCCCTTCTCATACTGTGTCCACACCAATCCCCCTCTGGCTACTCATTCTGTGTCCACAGCAATCCACCATCCACTCCTCATACTGTGTCCACACCAATCCCTCCCTCTCTCCTCATACTGTGTCTGCACCAATGCTCCCCTACTCTCCATACTGTGTCTGCACCAATCCCTCCCACTCCTCATACTGCATCCGCATAAACTGAGAGACACTAGTACAAATGATTGCTTCCATGAGTCGTCTGTCAGCTTGACAGTCGGCACGGAGAGTGGACGGCAAAATACAACCGCCAGGGAGACACGTCAGACCACCGTATCAGGCGGCCTAACGACACCTCCCTACAAACTGCGCCTGCGGCAACTGCCCCACTCTACCCCCCTAGATATGCCCCTGCATCACACTTCAAAGGTGGCATCCACTGTGTATGTCTAGCATTTGCAGGCACTATGTCCAATTAATAGTGGCTGCAACCATTTTGGTTTAATCATTTCTTGCTTCCTCACCTGAGACATCATCGCCTATGACATCCCTATATGATCTGAAACCTTAAAAGACACGCGTATCAGACAATATAACTGACATTGCATATTATGTGATTCAGGTGATCCAACAACGTATTTACCTAGCAGCCCACAACTTTAAAAACATTATCAGGGATGACCTATCTAATATTGATGAGAATGAATTTGCCTCCTATGACATCATTCCCTGGCATCATTATCCTTTCTGAAGCTCTGGGCTCTACAATTGGCACCTTGTAATTTTAGCACTGGCTACTCCACAAACTGTCGTATTACCATGTATTCTGGATTCTTCAAGGGATAAATCAGGCTATGTCACTGTCTGTCCATTATTGAGATCATTACCCCTGTATCATGACATGCACTAGTGTCCAATTCAGTCCTTTTGTGACATCCTCTCCGGTGGAAGCCCTTTTAGTTAACCCTGGGTGATGGTGGAACTCGGAGTCGGGTCCTGTGATGGAGAGATGGGATGCAGCCGTGGCCCGGATCCGACCCGTGCTCAGGGCCGTCACATTAAAAGGAGATGGTGTGGGCTTATCCGGGTTGAGTGGCTAATTAACGACTACGCCACCTGTGGTGCCTGGTGAAGGGCCACCAGCGCCGCTGCAGTCCGCTGAGGCATGATGTTATGGCGGTCAAAGTTATTACTACTCCCCACAGGCGGAGCAAGACCTCAGGGCAGAGGGACAGGATGGAGGGGGTAGTAGTAGAGGAGAACGGATGCCGCCTCGCGCGGTGTGGCACAGAAATAACAGTCCAGAGGCCACAAGGGTGAACTTCCAAGGCTTTACTCACATAGCTGGCAAAGGAAGGCGACTCCCTGCTCCCCGCGGAGTCCTGCGCTCACCAGAGACGGGGGTCCGACAACCTCCGAGTAAGTCCAGCATTCAGTCGGGACCCTACAGCAGAGTGTTCCTGAACTACAGACCGAATCCTTTCCTGTCCGTGTGTGTGCAAATAGGCCAGGTCTCCCTCTAAGCTCCTCTCAGAACAAGGGCACGGGTGGCAGCTCCGCTCCGTCCGATACCCGGTGGGATCCTCTGGGCCTACCGGGCTTTCCCGACCAGGACATAGAGTAGCAAGGTCGGGTGTCGGGGGCCGGTACCCCTCTTGCAGCCGGAGTTCCTCTGAATATATCAGCATGGCGAGGACAGGTGGCGTACACCGCTCCATCTGCATCCTGCCTGGGATCCATTTGCTGTGGAACCACACTCTTAAGCTCCGGGCCTTCTTGGTCCTGGTCATTGGCCGGGTTGAGACATTCCCCGTCTGCAACTTGTCCCTCGTCCTAAGGCCGGGGTACGAGGGCCGTGTCTCCCTCCCCTGCAGGTCCACACAGGATCCACGCTCAGGGTGGGAGATCACAGTTACACATAGTATTTGACAGCACAAAGACCGCTTGACAGACAAAAGACCAAGACCAAAGATGGCTTTCTATTAAATATGAAATCTAAAGTGTAACTAACTTGTAAGTCCTCCACCCTCACCCACTAACTGGTTCCCCTAACTCTTGGTTCCCCAGTCTCTCTGTAACCAGGGGAGCAGCACCTAGTGCATATTAGCCCCCTCTGGTGGAGAAGTGTGGTGTTGGATGCAAAGGTTGGGTCACGACTATCACACTGGTCTTACCTCAGAGGAGGAACACTACAGTCCATTAGAGAAGTGCAGCATCCCTGTGGCGGTCGAACCCTCAGGGGCGCCACACTTTGATTACATAATTGGTGACATCACGTAGGCAGTAACTTTGGCCCTCGTGAAATCTTACTAGTGGGGACCACTATCTTAATATATAGTTGTTGGAAACACTGCTATTAGAGATAGAAATTATACTTGTTTCAAAATACGATAGTTGTTATTTTTCAAGTAAATTTTTGTATCAAAATAACATATTTGCTATGTGTTGGGAAAAGGGATGTGGCTTATACATCATTCTTCAATAATGACTATAATGTTTTTCAAATTTTTTCTGTCTTGTTGAATTATAGCAGGCAGTAGTAGCCATTGTGTTATGCTGGTGTGCCTTGTGTTGGGGAATACTGTGCAAACTACACCATGTGTACACCAAGGTTACCGTAATTACTGCGATTTATTATGTTTACATTGTTTTCATGTTTGCAGTGAATGTGATTTAATAATTGGTACGCTGGGGATGTAATTAAGTTAATTTCTGTATTTGTATGTACACATACACAACTATACAAATGCACATATATGTGCATTTAAAACATAAAGGTAGTTAAAAAAAAGAAAAAAGAAAAGAGTGCACCGTTTTCCAGAACGATTACCCACACTTTTCCTTGGGTTGGGTTGTGTCTGGAATGACAGTTAATCTAACTAACAAATAAAGTGGCACTCTGCAACGCTAAGTATGCGAACATGAAATATATGAAATTTGAATAGCATTACTGCTGTAGAAAATAGAAATAACTAAGAAATCTTAGAGCATAAATTAGCCAATTCATGTGTACCTGGTTGTCACAGGTGTGTCAGGTGTAATAGACAGTCACTCTGGATCTGGCTGTAGAAGGTCACTGCGCTTGGCATTACAGACACCTCCTTAATCCTTCTTCCTTTAGGACCCAGCGGTGACCTCCCTCCTGCTGATGATTGACACACCCTTGCCTGGCAGTTAAAAACACTCAGTTTGCTCCAGGGAATTGTCGGTGATACTTCTATGTACCTTTGTGCAGGCTTGGAGCACTAGCAGTCGGCTAGCTTCTTCTCTAGTGCCCTTGGAAGACAGTTGGTGTTACTCCTCTGGTGTCTGCTCAAGCTAAGTTTATCCCCTTTGTTTTTCTACCTTATTGTCTTCAGTTTGTAGTGGGGCCTGACCAGTGCTCACCCCTCCCCCTCCCTATCTAGGGCCAAGCTCTAGGGACATGCAGGGCTTAGGGTCCTGCTCGGCGATTGGTGTGATATTAGATCTGCCTAGGGGTCTCCACTCTCCCTTTCACTAGTGTTTGGGCTTCCTCCCCCTCTTCCCTTCATGTTGCACTTAGTCTTTCCCCCACCGTGCGTGACACTGGTAGCCACAGTAAGGCGTTTAAACTGCAAAATACAGCAGTGAATACCATAAGACAAAATAGAAAAGTGACTTAAAAAATGCAAATGATGAATTGGGTCCAATAACAATGACTTTCACTACCATTACTCTTTATGTTAACATGATGTCGTCTAATCGCAAGAGGCGCCCAGAAGACCGACATTCGCGTGCTGGCTGAGGAAGGTCACACGGTCCTGGTCTGGCTGCCACACAGTACAAAAATGAACACCTGACAAAAGTAGTGCAAATTTTTTTGCCCATCTCTAGTAGCGTACAAATTGCATTTCAAATGTTAGTATTTGGTCAGTATTTGTAAGGCTGCTTCCACAAGAAAGGTTTTTTTTTTTCATATGTGAAAAATAGTTTGTGCTTTTTTAAGTTTTTCACGCACAAGTTCTGTGTTTTGTTATGGATTGAACTAATCCATTATAGGCTATGGGGCTGTTCTCATGTCTATGTACTTTTACTGACCATGAAATGGGAGATTATTTCCAATATTGATTATGAGTCCGGATCAGACTTGTCAATGCAAGTGTATGGGGTCGTGAATAAATCGGACAGCACTTGGATGCCATCTATGTGCTGTCTATTTTCCACAGATTTGTTGGTGGGAAAGCTTGAAAAAGTATTATCATTTTTTTTTTTTTCATATGAGAAAAAGGCCTCATTCAGATGTCTTTTTTTTTTTCACGTATGAGAAAACGGACCAAGTTTCATCGGTGATTTTTATCTGATTGTCATCTGAGTTTCATCAGAGTTGGTCCGATTTTCATCAGAAAAAAGTTTCTCCACCTTCTCCTATCTAACAGTCCGTGAAAATGGCATCCAAGTGCTATCCAATTATTTTCATAGACCTATAGACTTGCATTGCCTCGTTTGCTCCAAAACTCAGATCAATAACTGATATGTCTCTGCGATTTGCATGGACTACTTGGTCTGCAAAAATCACAGACATCTGTGAACAGCCCCATAGAAAATACAGACACCCCTCGTACGTGAAAAACTGACATCTGAATGAGCCGAAACTGATGGATCTCTGATGGTAAATAATTGACATCAAGATAAAGACCAAACTCTGATGAAAATCAGATGAAAAACACTGATGAAACTGGGACCGTTTTCTGCGTATGAGAAAAATCACTGATGTATTAATGTAACCTTACCATAATGGAAAAATCACCACACCTTCTGTGTTTTGGGGGTCACATCCAGTTTTGGCTAACAAATAGTAATGTCAGGAGCCCCGTTGCATTTTAGCTCAGAGAGACACATGCTGGCATAAGTCCAAAGGGAATAAAAAAAAATGTCAACATTTAGATAAATTGCTTATTTGTCTTGTCTCCCCCCCGACACCTCTTTTCTTATCTTAATATTCTGCCACTATTTACCCCCCACCATTTATTTTAGTAATACTTACCAGTTCTAGAATCTTTTTTGCATTTCAGCGGGAGGAGGATTTTAATTTAATTGGTCAATTTGGTCTAGTTGCGGGAAGGATGTTCCCATAAAAGGCCCAGTGGCATGAAGACCAGAAGAAGAAGCAGCGGCCCACCCAATAATTGTTTGTTAAGTAGGGCATAGTCACCCAGCTAATGTTGGGTGGCCTTAGTCTAATAATATTAAAATCTTGTGGTGGTTGTGCATTGTTTGAATTTCTTAAATATATATTGTTTCATTATCTCTTAATTCAGGTAACCCTATAATAAACATTGGGGTTAATTTGATCCAAATCGCTGTCTATGTCTTTATTTATATCGTTTACTAGTAGGCATTGTGCTACCATAATACTGACCGAAAAATTCCGACATGTGAATAAGGCCAAAGTATGTTGTGCCATCCCTATCAGTTGTATCTTCTCAGTTGTTCCTCGCCTTCACAGTATTTCTAATTTTTTTCACAAATCAATCTAAATGGGAGAGAAATGAAGATATATCAACAAGAAAACGATCAGTTATCAGCTGGCTGTACAAACATGCTGAAATGTCTCTTAATACGAAAATTACAGAGGAAGTAAATCAACCCTCCTCCTCGGAATAATCAAGGGAGCAATAGAACGATGTTGGAAACATACTCAGCTAGTCCTGAAGGCTCCATCGTTAAGGATTGATAAGTGGCTTCTTTATAGGCCGCGTCGCTATGGTTACTGCTGCTCCCTCACTCTGTGGTCTGTGTTGCCTGGATTGTTTATTGAACATGTTATTGCTTGTAAGGACTAAAAGGAAAGTGATGAGGATGCGGTCAGATGTAATACAACATTGACAATATGCACATTATGCACAACACAGTTAAGTTCCAATATCTGTCATAGCCATCCTCATTGAGACTAATGATTGCTTAATACATTTTATTTACTGCACACAGGGATGTACAAAATGCAAAAAATATGAGGGAATATTTTTGCTCTGAAAACAATTGCTGAAAATTCCTTGTTGAATCATTTTTAAATTATTGAACCTCTAAGGCTGGATTTTCACTTGGTATTTTATAACGATTTTAATACAATGTTTAACCCCTTCAACCTCGGGTGATTTTCCATTGTTTTCGTTTTTTCCTCCCCTTCTAAGAGCCATAACGTTTTTTCCACCCCTTCTAAGAGCCATAACTTTTTTATTTTTCCATCCACATAACCGTATGAGGGCTTGTTTTTTTTTTATGATCAAGTTGTACGCTCGAATGACACCATTCATTCTACCACATAGCTTACTGGAAAATGGGGAAAAATTCCAAGTGCGTTGAAAGTTCAATTTCACAATTTTTGTGGTGTTTTTTTATTTACCGTGTTCACTATATGGTAAATCTGACCTGGCAATATTATTCTCCAGGTCAGTACAATGACATGTCACGGGCGCACCGATGGGCTCGTGGAATGACACGCCTTCCCTGCTCGTGCTTGTTGAATTCCGCTATCAGAGATTGATAGCGGCATTTAACAGGTTAATACTAACTGTTGGCAGAGCACTGCTCCTCCCACAGCTGTTAAAAGCACATGATGGCTGATTAAATCAGCCATCATCTTTCGGGAAAGATGCAGGCTCGGAGTGCGAGCCCGCATCAAAGTCAGGGACACGACATATGACATAAATGTACGTCCTATATTGGGAAGGGGTTAAGTACAAAAAAAAGTTAAAATGTATGCGTTTTTTTGCATTGAATTTCTGGCACTGCAGTTTTTACATTCTTTTGTGTGTATTACCAAGCCATGTTGCCAAAAATACAATACTAAACTTATGCAATTCATGGTAAAAATAGCTGCATTTTTTAACGTGCATTTTTTATGTATCGAGCAAGTGCACAAAAATGTGTTAAAATTGCAATAAAAGCATGATTAATGTGCTCAATGAAAACCCTGTCTAATATTATATCCTTAATCATTTGAAGTACCTGCACCATGCACATATCACCCCTAGGGATGCCCCTCCAGGCTCTATGTACCTTCCATCTGCCATTGGATCTGTCCTTCTGTAGTTTCGGTGTTCTTGGCCGAGCATTAGCAGTGAGTGCAGTCTCTCTCAGCTGGCTGCCACCACAACTCTGCTGTGCCTTCACCACTGCGATAGTCACACTCTGTTCTTCTGTGCACTGTAGGGCTCTGTAGAGTAGTCCATCATCTCCTTATTACATCTACATTAACATAGTTTCTAGCAGAGATCAACTGTTCTGTACTCTGCTCTGTCCGACTCCTAACCTGTTCTCCAGCACTAACATACTGTATTTTGCACATAAGTGATGGACTTGGTTAAAGGAAACCTGGCAGCATGTATCAGGCACTGGCTGTATGATTTCAGTGATGTAAGTTTCACTCTGAAATGCTGCGGCGTTTTAGAGAAAAAAATACTTTAAAAGCCTCTGTGGACCAAGTCGCATGCGAGACTAATCTGAAAGGCTTCTCCCCAGCCACTCTTTTTGAGTGACAGGTGCCTGTGTTTCTACAGACAGATTTGTCAGTCATTGGCAGAGGGCATGGAAAAGGCGCCAGGGACTGACCTTTATGACTAGTCTCCTGTGCATCTCGGTCCTTGGTGGATTTTAAACTCTGTTTTTCTCAAATACCGCAGAGTTTCAGAGACAACTACAAATGACTGAAATCATACAGCCAGTGCCTTGATACATGTTGTACTTGGTTCGAGCAGCATGTTTCCCTGTCAGGTTCCCTTTAACATTTTTTATAAACATTTTTATAAACGATCCACCAGTGACAAGATGACTAAACTGAATGAACCCTAACTCTAGTGACTCACCTATTTATAACCAGTTTTTTTTTAAATGGGGTACGAAATAGGATTCACCTTAGTGCCAATTAAAACCTGTCTGAGAAATATGAGTAGATAAAGGTCCATGGCTCATGTGGCGGTCTCACCGCTCAAGCAGGACAAAAAACATAGGACAAGACCAGCACTTCTATGGTATTAAATAAATGCATAGGTGCAAGTACGATGTGACCAATACACAAACACTGTACATGTAGTTATTCCCATCTTCTTCACAAATTGGCATTGTCAGATAGAGATAGTAAATGCAAGCACTTTGCAATTTACAGCTTATTAAAAATTTCAGCCGTTTTTGAGACATTAACTTTTCAGTTTTTTTTTTGTTTCGACTCATTGCATAGGTGACCGACCGCTGCTGCTGTCTATTTTGTAAGCACTGCACTGAAAGTAATAGCACATTCCCGCGATCCTAACCATCTTCAACGATATGCTTAAAAGCTCAACAGAAAGAAGCTTGTAAGCACAGCACATGTTCTGCTATTTAGCAGTGGTGGTTAACACTTGTCTTTTGTTTACAGCTCATTGCCTTGGAGACTGACCACAACTGCTGAATAGCAGAACACATGCTGTGCTTGCAAGCTTCTTTCTCTTGAGCTTGTAAACATGGTTTTGAATTTTGATAACTTGTAAATTGCAAATGTGCTTTTCTATCTCACAATTCCTATCTAAAAAGAATAGAAATAAAAGAAAAACCCTTTATTTGCAG
Organism: Phyllobates terribilis; assembly: GCF_046119375.1. Lineage (NCBI taxonomy): Eukaryota > Metazoa > Chordata > Amphibia > Anura > Dendrobatidae > Phyllobates > Phyllobates terribilis. The sequence goes on from NW_027362763.1 coordinate 206,757,314, forward strand.
AGACTTGTTGATAGTGTTTGTTTGTATGTCTGTATATTAGCCACGGCATACATACACCTGCGCATTTATTTAATATTATATAATTCTGGTCTTGTTCTATGTTTTATGCATAATTCTTTAGGCTGAATCATGGAGATGATGGGTTCCCTTTAAAGGGAATCTGTCAACAGGTTTTTGCTACCTCATTTGAGAGCAGCATGATGTAGGGACAGAGATGCTGATTCCAGCGATGTGTCATTTACTGGACTGCTTAGTGGACTTTTGATACAATCCATGTTTTCTCGGCTGTAAGCAAGCTGCCAATCAGTGGTTAGGGCGTGTGAAGAATGGCACCAGACAGATCACCCAGGATCCCATCGTTGCCACCACATGTGAAGGATCCCACCACTCCTTCCGCCTGATGTCACTATTATGTCAGACGGATCACGTGATACGGATCTGCATTTTGCATGAACATGATGTTCTGCACCCCCTCGCTGACACATAAGATCAGATTGGTACAGTTCTACACAGACACCCCCTGTCCTCACGGGTTTAGGAAGGTACGGGGAGTGAGAAGAGGTGTCTCACTCAGTCACTGACGTGGCACCACACCCGCTCACACCCCTGACAGGGTGAGAGGCCCCTCTCACTGACTCCAGTGAAACAGAACCTTATCAGCCTGGTAGAGCTGCAACCAGTTCCTATTAGACATAAGCCCCGGTCCGTAACAGGAATTATATTGAGCCAGAAACCAGCCCCTGTACCTTGTGAGTTGAACTGAACAATGGACGTGTGGATTTGTGGATAAAGGTAAAAGAGCAGCTCAAGGTTAAATTATATATTTAATCACCTTAAGGGCACACTAGACAATACACTATATACATAAGGGTTATACATACATAATGATCAGAGATGCAAACACAATAGTAGTGGTACAAAAGTATGCAGATAGTAAGAGTCAGTTACCAGTCAGATGAAAGGCCTGGCTTGCGGGGGAGGGGCTGCCACATGGGAGGCTTGTGGTTCCCTCTCCTGAGTGACTTCTCCCACACGAAGTGTCGTTGCGGCCATCCAGAGAAAAAGCAATAGGCCAAGAGCTGCAGGAGCTTTTTAACCCCTCTGGGTCACCCCCTTTCTGCCCCCTGGGCCGGACCCACATCTCCACCCCTGGTTTATAGCAGCTAGAAACTAAGATGGGTCATAACTCCTTAATCGACAGTCCTATGGAGTCGGTTCTTGTGTCATCGGATCCAGCCGGCCCCTGCTATGCGTGGAGACTAAATACAGCAGCCCTATGGATTTCCGAGTGGCTGCTCTGAGAATCTCCCTATCCGTCTGTGCTAGACTGGCTCGAGACCCAGGCGGACATTCACCATGTCCTCGGGATTTTCAAAAATCTATTGAGCTATGGCTAGGACATACAGTATTTCCATAACTCGATATGGAATTTCTATATGTCTAACTAAAGGAAAACCACATGGCACCAGTCCCTTTGTCCTGAAAGAGTTGACTAGAGGTGGGATATTTGTCACTCAGTCTCTTGACTCCCCTTTCCTCTTACAGCTGCTAGGTGTCCTGTTACAACTGCACACTGAAGGGGGCTTTATAATCCTCTGTCAAATAGGATACCATGATTGACATGGAATTATATCTCCAATATTCTTCACAGGGTGGGGTTACACAGATTAGCCTGACTGGCTTGCATGTGACCTAGTCCTGCAGTGATAATCTCCTGCTGATAAAACACTGATTGCATTGAAACTACAGCAAGCAGCCCAGTAAGTGACACAATGCTGTAATCAAGCTCTCTGCCCCTACATTATGCTGCTCTCAGATTAAATAGCAAAAACTTGTTGGCAGATTCCCTTTCAACTCATATCCTTGGTTGTATTGCTTGTTTTTAGGCTGGAGTTACACCAGCGTATTTTCTCTCATCCAAGAGAATCGGGCTGATTATGCTAACCACACTCTGATGCCACTCTGATCAGAGTGGGATCATAGTGTGATCCGATTTTCTCGGATGTGGAGAAGATGGAGAAAAAAAATCTCACTCAGATGTCATCTAAGTAGTCTGATTTTTCCCACGGACTCATTGACTTGCACAACTGAGTGTGATCCGAATATCGGATGCAAATCTTGCATGATAAGATTTTTTTCCTCTGTCCAAGGAAAAAAATAAAACATGTGCATGGCCCTAAAGGCTAATACTGGCCCAAGTGTGATATGATGTTTTGTCGTTTCGCACTCGGACCAAAAATATGGTCGCCTGCACAAGCTCATATATACTGTTTCTTCTTGATCAGGCATATGACAATACATGTGGCTCTTCAATATCTTAGTTACATTTTGTAGTGCTAATGCTGTCAGGCTAAATTAGTATGTGTATTCATTATTCCCTTCAGAGGCTTCTCACCTGCTGCAGCTTCCTGTTTTGCATCCCACAATTTTTCACACATTAAATTTTAGATTTATTAATATTCATAAACTCCTAAAATGTATTTGACTGAAAGCTGAAGAGCTGTGAAGAATCCCTTCTACTGCATTTCTGCATGGCAAACAGGGACAGAGGTGAAATCTGAAGCAAGATCGGTAATAGGGCTCCTCTGCGTGCAATGTGCCATTTTTAATACTGGGGTCTTCTTATGTGTCAAAGGTAACTTTAGGCCCTCTAGGCACCAGCGCTTTTTTTGTGACTGCTACCACTGTACCAGGAGTGGACACAGGCAGAAGAGGGCCTCTGTGCAAGAACATATATGGGTTCTTTGCAGTCCAATAGCTCATCATAATGCTTTGAAGGTGGTTGTGGGCCCCCCTTTCCCTTGAGCTCTTGTACGACTTGCACCAATGGTTTGTCCACCCCTGTTCTATACTCAATAGCTACCAGTAAGGCTGTGTGCCCACGATGCGTTCTTTAAGCGTTTACGCAGCGGCAAAAACGCTGCAGAAACGCTTAAAAAACGCTTGGCAGAAGGCCTGCCATGTTCCCCAATGATAATCCGCATGTGCTGTGCACATGCTGCGGAAATTTCCGCTGTGCATTATCATTGCAGAAAAAAACGCAGCACTACCAATTATTTTGCGGAAGTGCTGCGTTTTCGCCGCCATTGACTTGCATTGAAACGCACGGATTACGCTTCACTGCATATGTAGATGCGCATTCCACGCATTTCAATGTGCGGATAGTACTCAGGTCTAGAGGAGAGGAGACTCTCCTCCGGACCCGGGTACCATAGAACCTGTGAAAAAAAGAATAAAATAAAAAATAAATATTATATTTACCTTCTGATGGCCCCCACTGCGCTCGTCCTCCTTTGTCAGCAGATCGCGGTGGACTGAAGGACCTGCGCTGACGTCATAGTCATGTGACGGCAGGTCCTTCGGTGTAGTGTACCGCGAGCTGCTGACAAGGGAGAACGGAGCGAAGCAAGACTGCAGGGGCCATCGGAAGGTAAGTATAGATTCATTTTTTTTTTTTTAACCATTCTTTTCGGTCACACTATATAAATCCATGCCGTTTGCATGGATTTATATAGTGTGACCAAGTTGTCAAGCACTTTCCAAGTGAAGCTAAAATCGCTTGGAAAGCGCTTGTCAACCCGCATGCGGAAATGCATGTGAAGAACGCTTCACATCCGCATGTCCCTGGCAGGAAAAACGCATGTACAATCCGCATGTACAATCCGCATGTACAATCCGCATGCGTTTTTTCTGCCAGGGAGATGCAGAAACGCTCAGGAAAAATCCGGAGCATTTCTGCATTGTGGGCACATAGCCTTATACTACAAACTCAGAGTCAACCACCATTGCTGCCTCATTCAAAAGTCAAGCGTCTTATATATTATGGCAAACAATTAATATGTGCCAATGTGCCGTTGTATCATACATGGAAGCTTCAAGATTCATAAATGTGTTTGAGATCTGTCAACTGAAGAAAAGCTCTATAGAGAAGCAATGACTGCAGACAGTGATTAGCAATGGGCTCAACTATTTCCTGTAAACCCTCCTGGGGCCTGAAGAATTTTTACACTTATTTTATTTCTGAGGGACCAAGAAGAATCTTTGAATAATAGATCATGCTTTTATGTGATGAGAAACTATTGCTGATTTCCTCATTTGAAACATCACAGATCCAAACCTCTATCTGACCATTTAATCTGTTACTGAGAAGCATTAGAGATAATCACTCTCACATACTGCAGATCACTCACAGATAAAAGTGAAGAACACAGTGGATAATATCAGACTTGGGACACCTCCAGGCAATGATTCTATTGCTCACCATCAGGGGCGTACCTAGAAATCATGGAGCCCAATAGCAAGAGTCTGTATTGCACCCCCAAAAAATATATAGATTTTGTTGAGTAGGCGAGGTCAGGGCACATAGGCGTGGTCACAGAAGAGCATATCTCCCAACTTTTAGACATTGGGAAAAGGACACTCACTATGATACCCCTTTCATAGCCCCCATTCCATATTATGTTTCTCAAAATGCCCCCCCACACACAGTATGATACCTCACAGTGGATTCCCCCACATAATGTGCCTCCACAGTACCCCTCAGACACACATTATGACGACCGCAAAGCAAGTCTACAGTACACAGTATGATGTCCCCACACTGACCGCCACAATATAATGCCTGCACAGTGACTACCCAACTGTAGAAATCCCGCACAGTTGCCCCACACAATATTAAGCCCCCAGAGTACATCCCCTTCACAGAGCATGAAGGCCCCACACTGACTCCCCAAAAAATAATGCCCACAAAGTGACTCATCCCACAGTATGATGTTCCTGCAGTGCATACCCCCACACAGTATGATTTTTTTCACAGTACATCCCCCACAGAAAATTGGCTTGCTCAAAGCACCCTCAGTATGATGCCCCCACATTTCCCCCCATAGAGTATGATTCCCACACAGCTCCCCCACACACAGTATAATGTCCAGATTCCTCATAGTACATCTACCCACAATAAGATGGCCACCAAAGCCCCCCACAGTTTCCCCCACACAGTATGATGCCCGCATCACTCCGCCCATACATAGTATTATGTTCCCACAGTACATTTCACTAACACAGTATGATTTTCTCACAGTACATCCCATTAAATTATGGTGGCCACCCACACTTTCCCCTACAGTATTACGCCCCTACATTTTCCCTCAACACAGTATGATGCCCCATAACCTTCTGCACAGTATGATGGCCAACACAATCCCTGACCATGTATGATGGTCCCCACAGCTCACCAAACAGCATCATGGTTCCACAGCCTCCTTACAGTATAATGGCTCCACAGGCCCCACACAGTATTATAGACCCACAGGCCCCACACAGACTTAGAGCTCAGACACACAAGCAGAATGGTGGAATATTGAGCTGACTGCTCACTGGTATTCACCAGTATCTTCATCCTGAGGATGTGGATGCCATTGAAATAAAAATGCATGGCAGAAGGGGAGGTGATGACACTCAGCACAGGACCCCCCCACGGGCCCCATAGCTGCCGTGTGGCCTGCCTCTATGGGCAGTACGCCCCTGCTCACTATCTATAGCAATCACAAGGACGTTGACATGTGATTTCATTGTAATCTTTTTTATTATCATCACACACAGGACCCTCACTAATGTTATAGGCTAATTGTGAATCAACTCCTAAAAAATAGCCTGAAGTGGTAAATGTTGGAGCCAAAGCTACCTCCAATGGGATGTAGCGACATTTAGTATTCACTTGACTTCATCAGCTGCAGGGACAGGACGACTGGTTGCAATTGCAGGAAACATGAATGCGGCCAAGTACAGAGATATCTTGGATGAAAACCTCTTCCAGAGTGCTCTGGACCTCAGACTTGGCCGAAGATTCAACTTCCAACAAGACAATGACCCTAAGCACACAACTAAAATAACAAAGGAGTGGCTTCAGAACAACTCTGTGACCATTCTTGACTGGCCCGGCCAGAGCCCTGACCTAAACCCAATTGAGCATCTCTGGAGAGACCTGAAAATGGCTGTCCACCAACGTTCACCATCCAACCTGACAGAACTGGAGAGGATCTGCAAGGAAGAATGGCAGAGGATCCCCAAATCCAGGTGTGAAAAACTTGTTGCATCATTCCCAAGAAGACTCATGGCTGTATTAGCTCAAAAGGGTGCTTCTACTCAATACTGAGCAAAGGGTCTGAAAACCTATGGCCATGTGATATTTCAGTTTTCCAAATTTGCAAAAATTTCTACATTTCTGTTTTTTCTCAGTCAAGATGGGGTGCAGAGTGTACTCTAATGAGAAAAAAATGAACTTTTTAGAATTCACCAAATGGCTGCAATGAAACAAAGAGTGAAAAATTTAAAGGGGTCTGAATACGTTCCGTACCCACTGTACATAAGTTGCGTTTTCACAGAGTTTCTACTACTGATTTCTATTGTATTTTCTGTGTCTAAGATTATATCAGCATATACTTCTTACATCTCTGTGTTGTACATACCAGCACTATAGTATTTGCACTATTACAAAGGAACATTATCTATTTCACCACCAGGAGGCACTAAAAGACAAATTTGCCAAATATTTTATCACTAGAAAATAAAATACAGTATTATGCAAATCGTAAAGAAAAATATTGATTTTTACCAGATTAAATTTTTGCTCTGTAATTCTTGATTTTGTCAATGAAATGTTAACATTACGAAAGATTAAATAAATGTTATAGCATAATTTGTTCACTATGACATTGCTATTGTAAACCATCTGGACATGAGGGTTTAAGATCTGTCTTTTGTCTGTGCCGTTTTTAAAGCAAAGGGAAGGAGTGAAGGTTGATACCTACATAAAGTGGTAGTGGTGGGTCTATATTTAACCAGCCATGAACAATGTGTGAGTCACTGGTAGAAATGTGATGTTCCTTGACAGTGTTAGCAAAAGGGCCCCTAAACTTTGCTAACACATGACAGACACAGTAATTAGGTTTCAATAGTGTTCAATGTGATTAAACCCAACAGGAATCCACTCAGTATTATCTGTACAGTTGTATCTAAACCAGGCCTGCACAATATATGGAACAATGTTGTGTGGCCCGCGGAGCTGTCCGGGAGACGCCACTCCTTTTTCCCACATTCAAATGTATTTGCGTCTTTAAGACACAAATACATTTGAACACTGCAGTGCTGGAACAGGGGCAGAGAAAGCGCTCGTCAGTCACCACCCCGACGTACGCTGCTGACGTCATCACCCTGTTGCTGGAGCCGTACAGGTAGAGGTACCGTCGGGCACTGGAAAGCGCTCCATGAAGGAGCTGAAGATTAAATGTCATGTTATTTTAGATGAGTGGCCAGGGGAGGAAAGGTTAGTGTTAGTGTTACAAGGACACATAGTTTGGCAATTTGAGACATTATGAGGGACGTTATAGGGCAAATTTGGGACATTATGGAGCAATCTGACACATTATTGGGGACATTATGGAGAAGTTTGGGACATTATGGAGAAGTCTGGGACATTAAGGGGGACATTATGGGGCAATTAGGAGGGATTGTGAAAGTGGGCAAAGTATAGCGAGTGGCAGTAGGGTGGGGGAGATATGGAAACGGGCAGTATATGGGAGGACATTAGGTAGAGGGGTTGTGTGGGGGATATTATGTGGGGGAGACATCATATAGAAGGGCAGTGTAGGGGATATTGTACAAAGGGGCAGTGTGAAGTGATATTTTGGAGAGGTGCTGTGTGGGGGTATAATTTACAGGTGGGCAGAGTAGCGGGATATTTTGGAGAAGGTCAGGGTGTGTGGGATATTTTATAGAGGGAAAATGTGCGGGAGTATTTTGGACATGGGCAGTGTGTGGGGGGATATTTTGGAAAAGGACAATGTTAAAAATAAAAGCATCATTATACTGCTCCATAAATAAAAATATTTCCCATGCTTTGCCCCTGACAGGGGGTTCAACTCAGGGGATGCAAAACATCTGAGTGGGCCCCTAATCAATAACACTACAATTCCCAAATGGAGAAAAGGTAATTATAAAGAATACTCAAACGACTCTAGACATAACATTATATTCCACCCATCATTAAATTTGAGAGGAACAAAAGTATCTCCACATTAACCTCCAAACTGTATAATGGCCCCTACATTAGCCCCCAAACTGTACAATGGCCCCCGCATTAGCCTCCAAACTGTATAATGACTCCAACATATTATAAGGTTACTCACAGTAGTCCCTGCAATGTATGAGGGCCCCCTGCACTGTTTCAGGGTCCCCCAAAGTAACCCCCGCACTGTAGGATGCCCCCTACAGTTACACCACAAGTTTTAATTAAAATAAAAAACATCCTATACTCACCTAATCCAGGATCCTGACATGTCCACTCGGAAGACTAGGGTGCTGCCATGGCGCCGACGCAAGCTTAGAATGTCAGAGTCCCGGCACGGTGCAATAACGTCACCGCGCCGAGACTATGACGTCCTGTGCGTGCGCCAGCACCTTGGCCAGTGCATCAGTTCTGTAGACCACCGGCTTAAAGTGACCTGCGGTCTACAGAATAGAGAGCAGTAGTGCAAGGAGATCATGTCTCCCTGATCTACCACACTGCTTAACTCAGCGATGCACAACATTTTTTGTCCAAGGGCCACATTGCCATACTGAACCAATACCAAGGGATCCAATCCCACCAGAATGACCATCAGTACAGTTATACATCACCAGAACTAAGTGTGGAGGAATTGGAGAGCTCAGTTTCTAAAAACAAATTATGGTTGCTTCATTTGTATACAATCAGAACCACGGACAGTACATGAATCCATTACCAGATCCACTGTCAGTACATGAATCCAACTTCTCCATACTGTGCCCCTACTTCTCCATATTGTCTCCCATGCTCTCACTTTTCCATACTGTCCCCCCCACGCTCCCACCTATCCATACTGTTCCCTCACTTCTCCATATAGTCCCCTACACTTCCAATTCTCCATCATGTTGCCCCACTTCTCCTTGTTGTTCCACACACTCCCACTTCTCCACACTGTGCCCCCTCTTCTCCATACAATCCCCCCACACTCGCACTTCTCCATATGGTCGCCACTCACTCCCAAATCTCCATCCTATTCCACCATTTCCCCATATTGTTCCATAAGCCCCCACCTCTCCATACTGTCTGCCCGACTTCTTCATATTTTCCCCTACGCTCCCAACACTCCATCTTGTGCCCCCACTTCTCCATACTATCTCTCACTTCTAGGGAACTATCATTAGGTACCATTCAAGGATCCAGGGTAATTTATAAGATGATATAGACAATAGAATAATCATAGGCATCCCAATCAATTAATTAATGCAAGCCATCATAATAATAATTTCATATAGCCGTATGTGCTCCAACTAATATCTTTCTTAATTTTTGTTGGAGTATCAAAAATAAATAATAATAACCAATATCACACAGACAAACTGAGCGTAGATAATAGTGATATTACATAAGCAGACATAGGTATCCCAATCTGTGTCTCTATTCAATAGAATGGTACAAACCAGAGCAATAGTATTCCATCATATAATCAAGAATACTCCAATTAATGTCTCATTAGCATTTCAAGCAATGCCTCTCTCATATACTTGAAGTGTGCCAAAGTCGACACAATGGTGCATATTAGCACCAATGCAATTACAGCGCCAATGCAATTATAGTGCCAATGCAATTATAGTGCCAATGCTCCCCTTACTGCAACCAATCTGCTACTACTTCAATGAGCTGGGTTAAAAATAGACACTAGAGAAAAACAGAAGAGGTACTCCAAGGCATGGTTGAAGAAAGATTTGACTTACAGCAGCAAAAAATGAAACTAGGGATTTAAAGTGATATTGTCACCCTACTTTCAAGTGCATCCCTAACTACCCTGGTCTTTGCTCACAATTGCACTCCAGTGACCCATTATGACTGCCTGTTCCTTCGTTGAAGAGTGTTGGCATCATGGTGCATGTTAGCGCCGAAGCAATTACAGCGCTAATGCTCCTACTTGAAGTGTGGGCGCTGCAGGTTAATGGGATTATCCACTACTAGGACAACCCCTTCTCAATCTGAATGTTTGGTGCCGCAGGGCCCATGTGTCATAACAACTGCACGAGAGCCCCAGGAATGCGAGTGCTGACGATGTTGGAAAGGCACCATAACGGAAGGTGAGTATAAGCTGTTTTATCGGTGGCAAACATTCAGATCAAGAAGTAGTGGACAACCCCTTTAATTGCATTTTTCCATGTAAGAGGTTCTCTTTAAATCCATGATCCATTATAAAGTTATATTTTCTTATATACTTTGGCGCCACCTGGTGCTGATAGTATATAGCAATGTGCACCATCACCTCAAGAACTGGGTGCATTGAGGGGAGTTGAACAAGGAGAGGGGTAACCCTTAACCTCCTTTATTGTATGACATTATTCCTATCTTACAGTGTTCCTGGTTCAGTCAGGAGGAAAAGGAACATGGTCTGATCCATGGAAGGGCTGGGCCTGACTTTGATATCAATCCTGAAGAGACGCATAGGAGGCAAGTGTGAGACTACTCTAGTGCTTTGAGTACAGAGGCAGATATATCAACAGGCTGTAGAGTTTTGTAAAGTGTCCTTGACATGGTTAATTTGACTATGAGGACTTTATTCTTGGGAATTGACAAATCTGACAACCTACAACCTTCTTTTATCTTGCGCATGTGGTCCTTAATGAGATGGTGCCCAAAATTGAGTGGACTTGAACTTGAACTGCTATTGAAGCCCCACAGTGGTCTTCACACCAGCATCACACTTGTCTACATGCCTGCTTTATGCTGCCCAGTCAAGTGACCTGATGGTCCTTCACATTCTGTATGTAAGAAATGGTTTAGTAGGGATCTGAAGGCTCCTCTCTGCTTGACCATATCTGTGTGCTAAGGAAGGGACAGTTGGGAGGTATGATGAAACCATTCTCTTGTTGTAGCAGGTATTAGCCATGAGAAGGTCGGGATACATGACAACAGTGTTGGACTGGGGTATAAAGAGCCCACTACTGACATTGATTCTGGAGCCCCACTGTTCAACTGTAAAGTGCGCGGGAGTAGTAGTCATGACCTAGTTGCTGTCCAGTTACACTCTGGCACTTTACAGACAAACGGTGTCTCAGTGGACTGTTAAGTGTGGGGTGCATCACACTCGCTGGTAGACCGCAGGCCTCCGCTACCTCCAGGCTTCCATCTTCAGGAGCCGCCGCACACAATTCAGGGGACACCAAGTTCTTTACAACAGGCAAACTTTTACTAGTCAGTTCAAGTTAATCAAGTGGTGACGCGTGGGATAGGGCACAGCAATTCATGATTCTTCCTTCCAAAGTACCTCTAGTCTTCAGCCCTGCCACTCGACCTGAAAACAACTGATCTCAGCTAATGCAGATTCTGAACCTCCTAATGGTCAGCTTTTATTTCTCGGGGAAATTTAGACTACGAGTATGTGCTGTCTTTAAATGACTCTAATATTATACATAAATGAGTTGGGTCAGTCAGAGAGGGAATTGCTTTCTTAGGACTCCCAGGGGTGGCTTGTGTAAGGGGATTCTGCGCGGGGACCTCTCTCTATGACATCATATGTCCTAATAGGGTGTATGGAATGGGGGTTTTATGCAATATAATCTCTTTAATAGCCATGTGATCTTTTTGGTAGCCTGCTGCTGCTGCACCCTTCCAAACTGTAGCAGGAATTTAAATATGTGTCTTCTAGTTTAGTCAACTACATCCAATATTTACCCCACACTTTTCTCACAATATAGTCACCACTGCTATAGTGCAATTCTATAAAACATGAATTGAAGGTGGACATTGTGTTCACATAAAGTGGGGAAGGCTGGTTTCTAGCTATGCACATACCTTCCATTGTGGAATACTATACATAATCTAGGAATAGAAACTAATGGTGTAAAATAAACACAGACTAAACAGATAGATGTGTGAACATTGGGTGTTTATACAAAGCATCTTTTTGGCTATGCTACCAGATTGAATGGTGACTTACCTGTTGCTGTTGAGGGATGATAGCATCAGAAGGTATTATGTGGAGTCTTACATCCTGAGATATATGAGTATCCTAAAGACCGCCATACACATTAGACTAAAGTTATCTGAATCCCCTGATATAGGCAGAATCGTCTGACAGCCTAATGTGTATCAAGGCCTCTCTACTCTGCCCTGACAGATGATCTCAGGGGAGAGAAAGATCTGGTGTGTCCGATTATGGACTGCCGATTGTTTTATTCTCCCTGGGATAAGTCGCCATCAGAGGAGTCTGGCCGAGGCGAGCGCGCCTGTGTATGGGGGAGTCGGTATAGATACCTGTTTCCTGAACCATGGTTTGGCCAACTTCTATTTATTGCGCATGGGTGGCTTAGTTTCTCCTTTAAAGAACTGAATGATTTTTACAAATCCAATCGAGAACCTCTGTTTAAGTTCTCCTACAGTAAAATTAAATCCAGTCTGTCCAAAAGACCTTTAAAGGGAAATATAACACATCCTTGAAGGAGGGGGGAAACATCTGGTAGATGCGCTTGTGGGGCATGTGTCTTGGCTGCTGGTTTGGTGGAGGGAGACAATAGCACTTGGTGCGAGAATTGGTAGTAACATTTTAGTAATAATAGGCAGAGGCGTAGCTAGGGTTTTGGTTCAGGGGGGGCGAAACTTCTGAGTGGGCCCCTAACCAGGTAACCCTGATTACAACTATGGTGGCGCACCCAGATAGTGGATGTAGGAGATGACCGTGCTGTTACTGAAAATAATCTCTATACAAAGACCAGCACTGATATTACCGCCATATGGTGACATATATTGATAGATACTAGTCCTGCAGAACATATAAGCGATCACAGTACAGTTATATATAGTAACTTACAGCTGACGTTCTTTCTGATTAAATTGTTCACTTTTCCCGTCTTTTCCATCGGGCCCAGACCGACACGACAACTTCTCCAGTCAGGACTCATCTGCAGAGATCACAACAAAGACACATTTGACTACTTACATTTCAGGCACCGTCCACATCTTTTCCCAACCTGCACAAACTCCTCATCCTGCTGATACCCCAATACTGAGCCGCTGTTGCCTTATGTGTCCCTATTACTGCACCTATTGTATGCCCTCTAGATGGTAAAACAACCCTCTACAATATAGTAATACCATGTGCAAGTGCCCTAGAAAATAGTGCCCACATTGTGCCCCATGTAAAGTAATAATGCCCTCTGTGTGCCCCTTTGACAATAACCTGAGTTCCCCTATAATGATAAGTGCCCATTTAACATTTAATAATGTCCTGAGTCTCCCCCTGTACAGCTCCCTTCTACACAGTATGATGCTCTCTATACACAGTATAATTCCCCCTCACTGTATAATACCCCCATACAGTATACTGACCCCTTAGTAGACTCCAAACTGATGGCTCCAACATCACTGCAGGTGATGTATATTGTATTCTACCAGCCCATTTAAATTGTAGGTTTAGACCAAAAGAGACATGTTTTGTCCATGTAGGCTTATAGTCCCAGGAGAGGCATGTAGGCAGAGTAGTACCCATCAGATGGGAGGTCACCTTGCAGCGGTTGATGGGCACACATGAATTGGCCAATTTATGTGCTAAGAACCTCCATTTTTTGTAAGTAAAGCTTACTGAGTAATAACACAGTTTAGATCAAGTGTTTTTATTGTCTTTATGTATCTTGGCCATAATGGAGTGCTTCTGCGCTTTCTTTATTTATAGATAGATAGACAGATAGATATGGGATGGGTAGGTAGATAAATAATGTATATGTAGATAGATAATGTATAGATAGATAGATAGATAGATAGATAGATAGATAGATACTGTAGATACACAGTGTGCTGCTGTGTTCTTTTTTTGTATGTTATGTGAAGCGCCCTCAGGGCCATGGGGTACTCGGCAGCCGGGCCTTATGGCTGCTTTTGGGGGAAATCATGGTGGCTGGCCCGGTCCGTGACTCAAGGCGGTCAGTGAAAAAAGGGAAACTTGTATATGGGGTTTTTGGGATTTTTCGTGACGCCACCTGTGGTGTCCTCTGAGGCAGTTGGTAGGGCAGCTTGAGGTGGAACGGCTCCCCACAGGTGGAGCAGGCCTCAGGGCAGTGTAGATGAATGGACGTGCGCTGGGCGTTGTAGTGCAGGGAGGGAAATGGCTCCGGCGAAATAAAGGAGGGGAGGTGGTGCAGTGCAGTCATCCAAGATTTACTCACAGTTCTTAGACAGTCCACAGGTGCACAGTACTGGTGCAAGCCTCCCGCGTCGCACTGCGTTCACCGGGCAGGGGTTCAGTCCTTCCTCAGGCAGCTCGGGTGTACCTGGCAGAACCCAACTTTCATATGTACCTTCCTTGACCGACTTCACGCTGGGTCTTTACTCCCTCCTGCCCTGCGCTTCTCACTGTGAATCCTATTCGGGTGCTGCAAGGTGCCCCCTGTCCGTCGGAGTTGCACAGACCTGCTTGACCTTACTTTTGGATTGAAGTGAGAGTTTGGCTCCTGGCTATAGAAGTTCAGAAGCCTCCGGTTTTTCGAGCCGAGACTTGAAGCTGCACGACTGGGCCAGGGGCCGGTCCCCTTCTTGCGGCCTAGATCCTCGAGATGATGCGCCCAGGGGATGGGGACGACTCGGCGCCCGGGCCTTGTTGTTGCCTGATCTTGGGGGATGTCGCGGTGGTCGGTTCCCGGGCCCGTACCCTGGGGTCACTCTTAAAAGAAAGGGGGGAAGGTGTATGGGATAGGGAAAGTTCGTGACGCCACCTGTGGTGTCTGGTGAAGATCACCAGCTCTGCGACAGTCCGCTGAGGCCGGTGTTCAGGCAGCTTAGTTGGTGCGGCTCCCCACAGGTGGAGCGGGGCCTCAGGGCAGCGTAGGAGAAGGGATGCAGGACAGAGGGGACCCAGCCGGGTCAGAGGAAGGATAGAAGAATAGGCACGCACACCGGAGTTCACTTCAGTACCTTTACTGGTGGTGTTTCAGGCACGATCCAGGGCACTTTAGGGTGAAGGGTGCATATCAGGACTCTCTCCAGTGAGCGGGTGTGGGGCCTCCTGTTCCTTGCCTTTCCTTGATAAGTTTCTGACCTGCTTGGAGCTAGGCCTAACTTAGTCTCTGTCTTGCACCTGCTGGCCTGGTGGTAGGGCCTTCTGCTGGAGATCACGCTCCCCGGTCTCTTGGGCCTCCATGACTCCTGACCCTGGTATAACAGTCAGCTTTTGGTGCTCCTGGGACATATAGTTCACCAGGGGTTCCGGTTGTTTCTGCTGGATGTAAGGGATCCCTGCAGAAGTGGACCCGGTGTCCGGTAAATGGTTTTGGGGTGAGCGGCTAAAGCTCTTCTGCCCCCTATGTTACTCTCTTTCCACTCGCCTTCAGCCATGCTCGGGGCCCTAACTAGGCTTCACACGGGCAGTAGGCCTCGCTACTCTTCACCGCTCTTACGGCGTCGGCACGCCTAGGCTCACTAACTGAGCTCACTGAGTCCGTACTGACCTGACAACCTCTCTGGCTGCAGCAGACTGACTGCCTACTCCAGGCTGTAGATTCCAGACTGACTGCCTAACTCCACCCTCCAGTATATATATCCCTATCCGGGCTCCTCTGGTGGTCTGAGGTGGTAGGGTGGAGGTGTGTGAATGCTATGAGGGCCTCTTGTGGAGAAATCCGTCCATGCACCCCTCTGGGATCTGTGGCACCCATGCGCAGCAGGGTACCACACTGACACTTGGCAGGTTCGGGGTGCACGGGTGCCGCCTGCACTCGCCGTACTCCCCTAGGATCCCTTCTGTAGAACGGAGCATACTCCCTGCTCCCCTCCTGGGCCTCAGTCCTAGGCCCTTGTGGCATGAGCAGAGCTCCTACAGAGACTCTGCTCCCAGACTGTTCTCCAACTACTAGTCTGACTGATCTGCCACCCTAAGATGGCTTCCCTATTTTATACTCCTACTGTATGAGTGCTCCCATGAACTACTTCCTCCACCCACACCCACTACTGGTTCCCCCTAACTTTGGGTTCCCCCCACCCAGCCAGGGTCAGGGCTCAGCAGAAAACTACATTGCGTCTTGCCCCTCCTGCTGGCCTGGAGTAGTGTAGTGTTGGATGCAGGTGTTGGGGTTCCGTGCAGCACTCCCTCCTTACCTGAGAGAAAGGGAGACACCACACCTCTGGGTGAGGTTCAGTACCTCTGTGGCGACCGAACCCTCATGGGCGCCACATATGCAGTCATTGCAGCTTGCACCTGTTCACACTATATGGAGGTGCTGGTCAGGTTTACTATTGGAGGTTGTGACTGCCTCCTTTCTGACTCTGCACTCCTCCCATCAGCCCAAGGGTGCTGTTAATTGCTGGCCAATTTATGCGCTAAGAATCTCCATTTTTGTGAGTAAAGCTTACTGAGTAATAACACAGTTTAGATCAAATGTTTTTATTGTCTTTATGTATCTTGGTCATAATGGAGTACTGCTGCGCTTTCTTCATATATATTGTGCAGTTTCTGCAGCTGGCACCTGTTCACACCTAGGATGTGCTGGTCAGTTCTCTTATTATCTATCTATCTATCTATCCATCCATCTATCTATCTATCTATCTATCTATCTATCTATCCCATATCTATCTATCTATCTATCCCATATCTATCTATCTATCTATCTATCTATCCCATATCTATCTATCTATCTATCTATCTATCTATCCCATATCTATCTATCTATCTATCTATCTATCTATCTATCTATCTATCCCATATCTATCTATCTGTCCCATATCTATCCATCTGTCCAATATCTATCTATCTATCTATCTATCTATCTATCCCATATCTATCTATCTATCTATCTATCTATCTATCTATCTATCTATCTATCTATCTATCTATCTATCCCATATCTATCTATCTAATGAAGATAGAGGCAGCAGTCCAAATTTTCAAATATAAATTCTGTGGTTCATTGACACAAAGTCATTGTGGTATCGTTTCATTCCAAGTGTGGAACTTTCTTGTGAAAGTTCCACACTTGAACGAAACATCGCCACTATAACTTTATGTCAATAAACCACAGAATTTATATTTGAAAATTTGGACTGCTGCCTCTATCTTCATTCAATATACTTGAGGTTTTGTTATGCCTGTTAGGCTATGCACCCGCCATCTCCTTTAACTTACTTGTGCTGCGAAGTATTTTTTCTTCATCTATCTATCTATCTATCTATCTATCTATCTATCTATCTATCTATCTATCTATCTATCTATCTATCTATCTATCTATCTATCTATCTATCTATCTATCTATCTATCTATCTATCTATCTATCTATCTATCTATGCTCCAGAATACTGACAGTTTGTAATACACTGCTCAAAAAAATAAAGGGAACACTTAAACAACAGAATATAACTCCAAGTAAATCAAACTTCTGTGAAATCAAACTGTCCACTTAGGAAGCAACACTGATTGACAATCAATTTCACATGCTGTTGTGTAAATGGAATAGACAATAGATGGAAATTATTGGCAATTATCAAGACCCACTCAATAAAGGAGTGGTTCTGCAGGTGGGGACCACAGACCACATCTCAGTACCAATGCTTTCTGGCTGATGTTTTGGTCACTTTTGAATGTTGGTTGTGCTTTCACACTCGTGGTGGCATGAGATGGACTCTACAATCCACAGAAGTTGCTCAGGTAGTGCAGCTCATCCAGGATGGCACATCAATGCGAGCTGTGGCAAGAAAGTTTGCTGTGTCTGTCAGCGTAGTATCCAGAGGCTGGAGGCGCTACTAGGAGACAGGCCAGTACAGGAGGAGACGTGGAGGGGGCTGTAGGAGGGCAACAACCCAGCAGCAGGACAGCTTCCTCCGCCTTTGTGCAAGGAGGAACAGGAGGAGCACTGCCAGAGCCCTGCAAAATGACCTCCAGCAGGCCACAAATGTGCATGTGTCTGCACAAACGGTTAGAAACCGACTCCATGAGGGTGGTATGAGGGCCCGACGTCCACAGATGGGGGTTGTGCTCACAGACCAACACCGTGCAGGATGCTTGGCATTTGCCACAGAACACCAGGATTGGCAAAGTCGCCACTGGCGCCCTGTACTCTTCACAGATGAAAGCAGGTTCACACTGAGCACATGTGACAGACGTGACAGAGTCTGGAGACGCCGTGGAGAGTGATCTGCTGCCTGCAACATCCTTCATCATGACCGGTTTGGCAGTGGGTCAGTAATGGTGTGGGGTGGCATTTCTTTGGAGGGCCGCACAGCCCTCCATGTGCTTGCCAGAGGTAGCCCGACTGCCATTAGGTACCGAGATGAGATCCTCAGACCCCTTGTGAGACCATATGCTGGTGCGGTTGCTCCTGGGTTCCTCTTAATGCAGGACAATGCCAGACCTCTTGTGGCTGGAGTGTGTCAGCAGTTCCTGCAAGATGAAGGCATTGAAGCTATGGACTGGCCCACCCATTCCCCAGACCTGAATCCGATTGAGCACATCTGGGACATCATGTCTCGCTCCATCCACCAACGTCACGTTGCACCACAGACTGTCCAGGAGTTGGCGGATGCTTTAGTCCAGGCCTGGGAGGAGATCCCACAGGAGACCATCCGCAACCTCATCATGAGCATGCCCAGGCGTTGTAGGGAGGTCATACAGGCACGTGGAGGCCACACACAATGCTGAGCCTCATTTTGACTTGTTTTAAGGACATTACATCAAAGTTAGATCAGCCTGTAGTGTGTTTTTCCACTTTAATTTTGGGGGTGACTCCAAATCCAGGCCTCCATTGGTTAATAAATTTGATTTCCATTAATGATTTTTGTGTGATTTCGTTGTCAGCACATTCAACTTTGTACAGAACAAAGTATTCAATGAGAATATTTCATTCATTCAGATCTAGGATGTGTTATTTGAGTGTTCCCTTTATTTTTTTGAGCAGTGTATACTCCCTGTCAGCCTTCCCGAGCAAGGCACACACAGTACAAGGCGTCAGTGGCAGGACTCAGCTGATTGCACTAACCACTGCAATTATCTATCATCTGTCTAATACTGATGAAGAAAAAAATGGAGCAGAATAAAAAGTTGACTACGAGTGCAAAGCCTCCCAAAAAAATGTCCAGTTGTAAGGTAAATATAAAAAATAAAAAGCAGGCAGAACTCCAAATTATGTAAAGAAATAAGTGGACTTTTATTATCCCATGTGGCGTGGTGAAGTCTCGGTTACAAAGAACCTTTTTCAAGATTCTATATTACATCCTATGCATAATATAGGGTGTCACATTATTTGTACATATAGTCAGATATGTGTGTGTGACGTATATTTGTATGTATATACAGTATATATATATATTTTTTTTCTATATATCTCTGTACATTACATATATGTATTACATCCTTTACATAATATGGAGTGTAATTTACCGTATTTTGTGGACTATAAGACGCTCCGGATCATAAGATGCACCCCAAATTTTGGAAAATAGGAAAGAATTTTTTTAAATAAAATCGTGATGAGTCTTATAATCTGTTTTAAAGGTAGCTTACCGGGGGGAAGCAGTGGAGCGGGGTCAAAGAAGGCCGAGTCACTGCTTCAGGAGCTCGGCGGCAGCAAGAGTGGAGCGATGCTGCTGCTGGCCATGGGCTCTCATAAGATGTCGACACGGGTGAGCGGAGTCCCCTTTCCCAATGATTTCTCTGGGGTGGGCTTCGGTCTCCCAAAATCTCAATCTGCGCATGTGACGCGCCCCTGGGCCTGTGTCGCACTGCGGTGCGCACGCGGGAACTTACCCGGAGCCGGATCCGTGGAGGGTTGTAGTCTCGTGGCGGTGACCCGGTCCGTGCCCAGGGAGTCAAACTGGACGGCAGTCTATTAGTAGTAAATAGTTGATGACTACGCCACCCGTTGAGTGCAGCCAGAGAGCTGCTGCTGCGGGGCAGACCGCTGAGGCCGATGGTAGGATTATGCAGCGTGATAGTATAACCCCCAACGGGAGGGGTATGGCCTCAGGGCAGCCGACGTGGATGATGGGGGTAGCAGGAACCACTCAGAGACGGTACGGTGTAGTTCAGGGTCTTTACTGGTAACAACGATAGACCCTCCCGGAGTACTTGCTAGCGAACGGGGCCTGGTCAGTCCTTGAGCAGATGGGATCTCCCCTGGCCAGGCGTAGTTGTAGGCCTCCCAAACTGACTGTACTCTTCTGGCTACCTTGCTAGAAGCTGATGTAAGTAGCCCACGTCCCTGAGTGTACCGTGTGGTGCTCACCCGTATGGCCGGTGACTCGCGGCCTTCTAATGGCTTCCGCTCCACGATGGCGGTGCTGGTCCCACGCGTGTGACCGTGCCTTCGGGCTTCTGGGCCAGAGGACCTGAAATCCCCTGCCTGACGGATTCT
This sequence comes from Phyllobates terribilis, assembly GCF_046119375.1. Classification (NCBI taxonomy): domain Eukaryota; kingdom Metazoa; phylum Chordata; class Amphibia; order Anura; family Dendrobatidae; genus Phyllobates; species Phyllobates terribilis. The sequence goes on from NW_027362763.1 coordinate 206,777,705, forward strand.
GCTGCTGGGTAGGAGTTAGTCCCCACAGCCTCGGACTCCGGGTCCGGAAAGAAGTCTTCTTAGTCAGGGCGAGCTCTGCAGCTGCCAGCCCCTGACTCCTTGTGACTCTGCTGTTTCCTATGCTGCTTCTTGTCTCTACTCCACTTGTCTGACTCACCCTGCCTCAGCCCCGGGTTTATACAGGGGAAGTTCTTCCCCTCCCAAGACTGGGCAGGAGGTGTGGCATGCACAGGATCCCTGACCAAAGGACCTCCCACCTGCTCTCAGACATAACATTACATTACTGTGGAAAACCAGACCCCTGGGGTGCCACATTCCCCCCTAGTGAAATTTAGTACTCCGGGACTAAACACATTTAGAAAAACATAACAAGGCAAAAACATTAATAATACAATAAGAAAACATATAAAGATGGTTACGGCGTGTCCGCAACCGGGTGCAGTCTCTGAAGAAAGCAAGGTGTCCATTTCACCAACACAGGGAGACGTAACCAGGTAGGGGTCTGTCCTACCCCGAGTCCTTAACAGTCTCTAGTCTATCCTGGGTTACGCTCCAACTATGTGCAAGGATTCCCGGTAAATCCACCAAGGATCCCTAAAAATAACTAGAAACACAAAATTATACACAAGCAACAAGACACAGAAAAACATAAATAAAACAATTTATACACTTCAATTTCTCCAGCGTGCGGGTAACTGGCCTCTAGTGGCCCGAGTGGACCTACGGAGCTGACTGTCTGGCCCTGAACTACAGGGTGTAGGAACTGTCAAGGGTAAACTGGGCAGCTGTCTATGGGCCCTCTGGCTCACTAGGGGTATGGCAGGCTCACTATAAGCAGAGGGTTGATTTTCCGGGTCTGCTTGTGTAGAGTCTTCTGCCTCCTGGACTGGCTGTTCTTCCAGCTCTACCGGTTGCTCCGTAGGTTCTTGGGATGATGGTTGGAGGAAGGTGAGTACGGGTACCACAACTGCACCATTGACTTGAGTCCAAGACCGAGGGAAGTCCCCGAGCACGGTACTAACCATATCTTCCCTTTCCTCTACGGGTCGATGGTCTTCTTGTTCCTCTTCAGGGTTCCTCAGTTGTTCGGGACACTTCTTCAGGTGGTCCCGGGATACAATGGCTGTGGTTTCCCCTCCGTCTTTACTGATGGTACAGACCTTCGGGTTTTCGTGGCTTGAGGGCAGTACGGTGTACGGGTCCTTCTCCCACTGGTCGTCCAACTTGTGGAGCCGTCTCTTCCTCTTCAAGACCTGCTCTCCGGGTACCAGGGGAACAGCGGGAGCATACTGGTTGTAAGTTTTCTCTTGTCTTTCCCTAGCCTGACAGAGACTTCGCTCCACGCTCTCCTGTACTCTCCGGTACTGCTGCTGCCTCTCTGTGTCCCAGTCTGTTTCTGGTGAAGTGTCCTCGGGTGTCAGAACTCCCATTTCCAGGTCAACAGGTAACTTACCAGGTCTTGCCCTCATTAGGTAAGCCGGGGTACAGTTGGTGGACCCTACCAGGATGTGGTTGTATAGGTCCACCAGATCGGGCAACTTTTCAGGCCACAGACTGCGTTCTTCCAGGGGCAACGTTTTTAGAAGATCCATTACCACCTGGTTCATTTTTTCACAAAGTCCATTAGTCTGCGGATGGTAGGGTGTCGTCCTTATCTTCCGGCAGCCATACAGATTGCAGAATTCCTGGAAGACCTCCGCTTCAAAGGCAGGTCCCTGGTCCGTCAGCACTTGGTCCGGGTACCCGTGTGGACGGCAGAAGTGCTGCTGGAAGGCTCTAGCTGCTGTTTGAGCCGTTAAGTCCTTGACGGGGACGACAACCAAGAACCGGGAGTAATGATCCACGATGGTTAACGCGTAGACGTAGCCACTTCTGCTTGGGGTCAATTTTACATGATCCAAGGCTACCAGTTCCAACGGTTGCCGGGTGACGATGGACTGCAGGGGAGTCTTCTGGCTGGCTCGGTCCTTCCTTCTCAGGTTGCACGGGCCACAATCTCTGCACCACTTCTCGATGGTTCCCCTCATGCCTACCCAGTGGAACCGCTCGCGCAGCAGGAACTCCAGCTTTTTCCACCCAAAGTGTCCAGCTCCGTCGTGGTATGCCTCCATCACCATGGCTGCGTCTCTTCGTGGCACCACTACTTGCCAGAGTAATTCGTGCGTCCGGGAGTTAACCATTCTGCGGCACAACTTCCCTTTGTAAAGGAACAGTCGACTCTTCTCTGCCCATAGTTGTTTGGCTTCCTCCGGAGCGTCTGGTTCAAGGCGAGCCTCCGGCCGAGCCAGCATCTCCTTCACCAGTCGGACGGCAGGGTCGCTGTCTTGCGTTTCCGCCCAGTTGTAGTGGGGTAAGGGGTTCAACGTAGCAGCCTGCTTACTCCTTACCCGGTGGGAATACTGAATAGTCCCATGACGGTGGAACGCAGGGAGTTCAACTTCTTCCAGTCCCTCCGGATCTTCTCCTCCGTCCGGCAGGTTGGGCATCCTGGACAGGGCGTCCGCGTTGGTATTGGAGCGTCCTGCCCGGTATTTAATTGTGAACTCGTAGTTGGACAGACGGGCCATCCACCTCTGCTCCAGGGCACCGAGTCTTGCCGTGTCCAGGTGTGTCAGCGGGTTGTTATCCGTGTACACAGTGAACCGGGAAGAAGCGAGGTAATGCTTAAAGCGCTCAGTGATTGCCCATACTACGGCCAGGAACTCTAACTTAAATGAGCTGTAATTCTCGGGGTTCCTTTCGGTGGGTCGCAGTTTTCGGCTGGCGTAGGCGATTACTCGTTCCTTCCCCTGCTGGATCTGGGACAGTACGGCTCCTAGCCCGATGTTACTGGCGTCGGTGTAGAGGATAAAGGGCTGGCTATAATCCGGGTACGCCAGGATTTCGTCCCCCGTGAGGGCCATCTTCAGCTGGCGGAAGGACTCTTCTTCCAGCTCTTCCCATTTGAAGGGCGGCTTCTGGTTCTTGGCCTTCCGGGACTGGCCTATCAGGAGGTCCTGCATAGGTGCTGCCTTTTTGGTGAAACCGGGAATAAACCTTTGGTAGTAGCCTACCAACCCGAGGAACTGCCGCACTTCTTTTACGCTGGAGGGGCTTGGCCATTCCTTAATTGCGGTGATTTTATCAGGGTCGGGAGCCACTCCGTCAGCGCTCACTACGTGTCCCAGGTACTGCACCTTTGGTTTCAGGAGGTGACACTTGGAGGGTTTCACCTTTAGGCCGTAACTCGCCAGAGCCTCGAACACTTCCGCCAGGTGTTTCAGGTGGTCCTCATACGTCTTGGAATATACGATGACATCGTCCAGGTACAACAGGACCGTCTCGAAGTTTCTGTGGCCCAGACAACACTCCATTAGGCGTTGGAAGGTTCCTGGTGCGTTGCAGAGTCCGAACGGCATGCAGGTGAACTCGCTAAGTCCCATCGGGGTGGTGAATGCGGTCTTCTCCCGGTCTGCCTCTGCTACAGGAACCTGCCAGTACCCGCTAGTGAGATCCAAGGTAGAGAAGAAGTTAGCAGATCTTAAAGCAGCCAATGACTCCTCTATCCTTGGTAAGGGGTACGCATCCTTGTGTGTGATACGGTTGATTTTCCGGTAATCTACACACATCCTGATGGTGTTGTCTTTCTTTTTGACTAAAACTAATGGGGCTGCCCAGGGGCTACAACTATCCCGGATTACCCCAGCCTCCTTCATGTCTCTAAGCATCCCCTTGGCGTGTTGGTAATGTGCAGGGGGTACGGGTCGATACCTCTCTTTTATGGGAGGATGATCTCCCGTGGGGATGCGATGCTCTACCCCCTTGACTCGCCCGAAGTCTAACGGGTGTTTACTAAACACTCTCTCATACTCTTGAACCACCCGATAGACTCCTTGTTTCTGATGTGAGGGAGTGGAGTCAGTACCCAGATGTAGTTGCTGACACCAGTCCTCCATGTCTTTCTTAGAGCCGTTACCTTCCTCCGGGTGAGATGGAGGCAAGGGTTCCACAGATTGTATAGAATTTTGATTAGTGATATATAATTTGGCTAGCGTGGCATACCGGGGCAGGTACACTTCCCTCTCCCCGATATTTATTATGCGAACGGGCACCCTCCCATGGCGTACATTGACGACCCCCCGTGCTGTCAAAATGGTGGGCCTACTGTCTGAGTAAACTGGTTCTACCATTGCCTGGTAATCTCTACCTCTCAGACCAATAGCTGCCCGGCACCAAATCATCATTTCACTTTTTGGGGGCATGGCAATAGGAAAAGGGTCACACATTCTTACGCTACCAATCTCACCGCCGGAGAGTTCCACTTGTTGCCGTTGCATCAGTGCCCGGATCTCTTTCTGGAGCACTCGCTGCTCGCCGGAGCTGGCATTCTTGGCAACCTGCTGTAAAAGGAAAATCACCTCTGCAAGACAATTTTCAATTACATTAGTTCCTAGAGTTATTTTTGGGTGACTCTCATGTTTATCAATATCTACAATGATCAGTCCCTGTGCGGCCAGTTCGACTCTACCAATTTTGATGGTCACCTCTTTAAATCCGATCTGTGGCACGGGCTGACCATTGCTGGCGATGATACTCAAGTCGTCGTCGGGGTAGCGGGTAATATCCGAGTCATTCCAGTACTGCTTGAAGAGCACGTACGGGATGGTGGTGACCTGTGACCCGGTGTCCAGTAGGGCACTCATGGGAATGCCATCCAGTACCACAGGCAAGACTGGACGTCCTCCCACATATCTGTCGCGCCAGTTCGATGGGCCTGGTGATCTTTTTCCTGGGGGTTGGCCCTCTACCCCAGGTTGTGCCCGTTTAAAGAACAGTACCTTGCCATATGTCCGGGTTGATTGCAGCGGCGGCAGATGGGTCGTCCGTCCTCACTGTATCGGTCACTGGGTCTTCCTCTGGCCGGTGGGGTCCTCCTTGGTCGACGCCACGGGATGTCCTCCGGTCCGGATGCCAGCTGGATCTTCCCTGGGGTGGAAACCTGTAAAGACTGCACAGTTCGGGTTAGCGCAGCAACGCTCTTAGCTAGCTCTTGGACCTGATGGTGTAGGTCTGGAGCCGGGTCATTGTCCAGAGCCTGCGCATCAGCTCCCACAGGCCCTGCTGACAAGGGCGCCGCCTCCTGGTAGTAAGTGGTAGTGGGGCGTCTGTGGGTCACAACGCCACCTGGTGCCGGTTCTCGGAGCACCCGGATGGCTCTGTCCTTGAACTGTGCAAAGTCCAGATGGGGATCCTGTAAGGCCATTGCCCGCAACTGGGTTCGGTGGGCATTGCAATATAAACCCTCTATAAATTGTTCAGTCAACAGCCTGTCCTCGTTTCCCACCCCATCAGGGTCGGTCTGCTTTATGGCCCTCAGGGCCTCTTGTAGGTTTAGTGCATAGTCCCTTATACTCTCATGCGCTCGCTGCTTGCACCCGTAGAATCTAAGCTTAATCTCGGCTGAGGTGCGGGTATCAAAGGTGTCCTTCAGCCGGGTTAGTATCCCTGCGACAGTCTTCCTCCCAGGTGGCCAGGATTTTACTTCCCTTTTGGCTGCCCCGGTTAGTTGGGCCACCAGGATGCTCACTTTTTGCTCTTCTGTGAGGGGGTACACCTGGAAGAGGCTATCCAGCTTTTCTCTAAAGTCATGCAGGGTATGTGACTCCCCTGAGTACTGGGGTAGCCAAGCTGCTCCCGGGATATAGGGCATGGTGAAGGGCATAACTGCAGCAGCGGTAGCGCTGGCGGGGGTTGAGGCAGTGAAGCTCTCTTCCGTATCCGACATCTTCCTCCCCCCTAGTGGACCGTGGCCTACCTTGCGATGATCCTGTTCCGTAGGCCGCGGCTCCGCAGTGGATCGTCAGGGTTGAGGACCTTCCGTCGCGCTCCGGTGACGTCGGCGTCTGCTGGGCTCCTTCCAGGACCTTACGCAACGTCCGGACGTGAGACGGGGCTTCAGTTCTCGCGCGCTTTCGGAGTCCACGCCCCTCTTCTTCCCGCGCGGCGTCCTCAAGATGGCGTCCAATGGCGGGAAAACTCCACGGATGGCGGGAAGAAGGTCGAAGATGGCGCCGGATGGCGGGAAAACTTCGCGGATGGCGGGAATCTTCACCACTGGTAAGTTTGAACAGTCTTTGCTTTTCAGGCACGCAGTACCCGGTGGTTGCGGGCACGAAATCCTGCCGACTACGCCAAAGTTGACGCGCCCCTGGGCCTGTGTCGCACTGCGGTGCGCACGCGGGAACTTACCCGGAGCCGGATCCGTGGAGGGTTGTAGTCTCGTGGCGGTGACCCGGTCCGTGCCCAGGGAGTCAAACTGGACGGCAGTCTATTAGTAGTAAATAGTTGATGACTACGCCACCCGTTGAGTGCAGCCAGAGAGCTGCTGCTGCGGGGCAGACCGCTGAGGCCGATGGTAGGATTATGCAGCGTGATAGTATAACCCCCAACGGGAGGGGTATGGCCTCAGGGCAGCCGACGTGGATGATGGGGGTAGCAGGAACCACTCAGAGACGGTACGGTGTAGTTCAGGGTCTTTACTGGTAACAACGATAGACCCTCCCGGAGTACTTGCTAGCGAACGGGGCCTGGTCAGTCCTTGAGCAGATGGGATCTCCCCTGGCCAGGCGTAGTTGTAGGCCTCCCAAACTGACTGTACTCTTCTGGCTACCTTGCTAGAAGCTGATGTAAGTAGCCCACGTCCCTGAGTGTACCGTGTGGTGCTCACCCGTATGGCCGGTGACTCGCGGCCTTCTAATGGCTTCCGCTCCACGATGGCGGTGCTGGTCCCACGCGTGTGACCGTGCCTTCGGGCTTCTGGGCCAGAGGACCTGAAATCCCCTGCCTGACGGATTCTGCTGCTGGGTAGGAGTTAGTCCCCACAGCCTCGGACTCCGGGTCCGGAAAGAAGTCTTCTTAGTCAGGGCGAGCTCTGCAGCTGCCAGCCCCTGACTCCTTGTGACTCTGCTGTTTCCTATGCTGCTTCTTGTCTCTACTCCACTTGTCTGACTCACCCTGCCTCAGCCCCGGGTTTATACAGGGGAAGTTCTTCCCCTCCCAAGACTGGGCAGGAGGTGTGGCATGCACAGGATCCCTGACCAAAGGACCTCCCACCTGCTCTCAGACATAACATTACATTACTGTGGAAAACCAGACCCCTGGGGTGCCACACATGCGCAGCCATGTTCCTGGAGCCCAACCCAGGGAAATCATTGGGAAAGGGGACTCTGCTCACCCGCATTGACATCTTATGAGAGCCCAGGGCCCACAGCATTGCCCACTCCTGCCGCCACTGGCCTCCTGAAGCAGCGACCCTGCCTCCTTTGACCCTGCTCCACTGCAGCTGCCCATTCTGACGCGCCCCCAGGGCAATGGGGTACTCGGCAGCCGGGCCTATGGATGCTGGTGGGGGATAGGTGACAGTGGCTGGCCCGGTCCGTGGCCCAGGACGGTCAACCAAAAAGGGGGATTGTAACTTGGATAAAAATAAATAAAGTAAATAGTTTGTGACGCCACCTGTGGTACCTGGTAAGGTTTACCAGCGCTGCTGCAGACCTCTGGGGGGTGATGGGATGCAGCTGAGGTGTTTCTGCTCCCTACAGGTAGAGCGGGCCCCCGGGGCAGTGTGGAGTTTGGTGGGTGGTGATGCTGGGACTTGTAGTGCAGGTGGTAGTGATGGCGCAGCAGGAGTAACTGACAGAGACAGGGGATTCGCTTCAATACCTTTACTGGTGCCAAGGGTTCTGCTGGTGCATGTTTATTGTACTGTTCTTCCTGTCTTTCTCTTACTCTGTTCAGACTGTCTTTGACACAGGCCTGTACTCTCCTGTACTGCTCTTGCCGATTTGTATCCCAGTCTTCAGTGGACGTACAGTACAGACCAAAAGTTTGGACACACCTTCTCATTTAAAGATTTTTCTGTATTTTCATGACTTTGAAAATTGTACATTCACACTGAAGGCATCAAAACTATGAATTAACACATGTGGAATTATATACTTAACAAAAAAGTGTGAAACAACTGAAAATATGTCTTATATTCTAGGTTCTTCAAAGTAGCCACCTTTTGCTTTGATGACTGCTTTGCACACTCTTGGCATTCTCTTGATGAGCTTCAAGAGGTAGTCACCGGAAATGGTCTTCCAACAATCTTGAAGGAGTTCCCAGAGATGCTTAGCACTTGTTGGCCCTTTTGCCTTCACTCTGCGGTCCAGCTCACCCCAAACCATCTTGATTGGGTTCAGGTCTGTTGACTGTGGAGGCCAGGTCATCTGGCGTAGCACCCCATCACTCACCTTCTTGGTCAAATAGCCCTTACACAGCCTGGAGGTGTGTTTGGGGTCATTGTCCTGTTGAAAAATAAATGATGATCCAACTAAACGCAAACCGGATGGAATAGCATGCCGCTGCAAGATGCTGTGGTAGCCATGCTGGTTCAGTATGCCTTCAATTTTGAATAAATCCCCAACAGTGTCACCACCAAAGCCCCACCACACCATCACACCTCCTCCTCCATGCTTCACGGTGGGAACCAGGCATGTAGAGTCCATCCATTCACCTTTTCTGCGTCGCACAAAGACACGGTGGTTGGAACCAAAGATCTCAAATATGGAGTCATCAGACCAAAGCACAGATTTCCACTGGTCTAATGTCCATTCCTTGTGTTCTTTAGCCCAAACAAGTCTCTTCTGCTTGTTTCCTGTCCTTAGCAGTGGTTTCCTAGCAGCTATTTTACCATGAAGGCCTGCTGCACAAAGTCTCCTCTTAACAGTTGTTGTAGAGATGTGTCTGCTGCTAGAACTCTATGTGGCATTGACATGGTCTCTAATCTGAGCTGCTGTTAACCTGAGATTTCTGAGGCTGGTGACTCCGATAAACTTATCCTCAGAAGCAGAGGTGACTCTTGGTTTTCCTTTCCTGGGCCGGTCCTTATGTGAGCCAGTTTCTTTGTAGCACTTGATGGTTTTTGCAACTGCACTTGGGGACACTTTCAAAGTTTCCCAATTTTTCGGACTGACTGACCTTCATTTCTTAAAGTAATGATGGCCACTCATTTTTCTTTACTTAGCTGCTTTTTACTTGCCATAATACAAATTCTAACAGTCTATTCAGTAGGACTATCAGCTGTGTATCCACCAGACTTCTGCACAACACAACTGATGGTCCCAACCCCATTTATAAGGCAAGAAATCCCACTTATTAAACCTGACAGGGCACACCTGTGAAGTGAAAACCATTTCCGGTGACGACCTCTTGAAGCTCATCAAGAGAATGCCAAGAGTGTGCAAAGCAGTCATCAAAGCAAAAGGGGGCTACTTTGAAGAACCTAGAATATAAGACATATTTTCAGTTGTTTCACACTTTTTTGTTAAGTATATAATTCCACATGTGGTAATTCATAGTTTTGATGCCTTCAGTGTGAATGTACAATTTTCATAGTCATGAAAATGCAGAAAAATCTTTAAATGAGAAGGTGTGTCCAAACTTTTGGTCTGTACTGTATATGTTTCCGGTTCTACCACTCCGAGTTCCAGGTCCATGGGCAACTTTCTGGGTCTTGCTCTCATGAAGTACGCTGGGGTACAATTTGTAGAACTCACAGGTATGTGATTGTACAGATCTACCAGGTCAGGTAGCTTGTCTGGCCACTGATTTCTTTCTTCCAAGGGTAAGGTTTTCAGCAGGTCTATGACGATGTTGTTCATTTTCTCACACAAACCATTGGTCTGAGGGTGGTATGGCATAGTCCGGATCTTTTTGCACCCGTACAGGTGGCAGAATTCTTTAAACAGCTCGGCTTCAAAGGCAGAGCCTTGATCCGTCAGCACTTTGTCCGGGTATCCATGGGGCCTGCAGAAGTATGCTTGGAACGTTCTTGCTGCAGTCTCTGCTGTCAGGTCCTTGACAGGGGCTACCACCAGGAACCGGGAATAGTGATCTACCATGGTCAGGGCATAGGAGTAGCCTGACCTGCTGGGTGACAGCTTGACGTGATCCAGAGCGACGATCTCCAGGGGCTGGGTTGTCTTGATGGACTGCAAGGGTGCTTTCTGGCTGCCGTAGTCTTTTCTTCTGAGGCTACAGGGCCCACAATTCCGGCACCACCTCTCTATGGAACTCTGCCTTCCAACCCAGTAGAACCGGTCCTTCAGCAGGGTTTCCAGCTTCTTCCAGCCAAAGTGACCTGCTTGATCGTGGTAGGCTTCCAACACCAACTGGATATCTGTCCTGGGTACAACAATCTGCCACACCATTTCATGGGTCTTGGGGTTGACATTTCTGCACAGCTTCTCTCTATAGATGAACAGCCGGCTTCTCTCATTCCATAGTTGCTCGGCTTGTGGAGGAGCATCCTTCTCCAGGTGAGAACCTTCCTGGGTGATCAGTCTTTTAATGAGGCTGACAACCGGGTCACTGTCTTGAGTCTCCTTCCAACTGTGATGGGGTAGAGGATTCAGCATCCTTCCCTGACGTCTTCTGGTGACGTGTTGCTCATGGACCACTCCGCTTCGGTGGAAAGCAGGTAATTCAACTTCCTCTAAATCATCCACTTCATCCTCGGTGTCTGACTGGTGGGGCATCCTTGACAGAGCGTCAGCATTGGTGTTCTTGTGACCAGCCCGGTACTTGATGGTGAACTGATAATTTGACAGTCTGGCCACCCAACGCTGTTCCATGGCTCCCAACCTGGCTGTCTCCAGGTGTGTCAAGGGATTGTTGTCAGTAAAAGCTGTGAACTTAGTTGAGGCTAGGTAATGCTTGAACCTTTCAGTGATAGCCCAGACCAAGGCCAGGAACTCCAGCTTGAAGGACCTGTAGTTCTCCGGGTTCCTCTCGGTAGGGCGTAGCTTCCTGCTGGCATACGCAATTACCTTCTCTCTTCCATTTTGTTTCTGGGACAACACAGCTCCCAGTCCCTCATTGCTGGCGTCGGTGCCCGGCAGGAAAGGCTGGCTGTAGTCAGGGTAAGCCAGGATTTCTTCACCAGTCATGATTTCCTTCATTACTGCAAAGGATTCTGCCTGTTCTTTGCCCCACTGGAATGGGGGACTCTTTCCTCTTTTGGACTGTCCTACCAGGAGGTCTTGTAGAGGTGCTATCTTTTTGGAATAGTCCTTTATGAACCTCCTGTAGTACCCGACCAGTCCCAGGAATTGCCGTACTTCTTTGATACTTCTCGGTTCAGGCCACTTCTGGATGGCAGTGACCTTCTCCGGGTCTGGTGCTACTCCCTCCGAGCTGACTACGTGCCCCAGGTACTGAACCTTCTGCTTGAGCAAGTGGCATTTAGAAGGCTTTAGTTTCATCCCATACCGGGACAATGCTTCAAATACCTCCGCCAGGTGCATCAGATGGTCCTTATTTGTCCTCGAGGACACAATAACGTCATCCAGGTACAGCAGCACTGTCTCGAAGTTCCGGTGTCCCAAGCAACACTCCATCAGCCTCTGGAACGTTCCGGGTGCATTGCAGAGTCCAAACGGCATACTGTTGAACTCGCACAGTCCCATCGGGGTGGTGAAGGCTGTCTTCTCCCAGGCTTCCTCAGCAACAGAGACTTGCCAGTACCCACTAGTGAGATCCAGTGTAGAGAAGTAATTGGCAGATTTTAGTGCAGCCAGGGATTCCTCTATACGGGGCAAAGGGTATGCATCTTTATGTGTTATGCGATTAATCTGTCTATAATCTACACACATCCTCATGCTACCGTCCTTTTTACTGACCAGGACTAGGGGAGCTGCCCAAGGGCTACAGCTATCCCTTACTACCCCTGCCTTTTTCATGTCGTGTAACATTTCCTTGGCTTTCTGATACTATGCTGGTGGTATGGGTCGGTAACGCTCCTTGATGGGTGGATGGTTACCGGTGGGTATGTGGTGTTGTGCCCCTTTAACCCTTCCAAAGTCAAGTGGGTGTTTAGTAAACACTTGTTCATATTCCTGAACCACTCTGTAAACACCGTGTTTATGATGGACAGGAGTGGCGTCAGTCCCAACATGGAGATGTTGACACCAATCCTCCAGCTGAGCTTCGGAGTCGTTGTCCTCCACTGCATCTGGTGGGGTCAAGGATTCCACTGTGTGTATGGCATCATCATTCACATTATACAATCTGGCAACAGTGGCGTATCTTGGTAATTTAACTTCCTCCTCCCCACAATTTAGGAGACGTATGGGTACCCTCCCATTGCGTACATCAACTACCCCTCTAGCAGTTAAGAGTGTAGATCTGTGCTCCGAGCTAATGGGCTCCACTACCGCCAGGTAGTTCTGTCCCTTGAGACCTATTGCTGCTCTTCACCAAATCAGCATCTCACTCATTGGGGGAATCACAATGGGCATCGGGTCTGTCACCCGTACATTACCAATCTCACCACCTGTTAGCTTTACCTGTTGCTGGTACAGGAGGGCTCGAATCTCTCTCTGGAGCACCTTCCTCTGCCCTGGTTTGGCAGTGTCAGCAATCTGTTGGAGCAAAAACAACACTTCTCCCAAACAGTTACCAACAATATTTGTACCAAGTATCATATACAAGTCTGTATCACCAGGGTTAGATTCTATGACAATTAGTCCTTGGTCCTTTAGTTCCACTCTCCCCACCTTCACTGTCACGCCCTTAACCCCTACTAGGTTAAGAGGAAGGCCGTTAGAGGCATACACAGAGAGGTTCGGGGCTGGCGGGTGGAGTTCATCTACGGACCAGTACCTTTTGTAGAGGACATCAGGTATGATGGTTACCTGTGAGCCGGTGTCCAGTAACGCAGGTGTTGCTATGCCGTCCAGCACGATGGACAGGAAAGGCCTTCCTCCTACGAACCGGTGGTACCAGCTTGATGGGCCTGGTTGATTTACTCCTGGGTGTCGGCCCTCGGCCCCAGGGTTTGCCCGTTTAAAGGACAGTTCCGCCTGGTGTGGCCTGCCTTGTGGCAACGGTAGCAGATGAAGTCTCCTGGAGGACGACGTTGGTCGTTGGTCCTCCCACGGGGTGGCGTTGTCCTCCTCCGGGGTGGCGTTATCCTCCTTCTTCTCCTCATCCAGGGGACATCCTCAGGGCTGTCGGCGAGTAGGATCCTTCCTTCCGGCTCGGGCTCCGTCTGTAGCTGCAGGGTGCTCAGGACAGTGGCCAGGGTTTTACTTAGCTGACGCACTTCAGAGCGCAGGCTGTCCAGCTCGCTAGGGGGCACTGTTTGCATCTTTGTTTCAGCCGTTAATGAAGGAGCAGTGGGTGCTGCGGGCACTGGGATGGCCCCACCCTGGTAACGCTGGATAGCAGTCCCTGATGTTTCCAGGGGCTGTAGACCCTTAATAGCCATGTCCTTTAGGGTGTCAAAGGTGGCGTCTGGGTGATCTAAAGTCCACCACCGTACAGTTCTGCTCTCCTCCTGGGACCTCAACCCCCGGATGAACTGTTCCGTCAGCATTTTATTCTCATCTTGTATGCTGGCTGGACTAAACTGTTTCAGGGCCCGCAGGGCTTCCGGTAAGCGCCAGGCGTAGTCCCGGATACTGTCCTCAGGTTTCTGGGCACAGTGGTAGAACCTCATCCGGAGATCTGTCTCAGTGCGGTTTTGAAAGACAGTTTGCAGTTCTTAAAGATTATGGATACTGATTCCTGGTCTGCGGCTGGCCAGGTTTCAACTTCCCGCTCTGCGGCACCAGTCAGTTGTCCCAGCAGAACAGCGGCTCTCTGTTTACCAGTCATTGAGTACATATCCAGTACACCGCATATCTTTCTCTTGAACCCAGACAGGGTGTCTGGTTTGCCATCATACTGGGGAAGCCATTTTGCTTCAGGGATTTACGGCAGGGCCATGTGTATCAACGGAGTCACGACCCCTGCTGGTGGGGCGGCCACTCCGGCCTGTGCAGCGCCGGGCGCAAGTTGAGCATCAGGAGCATTATCCGGTGCTTCGGCGTCTCGCTGGTTGTCGGCCACGGTTGCGCCCCCCTAGTGAACCATAGCCTACCTCCTGTTTCTTTAATCAGGTAGGCTGCAGCTCTGCAGATGACGGTCTCCTTCCAGGACCTGACGCTTCCTGGTGCTGCGTCAGATCGCGAGGCGGGGCTTGAGCTTCGCGCGCTTCCAGCAGTCACGCCTCTCCGATTCCCGCGGTTACGCCCCTCTTCTTCCCGCGTGGCGACAGGAAAATGGCGGATAATGGCGGGAAACCTCGGGAATGGCGGGAAATCTTCACTACTGTAAGTGTTACAGTCTTTTAAGTCGCACAGTACCCGGTGGCAACGGGCACGGAATCCTGTTCATTGCAACGGGCACGAAATCCTGTTCATGACGCCAGAAGTTGATACGCCCCCAGGGCAATGGGGTACTCGGCAGCCGGGCCTATGGATGCTGGTGGGGGATAGGTCACAGTGGCTGGCCCGGTCTGTGGCCCAGAGCGGTCAACAAAAAAGGGGGATTGTAACTTGGATAAAAATAAATAAAGTAAATAGTTTCTGACGCCACCTGTGGTACCTGGTAAGGTTTACCAGCGCTGCTACAGACCTCTGGGGGGTGTTTGGATGGCAGCTGAGGTGTTTCTGCTCCCCACAGGTGGAGCGGGCCCCTGGGGCAGTGTGGAGTTTGGTGGGTGGTGATGCTGGGACTTGTAGTGCAGGTGGTAGTGATGGCGCAGCAGGAGTAACTGACAGAGACAGGGGATTCGCTTCAATACCTTTACTGGTGCGGATGTCAGGTACGGTCCAGGGTACTCAGTAGGATGGGTGCACTTCAGGACTTCTCCCCAGTGAGCGGGCATAAGGCCTCCTGGTCCGTGTCTGCCTCTCTGTATGCTCCTGGCCAGCCTGCAACTGGGCCTAGCTTATGTGTCGTGCTGTTCCTTCACCTGTCACTCAGTAGTAGGACCTTCTGCTGGCAACCACTATCCCTGGTAACGCTGGGGCCTTCGTGGTTCCTGGTCCTGTGATGGGTCTAGCTTCAGGTCTGCCAGGGACTTGTAGTCCTCCTGGAATGCTGGTGAATCCTACTGGGTATAAAGGACCCTGTAGGCGCGGACCCGGTGTCCGGTTTATATACTGGGGTGAGCCTATGATGCTCCTCTGCCCCCTCAACTCCTCTCTCCTTTCTCCTCTTGCCGTCGGCCACACTCGGGGCCCTCAGAACTCAACTCGTGCTGTAGGCCTTGGCTCGCCTAAGCACAGCAGCCAGCGTGCTGCGTCTTCGCTGCTCTCAGCGTCAGCACGCTCTCAGACTCTCTCTGACTGATCTGCTCTGCCTGGCTCCACCCTCCATTTATATATCCCTAACGGGCTCCCTCTGGTGGTGTGAGGTGGAAGGGTGGAGGTGTTTGTATGTAATGAGGGCCTCTTGTGGAGAAGTCCGTCCATGCACCCTGGGTCCTGTGGTACCTGTGCGCAGCAGGGTGCCACAATTCTCTTCCCCAGTAAGATATCTTTGGATTATAAAATACACTCCCATTTTCCTCCCAAATTTTGAGGAAAAAAGTGCGTCTTATAATCCGAAAAATACGGTATTATGTAATGAGGTCAGCCGCAGCCTGTGACGTGACACCGGAAAGCCGTTGGGCTGTGGCAACTTGGAGACCCGTGGCTGTACAGTAAATGGGGGGCAGGTAGCCAGCCAGTAAAATAAGTTTTTTTAAAATAATAGTAGAGCACAGTAGAGACACAATAGGGGCTGTCCAGGCTTGACACAAAAGTCTGCAGTCCTTCTATGTGACTGTAGACTGCTGAATTGTGACAGTGTGCAGAGTGTGCACTGTCAGGGTTCCCCAGTGCTAACGGATGTTCACGTGACATCATTTATGCAATTTGTAAACTTCCAGTCACGTACCGACTAGATGTGCTCGACTTCTCTCAAAAGAAGTGCATTGAGAAAAGCCAGGTACATTTAGTCAGCACAAGACCATAAGTGTGCAAATCGAATAGTGTATACATAGCAGTAGAAATAAAATGAATAGAGTCACATTACATCCTCTAGGTTACCACAACAAGCAGATGGAAAAAATTCGGAACTTGTCACAGCACCGCAGGGTTCGCAATGTGACCCTACACCTGCATCACGCTGCTATGTAGCAGCGGCATAGAACCATGTTTGGCAGCTTGACCAATGTTGTGACCAAAACGTTGTGTAGCCTCAACATAAAATGGATGGCACTACACTAATTAAAGAAAGTGCCACTGACTGCAGTGCCCCCCCCCCCCCTTTTGAGATGCTTTATGATGTCTCCCTCCCACCCCTCTATTATCTGGATGAGTGGTATGCTCCCTCTAATGTGGCCAATGAGAGCAGGAATAGCTAGTACAGCTCCTTCCTCTTACTTTAATGTTCCCTCAGAGCCAGTCTAATCCTCTTCCCATTTTGGGTCCCGGAGGTGCTGGTTCTGCAGCGCTGTCTGGCAGGAGACACCCCTTCATCCAAGCAGTATGCGCCAGCGCAGGAAGGTGAGCACTGGCTACAAGCCCTTATTTCTGGGCTCACCAGACTTCTCTCTGCTCCAGCAGTGTCTGTAGGCCGGCGGTCCGCTAGGCGTTCCTGCCCTCCAGCATGCCTTAGCTCCAGCTCCCCTGCTCCAGTAACTGCTGGCCGCTTAGACATGCACCGAGAAAAAAGTTTAGTCCCCCTCATTCTTTCCCATGTCCTTCTCAGAGTGCGGCGCCATTAGCCAACCGATGGCTCTTATTACCATTCTGCCCCTGCAATAGCCGCTTTTTCGATTCCCCCATCAGTCTGTGCATCAATCATACACACATCCCTGCAGCCAGCCCGTGTCTCTGCACCAATCACACACACACATTCTTGCAGCCACCCTGCACCAGCCTGTGTCTCTGCACCCATCACACACACTTATCCCTGCGGCCACCCTGCACCAGCCTGTGTCTCTGCATCAATCACAAACACACATTCTTGCAGCCATCCTGCATCAGCCTGTGTCTCTGCACCAATTACACATACATACATACATCCCTGCACCAGCCTGTGTCTCTGCACCAATCACACACATCCCAGCAGCCACCCTGCACCAGCCTGTGTCTCTGCACCAATCACACACATCCCAGCAGCCACCCTGCACCAGCCTGTGTCTCTGCACCAATCACACACACATCCCTGCACCAGCCTTTGTCTCTGCACCAATCACACATCCCTGCAGCCACCCTGCACCAGCCTGTGTCTCTGCACCAATCACAAACACACATTCTTGCAGCCACCCTGCATCAGCCTGTGTCTCTGCACCAATCACACACACATCCCTGCACCAGCCTGTGTCTCTGCACCAATCACACACATCCCTGCAGCCACCCTGCACCAGCCTGTGTCTCTGCACCAATCACACACACATCCCTGCACCAGCCTGTGTCTCTGCACCAATCACACACATCCCTGCAGCCACCCTGAACCAGCCTGTGTCTCTGCACCAATCACACACACATCCCTGCAGCCAGCCTGCACCAGCCTGTGTCTCTGCACCAATTACACATACATCCCTGCACCAGCCTGTGTCTCTGCACCAATCACACACATCCCTGCAGCCACCCTGCACCAGCCTGTGTCTCTGCACCAATCACACACACATCCCTGCACCAGCCTGTGTCTCTGCACCAATCACACACATCCCTGCAGCCACCCTGCACCAGCCTGTGTCTCTGCACCAATCACACACACATCCCTGCAGCCAGCCTGCACCAGCCTGTGTCTCTGCACCAATCACACACACATCCCTGCACCAGCCTGTGTCTCTGCACCAATCACACACACACATCCCTGCAGCCACCATGCACCAGCCTGTGTCTCTGCACCAATCATATGTAGCACCCTGAGGACTCGGCTGCTACAGGGGTATTACACCTCAAGCCAGAGGTGTGGTATTCCACTCCCGGGTAAAGATGGAGTGTGGAACTGAGCTCAGATAGCTGCATACACTACATACATCCCATTTCCGGGGGACAGATCGACGGTACTCCCACCAATATATGTGCAGGTACGATAGTGTCTGTCCCTGGCTGGAGTGGGAGGGGGTTGGAACATCCCAGTAGTGTAGGGGCAGATAGGGGGAGCAGTCTGGGTAATGCTAGGAGCTCATTGGGTGCTGGTCACCTGAGCTCACACATAGAGGGAGTATATAAGGTGGGCACCATCTTAGGACAGGGTCAGTCTGTCAGAGTTTAGTCAGAGGAGCAGAGCAGAGAAGCTCAGCCAGAAGGGCTGACAGGGAGTTGTGGTTCCGGCTGGGCCCAGCTCCAAGGCCAAGAGAGAGAGAGGAGTCAGAAGGACCCAGAGAGAAGAAGAGGGAACCCCAAGACCCCAGAATACAAGCAACAGGGTGAAGGGTTGGCACCTAGGGTACCGGATCCCAAGCTGGCAGAGAGAAAAGCACACCTTAGCCAGAGACCGGAGGTCGTGGGCAGGATCTGCCACGACCCTCACCAAATCCACCAGGAAGGCAGACCAAGTATAGGGTCAGGGAACCCAGAAGAGGTGTACCCACCAAGAGACCCGAGGGAGCCGGACATAGGTGGATCCCTGGTGAGAACGGCCAGAAGAGAGGGAAAGTCAGACAGGAGCTCAGGACCACGCTCCAGAATTACTTGGGGGTTGGCCGAGTCCAGGACCTGGTGGACGCAGCACGGCTCGGGTGGTCGCTTCAGGCCAGAGTGACCATAAGAACACCCGTAAGTAAAAACCCCTGAACTGCACAGCCCGACTCTGAGTCTTCTTGCTGATTCATCCTGCACCTTCACAACCACCATCCTCTACACCTGACCCCCTGAGGCTATACCCCTCCCGTTGGGGGTTATACTACCAGAAGCTGCACACATACCACCAGCCTCAGCGGACCCTGCTGCAGCGGCGGCCGTATTGACCGCAAATCAACGGGTGGCGTAGTCGACACTGAAGAACATCCAGCAACATCTGTAGGACTGCCACACACCGAGCTTGACACCCTGGGCACGGACCGGGTCACCGCCACTCGGAGACTACAACCCCCATCTGATCCGGCTCCGGGTATCCCCCAAACAACACTGGCCCAGGGGGCGCGTCACATACACACACATCCCTGCAGCCAGCCTGCACCAGCCTGGGTCTCTGCACCAATCACACACACACACATCCCTGTAGCCAGCCTGCACCAGCCTGTGTCTCTGCACCAATCACACACACACACATCCCTGCAGCCATCCTGCACCAGCCTGTGTCTCTGCACCAATCACACACACACACATCCCTGCAGCCATCCTGCACCAGCCTTTGTCTCTGCACCAATCACACACACACACATTCCTGCAGCCACCCTGCACCAGCCTGTGTCTCTGCCCCAACCACACACACACATCCCTGCACCAGCCTGTGTCTCTGCACCAATCACACACACATCCCTGCAGCCAGCCTGCGTCTCTGCACCAATTACACATACACACATCCCTGTACCAGCCCGTGTCTCTGCACCAATCACACACACACATCCCTGCAACCACCCTGCAAAAGCCTGTGTCTCTGCACCAATCACACACACATCCCTGCACCAGCCTGTGTCTCTGCAACAATCACACACACATCCCTGCGGCCACCCTGAACCAGCCTGTGTCTCTGCACCAATCACACACACATCCCTGTGGCCACCCTGCACCAGCCTGTGTCTCTGCACCAATTACACACACAAACATCCCTGCACCAGCCTGTGTCTCTGCGCCAATCACACACACACATCCCTGCAACCACCCTGCACCAGCCTGTGTCTCTGCTCCAATCACACACACATCCCTGCACCAGCCTGTGTCTCTGCGCCAATCGCACACACACATCCCTGCAACCACCCTGCACCAGCCTGTGTCTCTGCTCCAATCACACACACATCCCTGCACCAGCCTGTGTCTCTGCAACAATCACACACACACATCCCTGCGGCCACCCTGCACCAGCCTGTGTCTCTGCACCAATCACACATACATCCCTGCACCAGCCTGTGTCTCTGCACCGATCACACACACATTCCTGCAGCCAGCCTGCGCCAGCCTGTGTCTCTGCACCAATCACACATACATCCCTGCGCCAGCCTGTGTCTCTGCACCAATTACACACATCCCTGCAGCCACCCTGCACCAGCCCGTGTCTCTGCACCAATTACACACATCCCTGCACCAGCCTGTGTCTCTGCAACAATCACACACACATCCCTTCAGCCACCCTGCACCAGCCTGTGTCTCTGCACCAATCACACACACATCCCTGCAGCCACCCTGCACCAGCCTGTGTCTCTGCACCAATCACACACACACATCGCTGCAGCCAGCCTGCACCAGCCTGTGTCTCTGCACCAATCACACACACACAACCCTGCAGCCAGCCTGTACCAACCTGTGTCTCTGCAACAATCACACACACATCCCTGCAGCCAGCCTGTGTCTCTGCAACAATCACACACACACAACCCTGCAGCCAGCCTGCACCAGCCAGTGTCTCTGAAACAATCACACACACATCCCTGCAGCCACCCTGCACCAGCCTGTGTCTTTGCACCAATCACACACACATCCCTGCAGCCACCCTGCACCAGCCTGTGTCTCTGTACCAATCACACACACATCCCTGCAGCCACCCTGCACCAGCCTGTGTCTCTGTACCAATCACACACACACATCCCTGCAGCCAGCCTGCACCAGCCTGTGTCTCTGTACCAATCACACACACATCCCTCCGGCCACCCTGCACCAGCCTGTGTCTCTGTACCAATCACACACACATCCCTCCGGCCACCCTGCACCAGCCTGTGTCTCTGCACCAATTACACACACACACATATCTCTGCAGCCAGCCTGCACCAGTAGTTCTGCATCTGCAGAACAAACATCCCCCACACAATGAAATTAACCCCCAGAAGCACATCAGCACATTGGTTACTCCAACAGCTGCTGAGCACAGCTTTGCTGAGGTGAACAGAGATTCTTTAACCCTTGCACTTCCATGCATTGGTGCTGGTGCCCCTACAGCTCTTGCTGCTCCGTTTGTTAATGCTCCAGTGTCAGTTTCACAAATGGCCCCTTCCCACAGAGTTGGACGTGGCAGGTGTAAACGCCATGGGTCCAGCTCCTCGTCTTCTGGTTCATCACACCATTGCCATGTACACCGTTCGCCAGGGTGGCGCAGCAAGCGCTCCACGCATTTGAGTCAAAAGGTCCAAATCTTACAGGAGGTGTCCCAGATCCCGGTCCTCTAGATGGCGCTCTCCGTCCTCATCGGAGTTTTCCAGCGCATCAGCGAGTCCCGATCACTGGCCTCATCCCAGTGGCGAGCGACGTGAGCCAAAGGTATTAACCAGGGCTTCCAGCCTGGCCAAGCCAAAGGCTTCATCCAGGACTTCCAGCCTGGCCCTTCCGCACATGTCCGTCATTCCTGGTCCCGGAGGTCCTCCTTCAGTCGGAGTCGCTCCTCCAGCTTCAGACGTGAATGAGGTAACTTCTCGGGAAAGGGGGGGGGGGAGTGATTATTCCAGTTCTTTACCTGCCCTTAAGACTTTATTGGAGCAATTTTCTGTGCCGACTAGTACTGTAATCCCTGAAGGTAAAGTTGTACGTCCCTTAGCTATCATTTATTTAGATTACTTTTCTGTGGGATTAGTCCCCTAGGGTGTCCTCTAGATGATGAGATCAGAAATTAATTTTGAAAAAATAGCTATCTGTACATTTGGTCAATAGTATCAGTGGATCGACACACGGTCGATAAGGGTAGGAAACCAGCTGATAGACATTTTGATAGAAGCAAGCAAAAGTCAGTGAAAACCATGATTAATTGGTTACAGGTTTTCGCTGTTTTAGGCTGTGTTATAGGATAGAAGCACCTGGAATGAAGTTCTGAGTTATTTATATATCAAGATATGATATACAATCCTTATAAAACGCATGATAGTACCGCCTGGTGGCACTATGATGATGAGTTCTGGAGGTAGCTGGATTTGCAACCTGAAGTGGGTTGGGGGGTCAAAGCAACAAATGTTTGGCTGATACATGTTATCATTAAAGCAGCCGTCCTTTTCAGAAGCGGCCACTGGTCATTCCTCAGGAGCAGGTCACCGCTCAGTGGTGGTCTGTAGACCTGGAGCTTTCTGGTTATTTAATGAGGGACACTGACATTTTTCAGTTTATGTAAATAGAAAGATGAGTGCTCTTCCTGTGGGGTAGTTCATCCACCAACGCATTGCCCACGTCCCTCAGGTAAATAACCAGCTAAACCCTCACTCGTCAAAAGCTAGAAACATAAGGACCCCGATGAGCATATCTGAGATGGGCCCTTGGTTAGACCAATATCCTAACAAAGATGTGGCGGGTCAACTTTGTTTTGGTTTTATTTACATTTTTTTATACTGTGTAAATTTAATAGGACCCCGTATTTCACTCGTAATTTAAAACCAGCCAGAGAACATCCCGAGATATCAACCCAAAAATACCACGTGATCCTGCGTAATAATATCAATAAAGAGGTTGCATTAGGAAGGATTGTTGGACCTTTTCAATCCCCTCCATTTTGGAACTTTAGAATTTCACCATTGGGCGTAGTTACAAAAAAAAAAGGAAAAAAAATGGACACGTTCTGAATTATACAACATCTAATTCACCCAATGGGTGATTCTGTTAACAGCGGGATTTCATTGGAAATTGCCTCGGGCTCCTTTGTCTCCTTGGCTATAGCCGCGGCTCTTTTAGCAAAATCCGATATTGAATCCCCCCCAATGGGTAGTTCCATTTCATGTCATTATTTTGAACTTTTTACTTGCTTCCTGGATTGGGTTGTTGAATTCGAGACTGGTAACAGGTCCGTTACCCAGTATTTGGATGATTTTCTATTTATGGGTTCAAAAGATTCAGAATCATGTCAACAGTTATTAGAGCATTTTAAAATTATCACTCATCGTTTCGGTGTCCCTTAATCAGCAAAAAATAAAATAAATTACACTCCAGCAAAAGGAATCATTACTGAGACTGCTGATGTTAGGTTTTCGGTACATCTTTGGTTTCAGTGGTGTGCAGACACGTGTCCCGATTCGTTGAAGGAGAAAGGGTTTTCAAAAACCTTACTTTGCTTGAACTTTTCCTTATTGTTGTAGCCGTTGAAATATGAGGTGGCCATTTTACCAATAAAAACAACCTTAGTGTGGCTCATTGCATAAATTGTTCATCTTCATCCTCTTTCCTGGTACTTAACCTTCTTTGCAACCAAAATATCTGGTTTAGGGCCCTCCACGTTCCAGGAATTGATAATTGTACTGCTGATGCATTATAGCTTTTTAATTGCCAGGTTTTCAGAGAGTGGCCAATGGCTGATGCCTTTAGTTCGATCTCCCATTGCACCCGCAACAAGGCAATCTTAGGCTAAGGCTTGGGAAGGGTGGTGCCTCTTGATTAAGGGAAGACCAGTTCACAATTGCTTCCAGTCCTTATTTGAAGTAAAAATCTAGTTGATTTGCAACTCCATAAGACGGGTGTTTTTGGGAATGTTTTGGCTTTTTATTTTCAATAATAGGATGGACAGACATTACTAAGGCCTTTTTCGTTAGACAGGCTTTTAAAAGAGAGGAAGTGGTCTCCACTCAGCATAGAATGTACATGCCCGATTTCTCCATCCTTCTTACTCATATAATATCTCTTACGCCATTGGTTTGTCGTTTCCACATTGAGTTCTCTCTTTTTTGTCAGCTGCTTTTGCAATTTCAAATTTGGCGCCACGCGCATTAGTGAATTGATTCCAACTTCAAAAACAGGTCAGTGGATGTCTTACTATTTGACGACATGGCTGTTGGTTATAACACAATACATTTCTGTGTTCGCAGATCAAAAACAGACCAAACAGCAGGGGCATTTGGGTTCCCTTACACTCTGTTTCGGGTTCGGTTTGCCCAGTTAAATTGGTTTACAATTATTTAGATTGTAGATGTGGGGATAAATTTTTCTTGTCACATACGGATGGATCTCCCTTAACAAATTTCAGATTCAGGCAATGTTTCATAGGTGTTTAGAGGCTGCGGGAGTTCAGCCATAGAATTCCGGGACACATTCTACTCAAATTGGGGTTTCTACTGAGGCCACAAGGGTGGGTTTGTCTGAGGTAGAGGTTCAAAGGATTTGGAGGTGGTGTTCGGATTGTTTGGTAAGCTATATCAGACTTGATTTATCAATTTCAGGTTCTCTCATCTGTGTGGTGGTTAGGTTATTCTTGCATATTTGGGGTAGCACAGTGGGCTGAAAGTCACCCAGGCTTTCAAAACCAAGGTTTTCGGGCCATTGAAGTGTAATAGTAAGTCATCAGAGGTTTGCAATGGCCTTAAGTCTTGCTTGAGGTCATTAATATTGGGAGAAATGTTACTCGTCCAGTGATATTGGTTTTACATGTGGGTGGTAGGCTGACTTGCCTGTTGAAGTGCTACAGGGCATTTGGCTACTAGTTCAGTTCTATGAAAGTTTTAAGTGCCTTCCTTATTATTATACTATAAAAAATATATATTAATAAGTAAAGCTGTGACCGACCTTCACCCATCAATTCGTGTGAGTGTCTTAATTTGTTCTACAGGGTATTCGTGGGGAGGGAGGCATCTGGTATTTTACTTGGGCTCTCTGCAGTCTGGATGGCACTACACTAATTAAGGAAAGTGCCACTGGCTGAGTGCCCCTCCTCCCTTTTGAGATGCTTTATGATGTCTCCCTCCACATCCCTCTATTATCTGGATGAGTGGTATGTTCCCTCTAATGAGCCATTGAGAGCAGGAATGGCTAGTACTGCCCCTTCCTCTTACTTTAATGTTCCCTCAGAGCCAGTCTCATCCTCTTCCCATTTTGGGCCCCGGAGGTGCTCGTCCCACCCTCTCTTCCCTTTCTTTGTGTGTGAATTTTTAACTTTTGGTTATTTCGTTTTAGAAATTCTAGTCGCAGCAGCTGTTTCATTAAAGAAAGGAAGCACTGGAATATTTTGACTATGTAGGCTGACTTGCCTGTTGAAGTGCTACAGGGCATTTGGCTACTAGTCCACTTCTTCAAAAGTTTTAAGTACCTTCCGTTTTTATTGTTATACTATAAAAAATATATATTAATAAGTAAAGCTGTGACCGACCTTCACCCATCAATTCATGTCTCTGCAGTGTGTGTGTATGTGGGCTATACTGCAGATATATACACACATGACCATAGACTCTTCACTTCAGTGTTCATATGTAAGGGGTGATGTAGGGGACATGTGACGGCTCTGTCACCACTGTGGATATGGATGTGAGGTGTATATGATCGGAGCTGCACTGCCACAGATCAGAGGACGAGGATCGCTCCTCTGTCCCTTCAAATGCAGAGATGAATGACAGAGATCAGTGCTGGGGCAAATACTAACAGCCAATGAATGTATAGTGGGCGGGCAGAGGGCGGTGATGGGGCAAATACTAACAGCCAATGAATGTATAGTGGGCGGGCAGAGGGCGGTGATGGGGCAAATACTAACAGCCAATGAATGTATAGTGGGCGGGCTGAGGGCGGTGATGGGGCAAATACTAACAGCCAATGAATGTATAGTGGGCGGGCAAAGAGCGGAGCTGGGGCAGATACTAACAGCCAATGAATGTATAGTGGGCGGGCAGAGGGCGGTGGTGGGGCAAATACTAACAGCCAATGAATGTATAGTGGGTGGGCAGAGGGCGGTGATGGGGCAAATACTAACAGCCAATGAATGTATAGTGGGCGGGCAGAGGGCGGTGATGGGGCAAATACTAACAGCCAATGAATGTATAGTGGGCGGGCTGAGGGCGGTGATGGGGCAAATACAAACAGCCAATGAATGTATAGTGGGCGGGCAAAGAGCGGAGCTGGGGCAAATACTAACAGCCAATGAATGTATAGTGGGCGGGCAGAGGGCGGAGATGGGGCAAATACTAACAGCCAATGAATGTATAGTGGGCGGGCAGAGGGCGGAGATGGGGCAAATACTAACAGCCAATGAATGTATAGTGGGCGGGCAGAGGGCGGAGATGGGGCAAATACTAACAGCCAATGAATGTATAGTGGGTGGGCAAAGGGCGGAGATGGGGCAAATACTAACAGCCAATGAATGTATAGTGGGCGGGCAGAGAGCGGTGCTGGGGCAAATACTAACAACCAATGAATGTATAGTGGGTGGGCAGAGGGCGGTGATGGGGCAGATACTAACAACCAATGAATGTATAGTGGGAGGGCAGAGGGCGGTGATGGGGCAAATACTAACAGCCAATGAATGTATAATGGGCGGGCAAAGAGCGGTGCTGGGGCAGATACTAACAGCCAATGAATGTATAGTGGGCGGGCAGAGGGCGGTGCTGGGGCAAATACTAACAGCCAATGAATGTATAGTGGGCGGGCAGAGGGTGGTGATGGGGCAAATAATAATAGCCAATGAATGTATAGTGGGCGGGCAGAGAGTGGTGCTGGGGCAGATACTAACAACCAATGAATGTATAGTGGGCGGGCAGAGGGCGGTGATGGGGCAAATACTAACAGCCAATGAATGTATAGTGGGCAGGCAGAGGGCGGTGATGGGGAAAATACTAACAGCCAATGAATGTATAGTGGGCGGGCAGAGGGCGGTGATGGGGCAAATACTAACAGCCAATGAATGTATAGTGGGCAGGCAGAGGGCGGTGATGGGGAAAATACTAACAGCCAATGAATGTATAGTGGGCGGGCAGAGGGCGGTGATGGGGCAGATACTAACAACCAATGAATGTATAGTGGGCGGGCAGAGGGCGGTGATGGGGAAAATGCTAACAGCCAATGAATGTATAGTGGGCGGGCAGAGGGCGGTGATGGGGCAGATACTAACAACCTATGAATGTATAGTGGGCGGGCAGAGAGCGGTGCTGGGGCAGATACTAAAAGCCAATGAATGTATAGGCATGTATAGTGGGCGGGCAGAGGGCGGTAATGGGGCAAATATTAACAGCCAATGAATGTATAGTGGGCGGCAGAGAGTGGTGCTGGGGCAGATACTAACAACCAATGAATGTATAGTGGGCGGGCAGAGGGCGGTGATGGGGCGGATACTAACAGCCAATGAATGCATAGTGGGCGGGCAGAGGGCGGTGATGGGGCAAATACTAACAGCCAATGAATGTATAGTGGGCAGGCAGAGGGCGGTGATGGGGAAAATACTAACAGCCAATGAATGTATAGTGGGCGGGCAGAGGGCGGTGATGGGGCAGATACTAACAACCAATGAATGTATAGTGGGCGGGCAGAGGGCAGTGATGGGGCAAATACTAACAGCCAATGAATGTATAGTGGGCGGGCAAAGAGCGGTGCTGGGGCAGATACTAACAGCCAATGAATGTATAGTGGGTGGGCAGAGGGCGGTGATGGGGCAAATACTAACAGCCAATGAATGTATAGTGGGCGGGCAGAGGGCGGTGATGGGGTGGATACTAACAGCCAATGAATGCATAGTGGGCGGGCAGAGGGCGGTGCTGGGGCAGATACTAACAGCCAATGAATGTATAGTGGACGGGCAGAGGGCGGTGCTGGGGCAAATACTAACAGCCCATGAATGTATAGTGGGCGGGCAGAGGGCGGTGCTGGGGCAAATACTAATAGCCAATGAATGTATAGTGGGCGGGCAGAGAGTGGTGCTGGGGCAGATACTAACAACCAATGAATGTATAGTGGGCGGGCAGAGGGCAGTGATGGGGCAAATACTAACAGCCAATGAATGTATAGTGGGCGGGCAAAGAGCGGTGCAGATACTAACAGCCAGTGAATGTATAGTGGGTGGGCAGAGGGCGGTGATGGGGCAAATATTAACAGCCAATGAATGTATAGTGGGCGGGCAGAGGGCGGTGATGGGGCAGATACTAACAGCCAATGAATGCATAGTGGGCGGGCAGAGGGCGGTGATGGGTCAAATACTAACAGCCAATGAATGTATAGTGGGCGGGCAGAGGGCGGTGATGGGGAAAATACTAACAGCCAATGAATGTATAGTGGGCGGGCAGAGGGTGGTGATGGGGAAAATACTAACAGCCAATGAATGTATAGTGGGCAGGCAGAGAGTGGTGCTGGGGCAGACTAAAAGCCAATGAATGTATAGGCATGTATAGTGGGCGGGCTGAGGGCGGTAATGGGGCAAATACTAACAGCCAATGAATGTATAGTGGGCGGGCAGAGGGCGGTGATGGGGCGGATACTAACAGCCAATGAGTGCATAGTGGGCGGGCAGAGGGCGGTGATGGGGCAAATACTAACAGCCAATGAATGTATAGTGGGCGGGCAGAGGGCGGTGATGGGGAAAATACTAACAGCCAATGAATGTATAGTGGGCGGGCAGAGGGCGGTGATGGGGAAAATACTAACAGCCAATGAATGTATAGTGGGCGGGCAGAGAGTGGTGCTGGGGCAGATACTAAAAGCCAATGAATGTATAGGCATGTATAGTGGGCGGGCTGAGGGCGGTAATGGGGCAAATACTAACAGCCAATGAATGTATAGTGGGCGGGCAGAGGGCGGTGATGGGGCAGATACTAACAGCCAATGAATGTATAGTGGGCGGGCAGAGGGCGGTGATGGGGCAAATACTAACAGCCAATGAATGTATAGTGGGCGGGCAGAGGGCGGTGATGGGGCAAATACTAACAGCCAATGAATGTATAGTGGGCGGGCAGAGGGTGGTGATGGGGCAAATACTAACAGCCAATGAATGTATAGTGGGCGGTGATGGGGCAGATACTAACAGCCAATGAATGTATAGTGGGCGGGCAGATGGCGGTGATGGGGCAAATACTAACAGCCAATGAATGTATAGTGAGTGGGCAGAGGGCGGTGATGAGGCAAATGCTAACAGCCAATGAATGTATAGTGGGCGGGCAGAGGGCAGTGATGGGGCAAATACTAACAGCCAATGAATGTATAGTGGGCGGGCAGAGGGCGGTGATGGGGCAGATACTAACAGCCAATGAATGCATAGTGGGCGGGCAGAGGGCGGTGATGGGTCAAATACTAACAGCCAATGAATGTATAGTGGGCGGGCAGAGGGCGGTGATGGGGAAAATACTAACAGCCAATGAATGTATAGTGGGCGGGCAGAGGGTGGTGATGGGGAAAATACTAACAGCCAATGAATGTATAGTGGGCAGGCAGAGAGTGGTGCTGGGGCAGACTAAAAGCCAATGAATGTATAGGCATGTATAGTGGGCGGGCTGAGGGCGGTAATGGGGCAAATACTAACAGCCAATGAATGTATAGTGGGCGGGCAGAGGGCGGTGATGGGGCGGATACTAACAGCCAATGAGTGCATAGTGGGCGGGCAGAGGGCGGTGATGGGGCAAATACTAACAGCCAATGAATGTATAGTGGGCGGGCAGAGGGCGGTGATGGGGAAAATACTAACAGCCAATGAATGTATAGTGGGCGGGCAGAGGGCGGTGATGGGGAAAATACTAACAGCCAATGAATGTATAGTGGGCGGGCAGAGAGTGGTGCTGGGGCAGATACTAAAAGCCAATGAATGTATAGGCATGTATAGTGGGCGGGCTGAGGGCGGTAATGGGGCAAATACTAACAGCCAATGAATGTATAGTGGGCGGGCAGAGGGCGGTGATGGGGCAGATACTAACAGCCAATGAATGTATAGTGGGCGGGCAGAGGGCGGTGATGGGGCAAATACTAACAGCCAATGAATGTATAGTGGGCGGGCAGAGGGCGGTGATGGGGCAAATACTAACAGCCAATGAATGTATAGTGGGCGGGCAGAGGGTGGTGATGGGGCAAATACTAACAGCCAATGAATGTATAGTGGGCGGTGATGGGGCAGATACTAACAGCCAATGAATGTATAGTGGGCGGGCAGATGGCGGTGATGGGGCAAATACTAACAGCCAATGAATGTATAGTGAGTGGGCAGAGGGCGGTGATGAGGCAAATGCTAACAGCCAATGAATGTATAGTGGGCGGGCAGAGGGCAGTGATGGGGCAAATACTAACAGCCAATGAATGTATAGTGGGCGGGCAGAGGGCGGTGATGGGGCAGATACTAACGGCCATTAAATGTATAGTGGGCGGGCAGATGGCGGTGCTGGGGCAAATACTAAAAGCCAATGAATGTATAGTGGGCGGGCAGAGGGCGGTGATGGGGCAAATACTAACAGCCAATGAATGTATAGTGGGCAGGCAGAGAGTGGTGCTGGGGCAGACTAAAAGCCAATGAATGTATAGGCATGTATAGTGGGCGGGCTGAGGGCGGTAATGGGGCAAATACTAACAGCCAATGAATGTATAGTGGGCGGGCAGAGGGCGGTGATGGGGCGGATACTAACAGCCAATGAGTGCATAGTGGGCGGGCAGAGGGCGGTGATGGGGCAAATACTAACAGCCAATGAATGTATAGTGGGCGGGCAGAGGGCGGTGATGGGGAAAATACTAACAGCCAATGAATGTATAGTGGGCGGGCAGAGGGCGGTGATGGGGAAAATACTAACAGCCAATGAATGTATAGTGGGCGGGCAGAGAGTGGTGCTGGGGCAGATACTAAAAGCCAATGAATGTATAGGCATGTATAGTGGGCGGGCTGAGGGCGGTAATGGGGCAAATACTAACAGCCAATGAATGTATAGTGGGCGGGCAGAGGGCGGTGATGGGGCAGATACTAACAGCCAATGAATGTATAGTGGGCGGGCAGAGGGCGGTGATGGGGCAAATACTAACAGCCAATGAATGTATAGTGGGCGGGCAGAGGGCGGTGATGGGGCAAATACTAACAGCCAATGAATGTATAGTGGGCGGGCAGAGGGTGGTGATGGGGCAAATACTAACAGCCAATGAATGTATAGTGGGCGGTGATGGGGCAGATACTAACAGCCAATGAATGTATAGTGGGCGGGCAGATGGCGGTGATGGGGCAAATACTAACAGCCAATGAATGTATAGTGAGTGGGCAGAGGGCGGTGATGAGGCAAATGCTAACAGCCAATGAATGTATAGTGGGCGGGCAGAGGGCAGTGATGGGGCAAATACTAACAGCCAATGAATGTATAGTGGGCGGGCAGAGGGCGGTGATGGGGCAGATACTAACGGCCATTAAATGTATAGTGGGCGGACAGATGGCGGTGCTGGGGCAAATACTAAAAGCCAATGAATGTATAGTGGGCGGGCAGAGGGCGGTGATGGGGCAAATACTAACAGCCAATGAATGTATAGTGGGTGGGCAGAGGGCGGTGATGGGGCAGATACTAACAGCCAATGAATGTATAGTGGGCGGGCAGAGGGCGGTAATGGGGAAAATATTAACAGCCAATGAATGTAAAGTGGGCGGGCAGAGGGCGGTGATGGGGAAAATACTAACAGCCAATGAATGTATAGTGGGCGGGCAGAAGGCGGTGATGGGGCAAATACTAACAGCCAATGAATGTATAGTGGGCGGGCAGAGGGCGGTGATGGGGCAAATACTAACAGCCAATGAATGTATAGTGGGCGGGCAGAGGGCGGTGATGGGGCAAATACTAACAGCCAATGAATGTATAGTGGGCGTGCAGAGCGTGGTGATGGGGCAAATACTAACAGCCAATGAATGTATAGTGGGCGGGCAGAGGGCGGTGATGGGGCAAACGCTAACAGCCAATGAATGCATAGTGGGCGGGCAGAGGGCGGTGATGGGGCAGATACTAACAGCCAATGAATGTATAGTGGGCGGGCAGAGAGCGGTGCTGGGGCAGATACTAACAGCCAATGAATGTATAGTGGGCTGGCAGAGGGCGGTGATGGGGCAAATACTAACAGCTAATAAGTGTATAGTGGACGGGCAGAGGGCGGTGATGGGTCAAATTCTACTAGCTAATAATTGTATAGTGGGTGAACAGAGGGCGGTGCTGGGGCAGATACTAACAGCCAATGAATGTATAGTGGGTGGGCAGAGGGCGGTGATGGGGCAGATACTAACAGCCAATGAATGTGTAGTAGGCGGGCAGAGGGCGGTGCTGGGGCAGATACTAACAGCCAATGAATGTGTAGTGGGCGGGCAGAGAGCAGTGCTGGGGCTGATATTAACAGCCAATGAATGTATAGTGGGCGGGCAGAGGGCGGTGATGGGGCAAATACTAACAGCCAATAAGTGTGTAGAGGGCGGGCAGAGGGTGGTGCTGGGGCAGAAACTAACAGCTAATAAGTGTGTAGTGGGTGGGCAGAGGGCGATGTTGGGCAAATACTACCAGCCAATAAGTGTGTAGTGGGCCAGCAGGGGGCGGTGCTGGACACTGAGGACAGGGGTGGGGCTAGCTCTGACTGTGAGCTTAGAAAGAAAAGCCCAGGGAGCTGCCTGGTCTGGTAGAGCAGCATGTAAAAGTGGCGCCCCTGAGGGTTCGGCCGCCACAGGGATGCTGCACTTTTTTAATGGAGTGTAGTGTTCCTCCTCTGAGGTAAGAACAGTGTGATGGTCGTGACCCAACCATTGCATCCAACACCACATTTCTCCACCAGAGGGGGCTGGAATGCACTAGGTGCTGCCCTCCTGGTTACAGGGAGACTGGGGAACCAAGAGTTAGGGGAACCAGTTAGTGGTTGAGGGCGGAGGACTCACAATTTAGTGACACTTTAAATTTCATATTTAATAAAAAGCCATCTTTGGTTTTGGTCTTTGTGCTGTCAATTACTGAGTGGTACTGTGATCTCCCACCCTGAACGCGGATCCTGTGTGGGCCTGCATCGGATGGGGACACAGCCCTCGTACCCCGGCCTTGGGACGAGGGGCAGGTTGCAGACGAGGAATGTCTCAACCCGGTCAAAGACCATGACCAAGAAGGCCTGGAGCTTAGGAGTGTAGCTCCACAGCAAATGGATTCCGGGGAGGATGCAGACGGAGCGGTGTACGCCACCTGTCCTCACCACCTGATATATTCAGAGGGAGTCCGGCTGCAAGAGGGGTACCGGCCCCCGACCTTGCTACTCCATGTCCTGGTCGGGAAAGCCCGGTAGGCCCTGAGGATCCCACCGGGTATCGGAAGAAGCGGAGCTGCCACCCGTGCCCTTGTTTTGAGAGGAGCTCAGAGGGAGACCCGGCCTATTCACACACACAGACAGGAGAGGATACGGTCTGTAGTTCAGGAACACTCCGGTGTAGGATCCCGATCGACTGCTGGACTTGCTCGGAGGTTGTCGGACCCCCGTCCCTGGTGACCGCAGGACTCCGCGGGGAGCAGGGAGTCGCCTTCCTACTGCCATCTCTAATGTGAGTAAAGCCTTGGAAGTTCACCCCTATGGCCTCCGGACTGTTTATTCTGCGCTACACCGCACGACGCGGCACCCGTTCTCCTCTACTACTACCCCCTCCATCCTGTCCCTCTGCCCTGAGGCCTTGCTCCGCCTGTGGGGAGTAGTAATAACTTTGGCCGCCATAACACCATGCCTCAGCGGACTGCAGCGGCGCTGGTGGCCTTCACCAGGTGCCACAGGTGGCGTAGTCGTAAATCAGCCACTCAACCCGGATAAGCCCACACCATCCTTTTAACTGTGATGGCCCTGAGCATGGGTCGGGTCCGGGCCACGGCTGCACCCCCATCTCTCCATCATAGGACCCGACTCCGAGTCCCCCATCTCCCAGGGTAAAGAAAAGGGCTTTCGAGTAGAGGCGTCACATAAACAAACTGAGTGCAGGGAATTAAATGGAATTCAGGAAGAATGAAAGGTAGAAATAAAAAAAAAAATGTATAGGGGTGTTATATGTTACACAGATTAGCTAAAAAGAATTTAGATTTCAGGGGCGGACAAGCTCTTTAAAAGAAAAAGGGCACAATACATATGTATTGCAACCTTACACTTCAAAGGAAAACAAACAAAGAGAGCATATCTGTAAGACAACTTTGATAATGTGGGAGGCTTAGATGCAATGGCTCAGCTTTGTGTTTGATGGCATACTTTTAAATAATCCAGACACCATATAACACATAGTCAAAAGTGAATATTAGGGCTCACTCACAATGGATTATTACACGGCCGAGTGCTATATGATGTTCTATCGGATATCACTCCAGTGTTATACTATGCAGGGGTGGATTAAGAGTAGCAAGGGCCCCGGGCAGTTTAGAAGGCGCGGCCTCCCCCCCAAACCGACCTGATTTATCACGTGACATGTCACATGATCCCCTGTGATAGATCATGTGATAGTTCATGTGAAATTTGGCAAAATATTAATTATAATAATTCTTTTTAGGCTGTGTGCCCACTATGCGTTTTTTAAGCAATTCCGCTGCAGAAACGCTTAAAAAACGCTTGGTAGAAGGTCTGCCATGTTCCCCAATGATAATCCGCATGTGCTGTGCACATGCTGCGGAAATTTCCGCTGCGGATTATCATTGCGGAAAAATCCGCAGCATTACCAATAATTTTGCGGAAGCTCGGCGTTTTCGCCGCCATTGACTTGCATTGGAGCGCATGGAATCCGCATCACTGCATCTGTACATGCGGAATCCATGCGTTTCAATGTGCAGATGGTACCCGGGTTTGGAGAAGAGGAGACTCTCCTCCAGACCCGGGTACCATAGTACCTGTAAAAAAAAGAATAAAATAAAAAATAAATATTATACTTACCTTCTGATGGCCCCCGGTGTCTTTATCCGATGCGTCCTGGCTTGCCTTCAGCTCACGATGGTCTGAAAAGGACCTGCCGTGACATCATTTAGTCATGCGATGGGTCACGCGACCGCTGACGTTGGCAGGCCATCAGAAGGTAAGTATATATTTATTTTTTACCATTCTTTTAAGGTCACACTATATAAATCCATGCCGGTTGCATGGATTTATATAGTGTGACCAAGTTGTCAAGCACTTTCCAAGTGATTCTAAAATCGCTTGGAAAAGCGCTTGATAACCCGCATGAAGAAATGCATGCGAAGAACACTTCACTTCCGCATGTCCCTGGCAGGAAAAACGCATGTAAAATCCGCATGCGTTTTTTCTGCCAGGGAGATGCAGAAACGCTAAAAAAAAATCTGGAGCATTTCTGCATCGTGGGCATATAGCCTTACATTAATTGTATGACTCAATATTGAGCACACGTAGCCATCTAAACATGGCGGGAGGCCGCACGGCGCCATCTATACACAGCGGGAGGCCGCACGTAGCCATCTATACACAGCGGGAGGCCGCACGTAGCCATCTATACACAGCGGGAGGCCGCACGGCGCCATCTATACACAGCGGGAGGCCGCACGTAGCCATCTATACACAGCGGGAGGCCGCACGTAGCCATCTATACACAGCGGGAGGCCGCACGTAGCCGTCTATACACAGCAGGAGGCCACACGTAGCCATCTATGCACAGCGGGAGGCCGCATGTAGCCATCTATACACAGCGGGAGGCTGCACGTAGCCATCTATACACAGCGGAAGGCCGCACGGCGCCATCTATATACAGCGGGAGGCCGCACGGCGCCATCTATACACAGCGGGAGGCCGCATGTAGCCTTCTATACACAGCAGGAGGCCGCACAGCGCCATCTATACACAGCAGGAGGCCGCACAGCGCCATCTATACACAGCGGGAGGCCGCAAGGTGCCCCCCCAGAGACAGTGGGAGGCCGCACGCAGTCACGCACACACAAACATATACAGACATATACATACACGCATAAACACATTGGAAACACAAAAATACATATAAACAGACATCACACAATGATATCTGCCTGCACACACACACACACTCAATCACACATACACACACACTCACTCTCACACATACACACTCTCTCTCACACACACACTCACACACAGACACACACAGACTCACCATCCCCCGGCTCGGCTCCAGTCCTGCTCCTCTCCGGAGGTAAGTAGCAGTGCAGGGCGCGCACTGCGTGACATCACAGCTAGGAGTCACGGCCGCACACAGGGCCGTGTCTTCTAGCAGTGACGCGGCCGGGCCAGCACAAGGAAGTTAACTGCTGCAGTGCTGGCCCGGCCGGAGAAGAAGCAGCGTCCGTGCGCCACTGCTGGGGGAGCGGTCCGGGGGCCCCCCCGCCACTGTCTGCCAGTATGTGCCACGGCGCCGCACATATAATGAGGGCAATCTGGCCATAGACACCCCGGAGCCTTGGGGCACCTGGGGCCCCGGGCAGTAGCCCGGATTGCCATCATTATAATCCGCCTATGATACTATGGGGCAGTACAGATCAGCGATTATTTTCTTATGCCAATTCGGCATGAGAAAACAATCGCAGCATGCTGTGAGTGCATCTGGAAATCGCATCGCACGCACCCATACAAGTCTCTGAGTGCGTGTCAAACATCGGATAGCACTAGGATGTCATCTGAGTGCAGTCCGATTACCGGGGACGTCGGCAATGGAGGAGATGGAAAAATTAATTTTTCAGTTTCCTCCGCACCTGTGATACGATTCTCTCATGCGAGAGAATCAGAGTCCAGTGTACTGAAACTCGGATCACACTCTAACAGAGTTTGAGCCAAGTGTCATTTATATAATCGGTGCAATTCTCTCACATGAGAGAATAGACGGCCATATGAGCAAGCCTTAAAGGGGTATTCCCATCTCCAAGATCCTATCCCAATATGTAGTAGGTGTAATAATAATAATATTAACAAATACCTCCAATTAGAAATGTAGTATAGTTTTCCTGATTCGCTATGTCTCTTTCCTCTTGTGCAGACATTGCAGGACCTTAGGTATCTTAGGTTACGACCACTAGCAGCTAGCTAACTAACTGTCACTATATCAGTGGTCGTAACCATGGATACCTAAGGTCCTGCAATGCCTGCACAAGAGGAAAGAGACATAGCGAATCAATAAAACTAGACTAAATTTCTAATTGGTGGTATTTGCTAATATTATTATTATTATTACACCTAGTACATATTGGGATCTTGAAAATGGGAATACCCCTTTAATTCATATAGATTCAGTGGCATACATGCGGAATCTTTTCTAATTATAGTTGTATATATTTTCCTTTTTTATCAAATTTGGTACTCATCATCCTTGAAGACCTTTGTCAGCCAGGACGCATCCTTGTCCCCCCCCCCCCTCCAAAATGGTAATAATTCCCCCTTTGCGCCATTCTTTTATAGTGGCTTTCTTTGTGCCATCTCACAGTAA
The DNA here is from genome assembly GCF_046119375.1 of Phyllobates terribilis. Lineage (NCBI taxonomy): Eukaryota > Metazoa > Chordata > Amphibia > Anura > Dendrobatidae > Phyllobates > Phyllobates terribilis. The sequence goes on from NW_027362763.1 coordinate 206,814,749, forward strand.
TTAATGACATGAGACTGCATTGCACCTCCTGCACCAGTACAATATTGTATCCTAAGGCAATTGTCAAGTCACTGTCCACTGTACAAAGAAACAAGTGGCTGCTCTTTATGGTAAAAAGTCAAATGTGTTCAGTATAATAATGCCAACAAATCCTAAAACCAGCCTGTGAGTAATTACATTGAGGGTGACAGATAATTTCTATAAATATAGAGAAAGGAATGAAGCTATTTGTAAAATTTGTTTTTTTAGGGAAAAACAAAGCTAGCGCCTGGTGTCTCAATCACAGTACTTTGGTGAAAACTGTATAATATGCAGACATGATAACCTTAACAAAATGATTTTTCTCATAAATATAGATCTAAAAATACACCGGAATATCACCACCAGAAGTACGCAGTTTAAATGCACTGTAAAACCTAAATCATTCCCCAGATAAATATTGTGATATTGTAGAAAGGATTTTGTTTGACTATCTTAACTAATGACTGTCTCGTTTCTTTTTCTTGTTTTTAAGTTAGCCATTTTTAGCTCTTTTTACATAGCAGAGGAACCAGACTGACATCTAGCTAAATAATACTTAAGGGGTAATGTAGTTAAATACCTAATAGTCTACTAAGTCATGTATCGTTCACCGGAAGAACGGCTTTCTCATCTATCTCTGGCTCATCATTGTCATTGCTAAATCACTAATTCATGTCCTATTCATCTCTCACCTTCGTTTCTATGATAAAAGAGGTTTTCCCACCATTTATGACTTATTAACAGGATATATAAAGTATATCACCCGCTAGGACCTCGCCTATCAGTAGAACATTGACCCACAACCTCAGTTAGTGATTGAATGAAAGGATGCCTGGACATGTGTGCCAGCCATCCTGTATATTTCATACACACATGGGCAAAATTGTTGGGATGCTTCTTTTAAAGTGAGAAAAACGGACAATGGCCACTGAATAACTTGAAACTAACAAAAGTAACTTTCAATTTAAAGAAACACTCCCATCAAAGTTTTTATCCTCTCAATATATTGCAATTTTCATATTGTATGGCATAATTGCTCATTTTGCCTTTCTGCCCAGTTAATTCTTCTCTATTCCATTAGATCTATGACATCACATGATTAAAAACTGACTAGCTGAACCCTTCTAAGCTCTAGGTAGAAACAGGAAGTCTCTTTTCCCTGCATGAGTCATCAGTAGAACTACAATTCTGCATCACTGCAAAATCCCTGGTGGACCAGTTCCAGCCCTCTTCAACTCCTGACCCAGCCGTACTGCCCCCCCCCCATCCCCCATGCCAGGGACTTTGCAGTGATTATTATCCTTAGAATTGTGCTATCAGTCTTGATAGAAGATGGTTATTAGCATTATTATTATTATTATTATTATTATTTTGGTTAGAAATGGGGGGCGATTTCCTGGCCTTTATAGACTGATTTCTATACTGTGGTAGGTTATTCTTTCTATAAAACTATATTCACGGTATCTCAGAGGTGGCATACATGCGTATGGCACAGCTGGTCCCTGCCACACTCGCTCACCCTATAGCCCTTTTTCAATCATATATATCCTTTGTTAGCCCTTTAAAGGATACTATTGGGCCCTCTGTATGATACTTGTTGATAATTACTTGACCTGGTAGGGCCATTCCTAGGAAAGCGGTTTTACTCCCCCGCTGCCCTTAGGATATTGTGCCCATGTTAACTTTATGTACCACCCCTCGGGGACCGTGTACTTTCACTATCTAATTATATAATCTGATCCCTCTAATTATCATAACGGCCGCTTTCCGATCACCTTTTTACTTTGATGGTGCAGACGCATCCCGCTCATGCGCTGTTCGCCCCCTGTGGCGTCGCCGGCTGCACGCGTTGCCGGGACGACGGGAGCGATGACAGCTTCCTCCCTCCCGTCTTCCCCCGGCGCGCGTCGGCCGGCCGCGCCTCTTAGGGGAGGAGCAACATGACGAACGATGCGCCGATTCGCCAGCCGCCCGGACCCTGTGACATTTATAGTGCCCATTTTTAAATTTGTGTCACGCCTCCTGACGAAGCCGGAAGGAGAAACGCGCGTCGAGGCGCTTGTGTGGATCCCCTGCTCTCTCCCCACGACGCTGATATGTCCTCAGGTACAGTACGCATCTGATCCATTATATCATGCCGCATTACACCTGCGGCCTCTGTTAAATTTACTCTGATCTGCATCTATCTCATTAGTTACTGTTACTCCATAGGCGGTCATACATGTTTATGATGTGAGGGGGTGGATTTTTGTCTATCTTGACTTAGGGCAGGGAATTCCGTGGGTTTTCATGAGTTTTTACTGTATACTTCTGCTGCTTATACTTTAGCAGCACATTTTCTCTCACCATTTGTGGATTTTGTGTATGTACTATTATCTTGCTTTAATAAACTTATCTAGATTTTCAAACCGTTCCCGCGGTTTTTCTTTGGACAGGAGTGTCCTTTGGTTCTTTTTTCTCTTTGAGTTTTACCTGAACCCATGAGTAATCTCTTGACACTGTGATAACTTGTTCTGAGCTTAATTGTTAATTATTATAGACCATAGGCCTCTGTCCTCTCTGTTCTTTTTTGGTTTAAGTGATGTAGAATTGTAGTTATAATGCTAACTCATACAAGGAAAACTGACCTCCTGTTTCTACATGGAGCTTAGAAGGATTCAGCTAATCAGTTTTTAATTACATGATGTCATAGACCTAAAGGAAAAGAGAAAAATTATCTTGGTAGAAAGGCAAAATGAGCAATTGTAAGTACACAGTGCTATATAATATGATGACTGCAATATATTAAGGGGAAAACATCTTTGATGGGAGGAGTTCTTATTTAAATGTAATGAATATCAACTAAAAAAAATCAGACATTGCTTTTGAATTGTGGTTCAACAATTTTTTTAAAAAAAACACAAATTAAAATGGCCTGGACAAAAAAGCTGGCACCCTTGTCTTAATATTTTGTTACACAACCTGTAGATAGAGGCATACTCACCTTACATCAGCCCCATGGATCCAGTGCAGATGGCTCTGGAGGCAATGTCTGCACCGTCCAGATGACACAGGACTTCTGCAGCCTGTGATTGACTGCAGCAATCAGGTGACTGGAAGAACATGTCATTGGATGTTTTTTCCCCATTATGGTTTCATTTTATGAGTCCTTGTTGATCAAGTTGGATGCACTGAACGTAGTCACTGGTGCTCCAGTGGAAGAGAATGTAACTACCGTAGTTCTTGGTGATCCAGTATTATGCACGGTGCCTACTCCCTGATAATAAAGATAAATATGTCGTGACTAGAGCCTAATGATGCATTGGTTTCATCTGTAGCCAGACTCTGGAGATCCAGTAGGAAACGCATACATTTACAAATGTATTTATGGCAGTTTTTGATATCCCAAATTCGTGCAGGTTTTTGGGATTATTCTTCTCCCCAAAGTGACAAGTAAAGTTGGTGGGAAAATATTTTGAGGCACAGTTATAAAGCTAAATAGAATTCTGGTGTAAGAAGTAGGGAGGGGGAGATTCAGTCCAGCACAACCAACCAGGTAATACAATTCTAATTTTATTGAAAAAAACATAAAAAAATTAGTTTAAAAACAACACCTAATGCGTTTCTGGCACAAGTCATAAGATAAGTTGCAGAAATCAAATGACATGATTATATATCTGGCAGGAACCAATCACTGACAAAAAAGGGTAATTGCATTACATAGAAGCGGTGTCATTCCAAATTGATTCCAATGCAAAAAAAATGCCTGCTGAATAGAAGAGAAAATAAAACATAACAGTGACAATGCAACGATACATGAAAAACAATTGACAGTTTAACCACACAGTGCGTATTAATTTGTAAATGTAAAATAAATTGTTTTTATAGTTCATGCCTTTAGGATATTTGGTGTCTAAGGCCACGGCCCCCCTATCAGTATTTGGTCAGTATTCGGTCAGTATTTTTTCTCAGGAGTTGGAGCCAAAAGCAGGTGAGGAACAATCAGAGAAAAGGTATAATAGAAACAAGTCACCAATACTGCATTTATCACCCACTCCTGAGAAAAAATACTGACCAAATACTGATAGTGGGGCCGTAGCTTTATTGTGAAATCCAGAAAGCTTCTCTTAGGGCCAGTTGCTTTTAACAATTACCTCCACGGATCGGACAGTTAACATTTTCTACACTGAAAAAAAAGAAGTGTGACAAATCCCCTCTAAGTGCAGCGGTGATATGTTTGACTGCCCCAGAATATGTATTGTTATTGTTGTGATGGCAATATGCTCTGCCATTCTTTTTTTAAGTTTTCTTATTGTGCAACCAATATAGCGCAGGTTACAGGTACGACATTGAATGCAGTAGACAATGTGGTTGGAATCACAGTTAGTGAAGGCGTTGCTGGTGTGTACTGTTACTTGTGGGAGAGAGTTTTTTCCTTCCAGAATTCTGGTGTAATTTTCCCAAAAAAACTGTCTTTCGTGGCTTGCACCATATTTATGATGTGTTTCAGCTTCTTTCTGCGCCTTGTCTGACAAGGAGACGTAGCCTCTCTGAAGAGGTGTGTGGCTTATCAGTAAAGAGGCGTATGCACTAAAAAATGTGCCTTCTTGTCTAGTTCTGGCACAAAGTAAACCAACTAATAGGTGGTGTAAACTTGGACTATACATTCTTAAAATCGGACATATCTATAAAGCTTCATAAACCACTATGATAAATTAGGCACATTTTAAAATTCTCTAGTCTAAGTTTCCACTGTCTAAAAATTAGACTGAATTGGTAAATATGCCCTTTGGCATCTGACAAGAGTGCATCAAATTGGTTAACTGGCTTATATCTTTTTATACATTTATTTTTATAAATTTAGTGTAAATCATGGGCAACACATTCTCTGTTTTCTTTAGTCACTGGTGATCAAATGGTAGACACTATACCTAATACAGTGATATACTGGTCTCCTTTGAGTTATTACAATAAAGATATATTATTATTATTATTATTATTATTTGCTAGTCTGAAACTAATATAAACTAATTTCAAACTCAAATGGCCACAAATACTCACTCTATAAAAAAACTGTTTGGGAGTAACCTTTTCCTTGAAATACCCCTTGCAGTTAGCACTGGTTCCTTGTAGATGCTCTCTGCTATGTATATTTATTTTGCTGTGTACAGGCTGGAAAATGTTTCTAAAAACAGGGGTCAGTGGTAATGTGTATAGTTCAAAGCCCACACACTGGTAATTGGTTAGTTAGTTCAAATACATTTGTTCCCACAGTTCTGAAACAGCTTTTCCTTCACAGTGCTCACAGTTTTGGCTCTTCATTTTCAAGTCGCTCAGAATCTACTGAATCCAAGTTGTCATTAATCATTTATTCTCTGTACAAGATACCATAATTATTACTTTGTATCTCTATATAACATAATGAGCATTGTATTGGTGAGCAGAAAATAAGACCTGTTTAGTAAGGCCAGAGTCAGACAGCCGAATAAATCAGAGCGAGATCAGACTACAATGCACGGACTGGCTGGTGGGTCTCCCCACCCAAGCGTGACGGCTTCATAGAAATATATCAAGCTGTCACGCTCGGGTCGGGAGATCCGCTGGCCAGTCCGTGCAGGGTGTTAGACATAGGTCATTCCCATGTGTTGGGTGGTTACCTAGGGGCAGATAAAACCCAGGAACGAATCCTCCAGAGATTCTACTGGCCTGGGTGCTACAGAGAAATTATGAGCTATCGTCGTTCCTGCCCCACATGCCAGCTAACCTCCCCGGTGGCCCACTTCTGCAGTCCCCTACTACAGTTGCCCATCATCGAGGTTCCATTCGAAGACATAGCGATGGAGTAAGTAAGGTAGTTATTTTCATCTAAACATGTTTAGTTCATTTATATAAAGCTTACATATTTCACAGCGCTGTACAGAAATTTCCATCACTTATTGTACAGTAGTGTTCAAAATAATAGCAGTGTGTTCAAAAACATGAGTTAAGCCGAAAATCTTTATACTAGTTTTTATTTCCATACATTGCACACTGTTTTCTAATTCAAAACATGAAGAGAAATGTATATAATTTTTAACTACTTTACAGAAAATAAGAAAAAAAATGAACATTTGGCTGTTAAAAAAAATAGCAGTGTCTGCATTTGTCTTTACAAAATCACAATATGTACTCTTTTCGTTTCAGCATTTAGCATTCATGTGAATTAGAAACCTAAATATTTAGTTGTATAACCACAGTTTTTTTAAAACTGCTTCACACCTATGTTGCATAGAGTCAACCAACTTCTGGAAACTGCCAACTGTTATTCCAGCCCAGGATGATTTGACTACATCCCACAGTTTTTGGCATTTGCTGGCTTTGCCTCAAAAACAGCATTTTTTATATCACCCCACAAGTGTTCTATCGGATTAAGGTCTGGGGATTGAGCTGGCCACTCCATAACCTTAATTTTGTTGGACTGGAACCAAGATTTAGCTAGTTTACTGGTGTGTTTAAGGTTGTTGTCTTGTTGAAACAACCATTTCAAGGGCATATCCTCTTCAGCGTAAGGCAACATGACCTCTTCAAGTATTTTAATAAACTGGTCCATGATCCCTGGTATGCGGTAAATAGGTCCGACATCATAGTAAGAGAAACATGCCCATGTCATGATGCTTACACCACCATGCTTCACTGTCTTCAGAGTGTACTGTGGCTTGAATGCAGAGTTTGGGGGTCGTCTGATGAACTGTCTGCGGCCCTTGGACCCCAAAAGAACAATTTTACTTTCATCAGTTCCCAAAATGTTTCTCCATTTCACTTTAGGCCAGTTGATGTGTTCTTTGGCAAATTGTATCCGCTTCAGTACAGTGGGACTTGTGGGGACTTCTTGCTAAGAGATTAGCTTCACACAGGCATCCTCTAACTGTCACAGTACTCACAGGTAACTTGAGACTGTCTTTGATCATCCTGGAGCTGATCATTGGCTGAGCCTTTGCCATTCTGGCTATTCTTTGATCCATTCGAATGTTAGTCTTTCCGTTTTCTTCCACGTCTCTCTGGTTTTGCTTTCCATTTTAAAGCATTGGAGATCATTATAGCTGAATAGCCTATCATTGTTTGCACTTCTTTATAAGTTTTACCCTCTCCAATCAACTTTTTAATCAAAGTACGCTGTTCTTCTGAACAATGTCTCGAACGACCCATATTTCTCAGGCTTTCAAGGAGAAAAGCATGTACAACATGTGCTGGCTTAACCATTAAATAAGGGCCACCTGATTTACACCTGTTTCTTCACAGAATGATTGACCTCACTAATTGAACTCCACACTGCTATTATTTTGAACACACCCCCTTTCAATTAATTATTCAAATACACAGACTCAAAAACCTGCAGATCATGAATGCTGAGTCTGTTGGTTTTCTTAGAATCTACTGCACCAACTGGTAAATTGTTTGACATGTGGTGATATAATTTATACCAAAACCCACGATTAATCATCTGGCTAGTCATATTGGACTGCTATTATTTTGAACACTACTGTATATTGAGTTCAGTCCCAATCTAAATTACATAACTTTTCAATATGACTTCAAAGTGTGCGAGGAAAACATACTATAGTACCTAGAGTAAATGGACAGAAACGCCATACAAATTCTATCCTTGGCGCGATTCAAACCTAGAACCTGAGCTCTGCAAGGTGGCCGATAAATGGCATTTCAGATTGTGTCTATTATTGCAGGTTGACTCCACTGAATGGTAGTGAGCTGCAATACTTGTGAGCAATTTTCAGAAGAAAAGAAACAGCTGCCTCTCTATAATTATGTTCCATCCCTTTAAGAAAAAAAACCTAGCGGAATGCTTCCTATTCTGATAGCACTAGTCACTGAATTTCCTTTCACTTCTTGTTATCGATGCTTCATGATATCATATCACCCAGCTATGCCTAGTAACAAAATATCAACTAAGTGATGCCACAGATATTTTCATTTACATACAAGCAGCATATACTTTAAAAAAGGAATGTTTCTTTAAGACTTCCCCTTTCATATTATTACCTTTGCAGCTTCCCTAAATGCAATATAAAATTGTTTAGTGAGCACCAGATTCTGGTCCATGTAAAGTCTTGTATCATATCCGTGTGTATAATAATGCTGCTACATCTCAATAGGTGACGTCTTGCTGTTTGATCATATCAGTGTTTGGAATTCACTCCATCTAAGAAGATGTCTGTAATGCCAAACGTAGAGATCTCCTGCAACCAACTGCAGGGAGACTGTCTGTCACTTCTGACACACCCATGACAGTACCCCCCCCCCCCCTCTACGAGTGGCCTCCGGACACTCAGGACCGGGTTTCTCAGGATAAGAGGTGTGGAATGAGCGAACCAACCTGGGAGCGTTCACCTCTGACGCTGAAACCCACAGTCTGTCCTCTGGACCATAGCCTTTCCAGTGCACCAAGTATTGTAGAGAACAACCTTGGAAACGAGAATCTGCAATCCTCGAAATCTAGAACTCCAGATTACCATCAACCATTACTGGGGGTGGTGGTAGAGGTGAGGGCTCAAGAGGTTCCATATACTTTTTGAGTAAGGACCTGAGGAACACTTTGTGGACCTTAAGGGCCTGAGGAAGCTCAAGATGAAATGCTGCTGGGTTAATGATGGTGGTTATTTTACAGGGACCAATAAACCTAGGTGCCAGCTTCCAAGAAGGAACTTTCAATCTTATATTCCTGACAACCACACAAAGTCATTCACATTCAGGTACGGACCTGGCAAGCGTTTTCTGTCAGCCATACGTTTATACCTGTCTCCCATTATCTTTAAATGACTCAGAACACCCTGCCATACCAAGGAGAGCGACAAAGCAATCCGTTACTCCTCAGGACCTCCTGAAGCTCCTCACCCACTAAAAGGTACCAAACTGTGGGTGATAACCGTATGTGTGGCGCCCCTGCGGGTTCAGTCGCCACAGAGGTACTGCATCTCACCCAGAGGTGTGGTATCCCACTCTCAGGTAAGGATGGAGTACTGCCCGGGACCCTAACACCTGCATCCAACACACCACTCCAGGCCAGCATGGGGGGGGGCACGATGCCTCTGGTCCTGCTGACCCCTTCCCTGGCTGGAGTGGGGGGGAACCATGTAGTGGATGTGGATAGAGGACGTAGATCAGGGGAGCACATGAAAGGAAGCTGTAAAAAAAGGGGAGCCATCTTAGGAGATCAGTTCAGTCAGAAGAGGAAACTGAGGGAAACTGAGGCTCTGCAGGAGCTCTGCTCCAGAGGCGGGCCTAGCCAGTGAGGCCCAAGTCTGAAGGGAGAGAGAGGGAGCAGAAAAAAGGCTCCAGGAACAGAAGGGATCCCAGGGGTACGGGCAGTGTTGGAAGCCATCCGTACGCCCGAATCTGCCAGGAGGTGGAGGGATCAAGCCGCAGAGGGGACCGGCCCCTTAACTAGTGGAGAACTACAAGGCTCAGCTAGGAACCGGAGGCTGCTGTACTTGCAAGGTGCAGTGGCCACATCCGCAAGTATATCGCCAAGAAGATGGCCACAGAGGGTCCAGGGGACTGCAGGTCGCCCGACAAGATCCGAGGCTGGGTTGTCTTGATGGACTGCAACGGTGCCTTCTGGCTGCTGTAGTCTTTTCTTCTGAGGCTACAGGGTCCACAATCCCGGCACCACCTCTCTATGGAACTCCGCATTCCAACCCAATAAAACCGATTCTTCAGGAGGGTTTCCAGCATCTTCCAGCCAAAGTGCCCTGCTTGATCGTGGTAGGCCTCCAACACCATCTGGATGTCTGTCCTGGGCACTACGATCTGCCAACCGATCTCATGGGTCCTGGGGTTGACATACCTTCGGCACAGCTTCTCTCTATAGATGAACAGCCGGCTTCTCTCATTCCACAGTTGCTTGGCTTGGGGAGGAGCGTCCTTCTCCAGGGAGGAACCTTCCTGGGTTATCAGTTCTTTGATACGGCTGACAACCGGGTCACTGTCCTGGGTCTCCTTCCAGCTGTGGTGAGGTAAAGGGTTTAATGTCTTACCACGATACCTCCTGGAGGTACGCTGCTCGTGGACCATCCCATTTCTGTGGAAGGCAGGTAGCTCAATCTCCTCCAGGTCATCCACTTCTTCAGTGTCCGACTGGTGAGGCATTCTGGATAGGGCATCGGCGTTCTTGTGGCCTGCCTGGTACTTGATGGTGAACTGATAGTTTGACAGCCGGGCCATCCAACGCTGTTCCATGGCTCCTAACTTGGCTGTCTCTAGATGCGTCAAGGGGTTGTTGTCAGTGTAAGCCGTGAACTTACTGGAGGCCAAGTAGTGCTTGAATCGTTTAGTGATGGCCCAGACCAAGGCCAGGAGCTCCAACTTGAAGGAGCTATAGTTTTCCGGATTTCTCTTGGTTGGACGAAGCTTCCTGCTAGCATAGGCAATCACCTTTTCCTTGCCATACTGCTTCTGACTCAACACAGCTCCTAGTCCCTCGGTGCTGGTGACGCGCCCCCTGGGCCTGTGCTGTGCAGGGGGATACCCGGAGCCAGATCGCTGGGGGTTGTAGTCCTCCGTGGCGGTGACCCGGTCCATGCCCAGGGCGGTCAAACCAGTGGCAAACCAATGTCCGACTACGCCACCCGTGGTTTGCGGTCAGTGGGGACCGCCGCTGCGCTGCAGACCGCTGAGGCTGATGTAATTTGCGCAGCCGAGTATGGAATAACTCCCCACGGGAGAAGTATTGCCTCAGGGCAGCTAATGTGAGATGATGGGAGTGATGGTGTGAGCGTCCCAATAGTAATGGTGCTAGTGCGGCGATGAAACACAGAGACGTGTGGTGCCGTTCAGGGTCTTTACTGATGGTATAACGCAGACCCTCCCGGGAGTACTGGTTAGCAGTAGGGGCCTGGTCAGTCTGTAAGCAAGTAGGATCTCCCCTGGCCAGGTGGAGTTGTAGGCCTCCCCGACTATCTGCACTCTTTCCTGGCTACCTTGCTCTATGCGGGTAGAAGTAGCCCACGTCCCTGAGTATACCGTGTGGTGCTCACCCGTATGGCCGGTGACTTGGGGCCTTCCGTTAGCCTCCGCTTCACGATGGCGGTGCTGGTCCCTTGCTTGTGACCGTGCCTTCGGGTTTCTAAGGCCAGAGGACATGGAATCCCCTGCCGGTTGGATTCTGCTGCTGGACTGCTGGACCTGGATGTCCCCACAGCCTCGGACTCCGTGTCCGGGTTTAGTGTCTTCAGCCAAGGCGAGCTTTCTAGCTTCCAGCCTCTGGCACTCGCTCCTGCTCCTACAGAGCTCCTAGTTCTTGCTTTCCCTGTGTCTGCTGTCCTCCAGACCTGACTGCGTCTCTGTCTGGGACTTCACTCACTAATCCCGCCCCAGACCCAGTTTATAAGGGCAGATTCCTCCCCTCCCAGGTCTGGGTGGGCCGTGTTGCATGCTTAGGGCTCCTGACCAGAGAAACCTCCCACTTGCTCTCAGACATAATATTTCTATTAGTGTGGCAACCAGACCCCTGGGGTCCCCACTAGTAAATTTTAGTACTCCGGGACTAAACACATTTTTAAAGAAACATAAATACAGGGTATAACAATAACACAATAACATATTTACAAGAAGCTTTAGTTCTTTAAAGGTCACGGCGTGTCCGCAACCGGGTGTCCATATCACCCAAGGTGAAGTTTGTGAAACAAGAGGGTGTCCATGTCACCCAAGGTGAAGCTTTAAGCGAAGTAGGGGACCTGTCCAAAGCAAACCCCTTGCGTTGGCCCTGGGCGTGGCTGCAAGGCTGAATCTAGCTACTTTGGGCCGCAAGGAGGCCACGCCAGACAGGTTTTCTCTTCCGCGGCCGTCTTCGCAAGAGGCACAATGTGCAACTATCTACAAGATTGTTCCGGTTATCCAGCGTCCATAACCTGTTAGTCCAAATAAATCTGCAGGGTAACTGAGAAACATAATTAGTAACAGGCAACAAACATAAACCATAAACAGTTAAACAGATAAATTCACAGTGCATTAGTTTATATTTTCCAGCGAGCGGGCATCTGACCTCTAGTGACTCTAGTGGACCTACGGAGCTCGCTAACTGGTCCTGCACTACAGGGTGTAGGAGGTGTTATGGGTAAGCTGGGCAGCTGTCTGCGCACTCTTTGGCTCACTAGGGGCACGGCAGGCTCACTACTAGCAGAGGGTTGATTCTCCTGCGCTGCTGGTGTGGACTCTTCTGCCTCCTGGGCCGGCTGCTCTTCCAGCTCTACCTGGTCTTCTGTAGGCACTTGAGGGGCTGGCTGGAGAAATGTGAGGACGGGCACCACGATAGCGTTGTTTACTTGTGTCCAGGACCGGGGAAAGTCTCCGAGTACGGTGCTGATCATTTTCTCCTTTTCCTCTTCGGGTTGAGGGTCTTCCTGATCTTCATCCGTGCTTTGCAACTTCTCGGGGCACTTTTTCAGGTGGTCTCTGGAGACAGTGGCTGTGGTCTCTCCTCCATCCTTGCTGATGACGTACACCTTTGGATTATTGTGGCTTGAGGGCAGTACGGTGTACGGGTCCTTTTCCCACTGGTCGTCCAACTTATGGAGCTTCCTTTTTCTTTTCAAGACCTGCTCTCCAGGTACCAGGGGAACAGCGGGAGCATGTTGGTTATAAGTCCTCTCCTGCCTTTCTCTTGATTGACAGAGACTTCGCTCGACGCTCTCCTGTACTTTCCGGTACTGTTGCTGCCGTTCTGTTTCCCAGTCTGCTTCTGGGGAGGTGTCCTCGGGTATCAGGACTCCCATATCCAGGTCAACAGGCAGCTTACCAGGTCTTGCTCGCATTAGGTAAGCCGGGGTACAGTTGGTGGAACCTACCGGGATGTGGTTATACAGGTCCACCAGATCGGGCAGTTTCTCAGGCCACAGACTGCGTTCTTCCAGGGGCAATGTTTTTAACAGATCTATCACCACTTGGTTCATCTTCTCGCAGAGTCCAATGGTTTGGGGGTGATAGGGCGTTGTTCTTATCTTCTTGCAGCCATACAGGTTGCAGAACTCCTGGAAGACCTCCGCTTCGAAGGCTGGTCCTTGGTCCGTCAGCACCTGGTCCGTGTACCCGTGTGGGCGGCAGAAGTGCAGCTGGAAGGCTCTGGCTGCTGTCTGAGCCGTCAGGTCTTTGACAGGGACCACCACCAGGAACCGGGAGTAGTGATCTACGATGGTTAGGGCGTAGACATACCCGCTTCTGCTTGGAGCCAGTTTAACATGGTCCAGAGCGACCAGTTCCAGCGGCTGCCTGGTGATGATGGGCTGCAGGGGAGTGTTCTGGCTGGCACGGTCCCTTCTTCTTAGATTGCACGGGCCACAGTCTCTACACCACCTCTCAATGGCTCCTCTCATGCCTAACCAGTAGAACCGTTCACGCAGCTGGAACTCCAGCTTCTTCCATCCGAAGTGCCCTGCCCCATTGTGGTAGGCCTCCAGCACCATAGCTGCGTCCCGTCTCGGTACCACAACCTGCCAGATCAGTTCATGTGTCCGGGAATTGACCATTCTGCGGCACAACTTCTCCTTGTAGAGAAACAGTCTGCTCTTCTCCGTCCACAGTTGCTTGGTCTCCTCCGGAGCGTCTGGGTCCAGGCGGGCGTCAGCCTCGGTCAGCATCTCCTTCACCAGACGGACTGCGGGGTCACTGTCCTGCGTCTCCGCCCAGTTGTAGTGGGGTAAGGGGTTGAACGTAGCGGATCGCTGGCCCCTCACACGGTGGGAATACTGGGTAATCCCATGACGGTGGAATGCAGGGAGTTCGACCTCTTCCAGTTCTTCTGGATCCTCCCCTTCGTCCGGTAGGTTTGGCATCCTGGACAGGGTGTCCGCGTTGGTATTGGAGCGTCCTGCCCGGTATTTGATTGTGAACTCATAGTTGGACAGGCGGGCCATCCATCTCTGCTCCAGGGCACCCAGTCTTGCAGTGTCCAGGTGTGTCAACGGGTTGTTGTCCGTGTACACAGTGAACCTGGAAGAGGCAAGGTAATGCTTAAAACGTTCGGTTACTGCCCACACCACTGTCAGGAACTCTAGCTTGAACGAGCTGTAATTCTCAGGGTTTCTTTCCGTGGGTCGCAGTTTTCGGCTGGCGTAAGCAATTACCCGTTCTCTCCCCTGCTGGATTTGGGACAGTACGGCTCCTAGCCCGATGTTGCTTGCGTCCGTGTGGAGGATAAAGGGCTGGCTGTAATCAGGGTACGCCAGGATTTCATCCCCCGTGAGGGCCATCTTCAGCTGGCGGAAGGACTCCTCTTCCAGCTTTTCCCATTTGAAGGGTGGCTTCTGTTTTTTGGCCTTCCTGGACTGGCCTATCAGGAGGTCCTGCATAGGAGCTGCCTTCTTGGTAAAACCGGGAATGAATCTTCGGTAGTAGCCTACCAACCCGAGGAACTGCCGCACTTCCTTTATGCTGGATGGTCTTGGCCAGTCCTTAATCACGGTGATCTTGTCAGGGTCGGGGGCTACTCCGTCAGCACTCACCACGTGTCCCAGGTACTGTACCTTTGGCTTCAGTAGATGACACTTTGAGGGTTTTACCTTTAAGCCGTAGTTTGCCAGAGCTTCACACACTTCGGCCAGGTGTTCCAGATGGTCCTCATAGGTCTTGGAATAGACTATGACATCGTCCAGGTATAATAGGACCGTCTCGAAGTTCCGGTGTCCCAGACAGCATTCCATCAACTGTTGGAAGGTTCCTGGTGCGTTGCAGAGCCCGAACGGCATACAGTTAAATTCGCTGAGTCCCATCGGGGTGGTGAATGCGGTCTTCTCCCGGTCCGCCTCTGCTACAGGAACCTGCCAGTACCCGCTAGTGAGATCCAAAGTAGAGAAGAAGTTAGCAGATTTTAATGCAGCTAAGGACTCTTCTATCCTTGGTAACGGGTACGCATCTTTGTGTGTGATACGGTTGACCTTCCTGTAGTCTACACACATTCTCATGGTGTTGTCTTTCTTTTTCACTAAGACTAGTGGAGCTGCCCAGGGGCTACAGCTGTCCCTAATTACCCCAGCCTCCTTCATGTCTTTTAGCATCCCCTTGGTGTGTTGATAGTGTGCAGGGGGTACGGGTCGGTATCTCTCCTTTATGGGAGGATGGTCTCCCGTGGGGATGTGATGTTCTACCCCCTTTACTTGCCCGAAGTCCAGCGGGTGTTTACTAAACACTCTCTCGTACTCTTGAACCACCCGATAGACTCCCTGTTTTTGGTGTGAGGGAGTGGAGTCAGTACCCAAATGCAGTTGCTGACACCAGTCCTCCATTGGTTTCTTAGAGCCGTTACCTTCCTCTGGTTGAGATGGAGGCAAGGGTTCCACGGCCTGTACAGAGTTCTGGTTGATGGTGAACAATTTGGCTAACGTGGCATACCGGGGCAGGTATACTTCTCTCTCCCCGATATTGATGATGCGGACGGGCACCCTCCCATGGCGTACATCGACCACCCCCCGTGCTGTCAAAATGGTGGGCCTACTGTCTGAGTAGACGGGTTCTACCATTGCTTGGTAGTCTCTACCTCTCAGACCAATAGCTGCCCGGCACCAAATCATCATCTCACTTTTTGGGGGCATGGCAATAGGGAACGAGTCACACATTCTCACGCTACCTATCTCACCACCAGATAGTTCCACCTGTTGCCGTTTCATCAGTGCCCGGATCTCTTTTTGGAGGACACGCTGCTGGCTGGAACTGGCGTTCTTGGCAACCTGTTGCAAAATAAGAATCACCCCTTTCGATTACATTAGTACCTAGGGTTATTTTTGGGTGACTCTCGCGACGGTCAATGTCCACAATGATCAGTCCTTGTGCCGGCAGTTCAACTTTACCGACCTTGATGGTCACCTCCTTAAATCCTATCTGTGGCACGGGCTGACCATTGCTGGCGATAATGCTCAGGTCATCATCTGGGTAGCGGGTTATGTCCGAGTCATTCCAGTACCGCTTGAAGAGCACGTACGGGATGGTAGTGACCTGTGACCCGGTGTCTAGTAGGGCACTCATAGGAATGCCGTCCAGTACCACAGGCAAGACCGGACGTCCCCCTACGTATTTGTCACGCCAGTTTGATGGGCCTGATGATCTTATGCCTGGAGGTTGGCCCTCTACCCCAGGTTGTGCCCGTTTAAATGACAGTACCTTGCCATATGTCCGGGTTGATTGCAGCGGCGGGAGATGGGTTGTCCGTCCTCATTGTATCATTGGGTCTTCCTCTTGCCGGTGGGGTCCTCCTCAGTCGGCGCCACGGGACGTCCTCCGGTCCGGATGCCAGCGGGATCTTTCCTGGAGAAGAGACCTGTAAAGACTGCACAGTTCTGGTTAGCGCGGCAACGCTCTTAGTCAGCTCTTGGACCTGATGGTGCAGGTCTGTAGCCGGATCATTGTTCAAAGCCTGCGCATCAGCTCCCACAGGCCCTGCAGACAAGGGCGCCGCGTCCTGGTGATAAGTGATAGCAGGGCGCCTGTGGGTCACAGCGCCACCTGGTGCCGGTTCTCAGAGCACCCGGATGGCTCTGTCCTTGAACTGTGCAAAGTCCAGGTCAGGGTCCTGTAAGGCCATTGCCCGTAACTGGGTTCGGTGGGCATTGCACAGTAGACCCTCAATAAATTGTTCAGTCAACAGCTTGTCTTCATTTCCCACGCTGTCAGGGTCTGCCTGCTTAATGGCTCTCAGGGCCTCTTGTAAGTTTAGAGCATAGTCTCTTATACTTTCATGTGCCCACTGTTTGCACCCGTAAAATCTGAGCTTTATTTCGGCTGAGGTTCGGGTATCAAATGTGTCTTTCAGCCGGGCTAGTATTTCTCTGACAGTCCTCTTCTTCCCAGTTGACCAGGACTTTACCTGCCTTTGGGCTGCCCCGATTAACTGGGCCACCAGGATGCTTACTTTTTGCTCTTCCGTGAGGGGGTATACCTGGAAGAGGCTATCAAGTCTTTCCCTAAAGTCACTCAGGGTATGTGACTCCCCTGAGTACTGGGGTAGCCAGGTTGCCCCCAGGATATAGGGTATGGTGAATGGCATGACCGCTGCAGCGGTTGCGCTGGCGGCCGGTGTGGCGGTGGAGCTCCCCTCAGTGTCCGACATCCTCCTTCCCCCCTAGTGGACCGTGGCCTACCTTGCAATGCTCTTCTTCCGTAGGCCACGGCTCCGCAGTCGATCGTCGGGGTTGAGGACCTGGTGTCGCGCTCCGATGACGTCAGCGTCGCTCTTCCTCCCTTCCAGGACCTTACGCAGCGTCGGAGCGTGGGGCGGAGCTTCGGATCTCGCGTGCGTTCGGCGTCCACGCCCCTCTTCTTCCCGTGCGGCGTCCCGAAGATGGCGTCCGAAGGTGGGAAACGGCTCCGGACGGCGGGAAACTTCGCCACAGGTAAGTATAAAAGTCTTTTTTTTTCAGGCACGCAGTACCCGGTGGTTGCGGGCACGAAATCCTGCCGACTACGCCAAAGTTGACGCGCCCCCTGGGCCTGTGCTGTGCAGGGGGATACCCGGAGCCGGATCACTGGGGGTTGTAGTCCTCCGTGGCGGTGACCCGGTCCGTGCCCAGGGCGGTCAAACCAGTGGCAGTCTTAGGTAATAACAATGTCCAACTACGCCACCCGTGGATTGCGGTCAGTGGGGACCACCGCTGCGCTGCAGACCGCTGAGGCTGATGTAATTTGCGCAGCCGAGTATGGAATAACTCCCCACGGGAGAAGTATTGCCTCAGGGCAGATAATGTGAGATGATGGGAGTGATGGTGTGAGCGTCCCGATAGTAATGGTGCTGGTGCGGCGATGAAACACAGAGACGTGTGGTGCAGTTCAGGGTCTTTACTGATGGTATAACGCAGACCCTCCCGGGAGTACTGGTTAGCAGTAGGGGCCTGGTCAGTCTGTAAGCAAGTAGGATCTCCCCTGGCCAGGTGGAGTTGTAGGCCTCCCCGACTATCTGCACTCTTTCCTGGCTACCTTGCTCTATGCGGGTAGAAGTAGCCCACGTCCCTGAGTATACCGTGTGGTGCTCACCCGTATGGCCGGTGACTTGGGGCCTTCCGTTAGCCTCCGCTTCACGATGGCGGTGCTGGTCCCTTGCTTGTGACCGTGCCTTCGGGTTTCTAAGGCCAGAGGACATGGAATCCCCTGCCGGTTGGATTCTGCTGCTGGACCTGGATGTCCCCACAGCCTCGGACTCCGTGTCCGGGTTTAGTGTCTTCAGCCAAGGCGAGCTTTCTAGCTTCCAGCCTCTGGCACTCGCTCCTGCTCCTACAGAGCTCCTAGTTCTTGCTTTCCCTGTGTCTGCTGTCCTCCAGACCTGACTGCGTCTCTGTCTGGGACTTCACTCACTAATCCCGCCCCAGACCCAGTTTATAAGGGCAGATTCCTCCCCTCCCAGGTCTGGGTGGGCCGTGTTGCATGCTTAGGGCTCCTGACCAGAGAAACCTCCCACTTGCTCTCAGACATAATATTTCTATTACTGTGGCAACCAGACCCCTGGGGTGCCACACTGGCATCAGTGTACAGCAGGAAAGGTTGGTTGTAGTCAGGGTAGGCCAAGATTTCTTCGCTAGTCAGGATCTCTTTCATCACTGCAAAGGACTCAGCCTGTTCTTTACCCCACTGGAAGGGGGGGTTCTTGCCTCTCTTGGACTGTCCTTCCAGGAGATCTTGCAAAGGCGCTGCCTTCTTGGTGTAGTCCTCCACAAATCTCCGGTAATACCCGACCAGTCCCAGGAACTGACGTACCTCCTTGAGATTCTTCGGTTCCGGACATTTCTGGATGGCAGTGACCTTCTCCGGGTCTGGTGCTACTCCTTCTGGACTGACGATGTGCCCCAGGTACTGAACCTTCCGTTTGAGCAGGTGGCACTTGGAAGGCTTCAATTTCATCTCATACTGGGACAACGATTCAAATACCTCCGCCAGGTGCTTCAAATGGTCCTCATACGTCTTGGAGTACACTATCACGTCATCCAGGTATAGCAGCACGGTCTCGAAGTTACAGCGTCCCAAACAGCACTCCATCAATCTCTGGAACGTTCCAGGGGCGTTGCAGAGTCCGAACGGCATACTGTTGAACTCGCAGAGTCCCATCGGGGTAGTGAAGGCCGTCTTCTCCCGGTCCTCCTCACCAACTGCTACTTGCCAGTACCCACTAGTGAGGTCAAGGGTAGAGAAGTAATTTGCAGACTTTAATGCAGCCAGGGATTCCTCTATACGGGGCAAAGGGTATGCATCTTTATGTGTTATGCGATTTACCTGTCTGTAATCTACACACATCCTCATGCTTCCATCCTTTTTCCTGACCAGGACCAGGGGAGCTGCCCAGGGGCTACAGCTATCTCTTATTACCCCTGTCTTCCTCATGTCATGCAACATTTCCTTCGCTTTCTGGTAGTGTGCTGGTGGGATTGGCCTGTAACGTTCTTTGATGGGTGGATGGTCACCTGTGGGTATATGGTGTTGTACCCCTTTAATCCTCCCAAAATCAAGTGGGTGTTTGCTGAATACTCCCTCGTATTCCTGAACTACCCTGTGTACACCCTGCTTCTGATGGACAGGAGTGGCGTCAGTCCCAACATGGAGCTGTTGACCCCAATCCCCCACCTGGGTTTCCAAGTCGTTATCCTCCACTCTGTCTGGTGAGGTTAAGGACTCCACTGTGTGGATAGCGTTGTTATTTACAGTGTACAATCTGGCAACAGTGGCATATCGTGGTAATTTGACTTCATCCTCTCCATAGTTTAGGAGGCGTACGGGCACCCTCCCATTGCGTACATCCACTACCCCTCTGGCAGTTAAGAGTGTAGGTCTGTGCTCCGAACTAGTGGGCTCCACTACCGCCTGATAGTTCTGTCCTTTGAGACCTATTGCTGCCCTACACCAAATCAGCATTTCACTCATCGGGGGATTCACAATGGGTATCGGGTCTGTCACCCGTACATTACCAATTTCACCACCTGATAGCTTTACCTGTTGCTGGTACATAAGGGCTCGGATCTCTTTCTGGAGCACCCTCCTCTGCCCTGGCTTGGCAGTGTCAGCCATCTATTGGAGCAAGAATAACACTTCTCCCAAACAGTTACCAACAACATTAGTGCCAAGTATCATGTACAAGTCTGTATCATCAGGATTAGTCTCTACTACAATTAGTCCCTGGTCCTTCAGTTCCACTCTTCCCACCTTTACTGCCACATCCTTAACCCCGACTAGGTTAAGGGGAAGGCCATTGGAGGCATACACGGAAAGGTTTGGAGCTGGCGGGTGAAGTTCGTCTATGGACCAGAACCTTTTGTAGAGGAAATCTGGCATGATGGTTACCTGAGATCCAGTGTCCAGCAGGGCAGGTGTCGCGATACCATCGGTTCATGGGAGGAAGACCTTTCCTGTCCATTGTGCTGGATGGCACCAGTTTGATGGGCCTGCTTGATTAACTCCTGGGTGTAGGCCCTCGGCCCCAGGGTTTGCTCATTTAAAGGACAGTTCCGCGCTGTGTGGCCTGCCTTCTGGCAGCGATAGCAGATGAACTCTCCTGGAGGGTGACATTGGTCATTGGTCCTCCCACGGGGTGGCGTTGTCCTCCTGCGGGGTGGCGTTGTCCTCCTTCTCATCCAGAGGACATCCTCAGGGCTGTCGGCGAGTAGTATCCTTCCTTCCTGCTCGGGCTCCTCCTGTAGCTGCAGGGTGCTCAGGACAGTGGCCAGGGTTTTACTTAACTGGCGCACTTCAGAGCGTAGGCTGTCCAGCTCGCTAAGAGGCACTGTTTGCATCTTTGTTTCAGCCGTTAATGAAGGAGCAGTGGGTGCTGCGGGCACTGGGGTGGCCCCACCCTGGTAACGCTGGATAGCAGTTTCTGATGTTTCCAGGGGCTGCAGACCCTTTATAGCCATGTCCTTAAGGGTGTCAACGGTGGCATCCGGATGGTCTAAGGCCCACCACCGTACAGTTCTGCTCTCCTCCTGGGACCTCAACCCCCGGATGAATTGTTCCGTCAGCATTTTATTTTCATTTTGTATGCTGGCTGGACTAACCTGTTTCAGGGCTTCCTGTACGACCAGGCATAGTTCCGGACACTGTCCTCAGGTTTCTGGACACAATGGTAGAACCTCATCCGGAGATCTGTCTCAGTGCGGTTTTCAAACACAGTTTGCAATCTCTTAAAGATTATGGATACTGATTCCTGGTTTGCGGCTGACCAGGTTTCAACTTCCCGCTCTGCGGCACCAGTCAATTGTCCCAGCACAACAGCGACTCTCTGTTTACCGGTCATAGAATACATGTCCAGCACACCGCATATTTTTCTCTTGAATCCGGACAGGGTGTCTGGTTTGCCACTATACTGGGGAAGCCATTTCCCTCCAGGGATATACAGCAGGGCCATGGGTATCAACGGAGTCACTACCCCTGCTGGTGGAGCGGGCGCAAGTTGGGCATCAGGAGCATTAACCGGTGCTCGGGCGGCTTGCTGGTCGTCAGCCATGGTTGCGCCCCCCTAGTGAACCAGAGCCTACCTTCCTCACTTTCTTTTTCAGGTAGGCCGTAGCTCCGCGGGCGACGGTCTTCTTCCAGGACCTTGCGTCGCTCGCGTCTGACGTCAGAGCGTCCTCTGGCTCCTTCCAGGACCTGACACTTCCTGGTTCGACCTTTAAGGCGCACAGTACCCGGTGGCAACGGGCACGCAATCTTGTTCGTGACGCCAAGGCTGACGCGCCCCCTGGGCCGTGGGGTACTCGGCAGCCGGGCCTCTGGTTGCTGGGGGATATCACGGTAACTGGCCCGGTCCGTGACCCAGGGCAGTCAGTAAAAAGTGGGATTTTTTCATAAGGGATTTAAGTGTTTGTGACGCCACCTATGGAATGCGGCTAAGGGGTGCCGCCGCTGCAGAGCAGTCCTCTGGAGCTGGTGTTACGGCAGCAGGGATGGTGTGTGTCAGGACTGCAAATATTTTTAATTACATTTTGGCCCTTTTTGCCCTCTTTCAAGATGGTGTCTTTTGTCTCATGTGCCCCTTGTCTTCCTGCTTTATAACTCCACCCCAGCCTCTAATCAGTGCTAGAGTATTCTGCCTGTGATCTGCTCCAGGTGGTTTCCTAGTTTCCTGCTCTGCCCTGCAGACTTGTTTGGATCTTCTGTTACCTGCTCTCAGAGACTCTGCTGCATTCAGTTGTTACCAGTATTCCTCCTTCTCCTGGCTGCTCCTGCTGCTACCTCTGTGCCTCAATCTTCACCTGCATTCTGCTAACAAGTAAGCTGGTTTCTGCTCTGACTCACCTGCTTTAGATAGCTGCAGAGCACGGGACTGTGCTGCACTATCAGGGACTTCCTACCCAGGCCTCCCTGGATTATCTAAATATTGTATGGACTTCCTTGCATGGACTTGATAAGGACTTCCTTGTTTTCTAGCATCCTCAAGTGTGAATTGTGCTTTACAGATTGCTTTGCTGATTACATTTAGAGCACGGGACTGTGCTGCATTATCTGGGACTTCCTACCCAGGCCTCCCTGGATATATAATATATATTGTTTGGACTTGATAAAGACTTCCTTGTTTTCTAGCATCCTCTAGTGTGAACAGTGCTTTACAAACTGCTCTGCTAATTGCATTTTCCCCTGAGTGTTTATGGACTTTGTGTTTTCGTCTGCACTTGTTTGAAACACCATGTGTTTATAATATACACTTTGACACCTATAAGTTGTGTTCTGTTGTAGCTTTGTTCCACGCAAAAAGACTCCTGTGGTATCCATTATAATTATTACAGGATACTCTAGCCAAAAAATAAGGAGTCTGCTGGAACAATGTCTGCAGAAAGCAAATTAGAGCAGGTGTATTCCGTAATTAGATCTCTTCAGAAGGAGGTGGAAGGACTGCAAAAGAAACTTGGAGGCATTGAACGTAATGAACAAGCATTTGGACAAACTTTACAGGACTTAAATACCCGAATGGCGGCCCAGGAATACAAACTTGCGGGCTTGGACTGCCAGTACGGACGGGCTTTCCAGGACATTAGTACTCAAATGGCGGCACAAGTGACTTTACCTTCTGGGATACCGCCACCAGCTAGCCCACCTAAGTTGCCTCCATTCAGATTTAATGGTGAACGTGACAAATTTCGTGGCTTTGTGAATCAGTGTATACTATATTTTGATGTACATGCTGACCGCTTCCTTTCTGATAGATCTAAGGTATTGTGTGTAATTATGCTGCTGACCTCACGAGCACTCGCCTGGGCGAATCCGATGATCGAGTCTCGTGACCCACGGTTAAATAATTTGGATGATTTCTTAGCCGCTACGGCATTAATGTTTGATGACCCTAACCGCCGTGCAACCGCTGAGTCTGCTTTACTATCTTTACGTCAGGGTAAACATTCTGTTATTGAATATGCTACTGAATTTAGGAGATTAGCGGTTGATACCAACTGGGACAGTTATGCACAATTACCTATTTTTAAGAGAGGTCTGTCTAGCATTGTAAAAGATGAATTGGCCCGCTCTGAGTCACCACAAGAGCTAGAAATGTTTATACAGCATTGTGTACGCATAGACATATGCCTTACTGAACGTAGGCAGCAGAAATTGGCTGTATTCAATCGTATGTCTAACTTTTCCCTTCCTCCCAAAGAGCCTGCAGGTAAAACATCTCGGGAAGCAGAAGAAGCGCCCATGCAAATTGATTCTGTGCAGAGGCGTGAGAGTAATGAGCGCCGGGAGCACCGCCTGCGAGAGAGGCTATGTTTCTACTGCGGCCAATCTGACCACTTTCTAATCAACTGTCCCAAGCGGCCTAACAAGGTGTTAGCAGCGGTAGGAGAGTATGATAACTCTGATGATGAATCTGACATCTCTGAATGTAGCCTGCCATTAAATGCTGTATTCCATTCTCTCTCTATGACTACACCTCCCAAGGAGTTGAAGGAAAAGAACTCTCACTGTTCACTCCCTATTAAGATCCTGTGTTCAGGGCAGTGGATTTCCAGTGCAGCTATGATTGACTCTGGTGCAGGGGGCAACTTTATGGACATTACATTTGCCCAAAAACATGGTATTGAGATACAGCGAAGAGCCTCTCCAATTACCATGGAAACAGTGGATGGGTCACCTTTAATCTCTGGGCCTGTGGAGACTGTACCTCTTAAGATTTTGTTGGAGCCTAATCATCAGGAGCAACTTTCTTTCTTGTTAATTTCTTCTCCTCATTTCCCTGTGATTTTAGGCATCCCTTGGTTGCGTTCTCAGAACCCGACTATCAACTGGGAGACCAAGGAGATTATTTTTCCGACTAGGAGCAACCCAGCGATAACTGAAGCTGTCCCTGAGTCCACGGATACAAAATCTACTGTACAGGTATTCACTTTACCTTCAGCGTATAAAGCATTCTCTGACATCTGTGACAAGAAGAAAGCAGATCAGCTTCCTCCACATAGGCATTATGACTGTCCCATTGAACTGCTTCCTGGGGCGGCTATTCCTTTTAGCAACGTATATCCTTTAGCAGCACTTGAACTTCAAGCCTTGAAGGAGTATATTGATGAAAATCTGGCCAAAGGCTTTATATGTCCTTCTTCCTCACCAGCAGGGGCGCCTATATTTTTTGTAAAAAAGAAGGATGGGACCCTAAGACCCTGTATTGACTATCGGGAACTCAATAAGGTAACCATACGGAATCGTTATCCTTTCCCTTTGATTCCAGAATTATTGGAAAGAGTCCGCCATGCCAAGGTGTTCTCTAAACTAGATCTTCGTGGGGCTTATAATTTGGTGCGTATTCGTTCCGGTGATGAATGGAAGACAGCATTCAGATGCCGGTATGGACACTTTGAATATCTGGTGATGCCCTTTGGGCTTTGTAACGCCCCTGCGACTTTTCAACATCTGGCTAATGACATTTTTAGAGATTTATTAGATCAGTTTGTGGTGATTTATTTGGACAATATTTTAATTTTTTCTGACTCTCTACAGGAACATGAAGAACATGTCAAAACTGTTTTGAAACGTCTGAAAGAGAACCATCTGTATAGTAAGCCGGAGAAGTGTTAGTTCCATCATTCTGAGATACAGTTTTTAGGTTATGTCATCTCTCCTCAGGGGCTGAACATGGAATCTGGTAAGATTCAGGCAATCCTTGACTGGCCAGTACCCAGGAACGTTAAAGAGGTCCAACGTTTTATTGGTTTTGCAAATTTCTATAGACGTTTTATTAGAAATTTTTCTGACATTGTCCGTCCCATTACTTCCTTGACAAAGAAGGAAAAGCCCTTTAAGTGGTCATCACAGGCTCAAGAGGCTTTTGATCGACTTAAGGTTTGTTTCACCTCAGCACCGCTGTTGATCCACCCAGACCCAGCACTTCCTTTCATTGTGGAGGTGGACGCTTCTGATAATGCTTTAGGGGCCATTCTCTCCCAAAGAACTGGAGAGAAGACTCTGCTACACCCTTGTGCTTTCTTTTCCCGTATACTTACTTCAGCTGAGAAAAACTACGATATGGGAGACAAGGAACTGCTAGCTATTATTGTAGCTTTTAAAGAATGGAGGCATCATCTGCAAGGAGCCACACAACAGATCGTAGTGCTGACTGACCATCGCAATTTGGAGTTTCTCAGATCCGCTAGATGTCTTTCTCCTCGTCAGGCTCGTTGGAACCTATTTTTAAATCAATTTAATTTTCTTATTTCGTACCGTCCAGGTTCTCGTAATGGGAAGGCTGATGCTTTATCCCGAATCCATGCTGCGGATTCCGTACCTGGAGCCCCGTCCAAGACCATTCTATCCGATGCTAACTTCATCGGAGTTATCCACGATCAGGACTTGTGGAAGGAGTTCAAGGAGGCCTATGATGGTGATGTATTTCTGGCCAATCCACCTGTTGATATTAATCTTGTCCTTAAGGGTGGCATGTGGTTCAGGGATCGACTTATCTACGTCCCTGAGGCCGTTCGTCTGCAGATCCTCAAGTTGGTCCATGACTCCAAGGTGGCTGGTCACAGGGGGGTACAGAAGACACAAGAGTTCCTAAGCCGATTTTTCTGGTGGCCGACTTGCCTGAAGGATACTAAGGACTATGCTCTCTCTTGCGAGGTATGTGCTCGTTATAAGACTCCTCGTATGTCACCTACGGGTCTTCTTCAACCATTACCTGTTCCGTCCTGCCCATGGGGGTCTATCTCAATGGACTTCATTGTGGAGCTGCCTACATCAGGTGGCATGAATACGATCCTGGTGGTAGTGGATCGCCTGACTAAAGCTGCTCATTTTGTTCCTTGCCCCGGTCTTCCCTCAGCTAAGGATACAGTGAACTTGGTTATACAGAATGTTTTTCGGCTGCATGGGGTCCCAGATTAAATCATCTCTGACCGTGGAGTGCAGTTTACCTCAAGATTCTGGAAGGAGTTTTGCTCTGCACTCAATATTAATGTCTGTCTTTCTTCCGCTTATCACCCCCAGACGAACGGTCAAACCGAGCGTACCGACCAGACCTTGGAACAATATCTACGATGCTATGTCAGCCATCTTCAGGATGATTGGTTGGAGTTACTTCCATTAGCTGAATTCTCATATAACAATTCTCAGAGTGCCTCCACTAAGTTCACACCTTTCTTTGCCAATCTGGGTTACCATCCGAGTATCTTACCTAGGTCTCCGATTAATGCTCCGGTTCCAGCTGTAGAGGAGAGGCTGACTGCGATGAGGCAGAATCTGGAGGTTCTGAAGGAATCTTTGACCTCAGCTCAGGAACGTTACAAGAAATCGGCTGATAGATTTCGTAAACCGGCACCCATGTTCAAGGGACGTGTTGTGCCACCTCTGCAGCCTGTGGTGATTGATGGGCAGGAACAATTTGTGGTGGAAGAGATTATTGATTCTACAGTCATGGCCAAAAGTATTGAGAATGAGACAAATAGTAATTTTTCCAAAGTTTACTGCTTCATTTTTTGTAATGGCAATTTGCATATACTCCTGAATGTCAAAGAGTGATCAGCTTAACAGCAATTACTGTACTTGCAAAGTCAATATTTGCCCAGAAAATGAACTTTAACCCCCAAAACACATTTCAACATCATTGCAGTCCTGCCTTAAAAGAAGCAGCTAACATCGTTTTAGTGATTGATCCATTAACACAGGCGTGGGTGTTGATGAGGACAGGGCTGGCGATCAATCAGTCATGATTAAGTAAGAATGACATCACTGGACACTTTAAAAGGAGGCTGTTTCTTGGTATCATTGTTTCTCTTCAGTTAACCATGGTTATCTCTAAAGAAACACGTGCAGCGATCATTGCACTGCACAAAAATGGCCTAACAGGGAAGAGTATCGCAGCTACAAAGATTGCACCTCAGTCAACAATCTATCGCATCATCAAGAACTTCAAGGAGAGAGCTTCCATTGTTGTCAAAAAGGCTCCAGGGCACCCAAGAAAGACCAGCAAGCGCCAGGACCGTATCTTAAAACTGTTTCAGCTGCGGGATCGGACTACCAGCAGTGCCGAGCTTGCTCAGGAATGGCAGCAGGCTGGTGTGAGTGCTTCTGCACGCACTGTGAGGCGGAGACTCTTTGAACAAGGGCTGGTTTCAAGGAGGGCAGCAAAGAAGACACTTCTCTCCAGAAAAAACATCAGGGACCGACTGATATTCTGCAAAAGGTACAGGGAGTGGATTGCTGAGGACTAGGGCAAAGTCATTTTCTCTGATGAATCCCCTTTTCGATTGTTTGGGACATCTGGAAAACAGCTTATTCGGAGAAGAAGAGGTGAGCGCTACCACCAGTCTTGTCTCATGCCAACTGTAAAGCATCCTGAAACCATTCATGTGTGGGGTTGCTTCTCAGCCAAGGGAATCGGCTCACTCACAGCCTTGCCTAAAAACACAGCCATGAATAAAGAATGGTACCGGAATGTGCTCCAAGAGCAACTTCTCCCAACCGTCCAAGAGCAGTTTGGCGCCCAACTATGCCTTTTCCAGCATGATGGAGCACCTTGCCATAAAGCAAAGGTGATAACTAAATGGCTCATGGAATAAAACATAGAGATTTTGGGTCCATGGGATGGAAACTCCCCAGATCTTACTCCCATTGAGAACTTGTGGCCAATCATCAAGAGACGGGTGGACAAACAAAAACCAACAAATTCTGGCAAAATGCAAGCATTGATTATGCAAGAATGGACTGCTATCAGTCAGGATTTGGTCCAAAAGTTGATTGAGAGCATGCCAGGGAGAATTACAGAGGTCTTGAAGAAGAAGGGGCAACACTGCAAATATTGACTTGCTGCATTAACTCATTCTAACTGTCAATATAACCTATTGATACTCATAATATGATTGCAATTATATTTCTGTATGTGATATAAACATCAGACAAACACTAATAAAAACCAGAGGTCAGCAGATCATGTGAAAATATAATTTTGGTGTCATTCTCAAAACTTTTGGCCATGACTGTAGGTTTCGCAGGAATTGGCTCCAATATCTGATAAGATGGCAAGGGTATCCCCCTGAAGAAGACTCTTGGGAACCTGTGGAAAACATCAATGCCCAACAGAAGATTTCTCGTTTCCATCAGAGATTTCCTGAGAAACCGGGTTCAGGATCGTCCTGAGGCCACTTCTAAGGAGGGAGTAATGTCAGGACTGCAAATATTTTTAATTACATTTTGGCCCTTTTTGCCCTCTTTCAAGATGGTGTCTTTTGTCTCATGTGCCCCTTGTCTTCCTGCTTTAGAACTCCACCCCAGCCTCTAATCAGTGCTAGAGTTTTCTGCCTGTGATCTGCTCCAGGTGGTTTCCTAGTTTCCTGCTCTGCCCTGCAGACTTGTTTGGATCTTCTGTTACCTGCTCTCAGAGACTCTGCTGCATTCAGTTGTTACCAGTATTCCTCCTTCTCCTGGCTGCTCCTGCTGCTACCTCTGTGCCTCAGTCTTCACCTGCATTCTGCTAACAAGTAAGCTGGTTTCTGCTCTGACTCACCTGCTTTAGATAGCTGCAGAGCACGGGACTGTGCTGCACTATGAGGGACTTCCTACCCAGGCCTCCCTGGATTATCTAAATAATGTATGGACTTCCTTGCATGGACTTGATAAGGACTTCCTTGTTTTCTAGCATCCTCTAGTGTGAATTGTGCTTTACAGATTGCTTTGCTGATTACATTTAGAGCATGGGACTGTGCTGCATTATCTGGGACTTCCTACCCAGGCCTCCCTGGATTATATAATATATATTGTTTGGACTTGATAAAGACTTCCTTGTTTTCTAGCATCCTCTAGTGTGAACAGAGCTTTACAAACTGCTCTGCTAATTGCATTTTCCCCTGAGTGTTTATGGACTTTGTGTTTTTCATCTGCACTTGTTTGAAACACCGTGTGTTTATAATATACACTTTGACACCTATAAGTTGTGTTCTGTTGTATCTTTGTTCCACGCAAAAAGACTCCTGTGGTATCCATTATAATTATTACAGTGTGGCTCTCCACAGGTAGAGCTAGCTCCAGGGCAGAATGGGGTGTAATGGATGGTGGTGCAGGGGAGAGACGGCAGGACGGTCCCGGAGAAAAGACGGACACTCACACGGGGGTAAGCTTCAGTACCTTCACTGGTGATGTTGCAGGCACGATCCAGGGTACTCCAGGCAAAGGGCGCACTTTTGGACTCTCCCCAGTGAGCGGGTATAGGGCCTCCTGATCCGTTGCTTTATTCTCTAAGCTTCTGACCTGCCTGGAGCTAGGCCTAGCTTGCTTACTGTCTCTCTTTGCACCTGCTGACCTGGTGGTAGGGCCTTCTCTTGGAGATCACTCTCCCTGGACGCTGGGGCCTCCGTGACTCCTAGCCCTGGTACTGTAATCAGCATTTGGTGAACCTGGGACCTGTTTTCCTCCAGGGGTTCTGGTGGTCCCTACTGGGTATAAAGAGTCCCTGTAGGCGCGTACCCGATGTCCGGTATATATCTCGGGGCGAGCCTGGTATGCTCCTCTGCCCCCACGCTACTTCTTCCTTCTCCTCTCGCCTTCGGCCCACTCAAGGCCCTCACTAGGCCTTCACACGTGCTGTAGGCCTTGGCTCGCCTAAGCACAGCAGCCAGCGTGCTGCAATCTGAGCGTCAGCACGCTCTCTGCTCAACTCTGAGCTCTGTCCCTCTCTGTCTCTGAGAGACTGACTAACTGAAACAGAGCTGCCTGGCTCCACTCTCCCTATATATATCCCTAACAGGCTCCCTCTGATGGTCTGAGGTGGTAGGGTGGAGGTGTGTGAATGTGTGAGGGCCTCTTGTGGAGAAGTCCATCCATGCACCCTTCTGGGTTCTGTGGCACCAATGCGCAGCAGGGTGCCACATTTCCATAATTACCCGGTAAGGGTACCAAAGACTGACAGGCTGAGGACTGTGAGCAGCCAAGAACTGACCTTGTAAATAGTTGCACTTCTTAAAGTGCCCCTTATTGGTTTTATGCAATGAATGACCTCAGAACAAAAACCCGTTTGGCGTGGCCGAAGACGTGGTCCAACACCCGGATCCCCTACTGTATGCCCTGCAGCCACGCCCAGGGCCTACGTTGAGGGTTTTCGGACGGGTCCCTCATGCTGCTCATGTTGCACCTTTACCAGTGAAAAGGACATCCGGTTATAAATTTCACTGCAGTTGATTAAAAATGTTTGAGATGAGAAATGTCCTATTAGCTTGAAAAATGTTTTATATGACAAATGTTGTATGAAGGAAAATGTTCTTTAAAAGAGTCTTATAATGTTTTGATAACAACGTAACCAGTAACGTTCAAGAAAAAGTGCCTCCCATAATGGGAAGAAATGTTATGTTTATGATCTTTTATGTGATGCATCTAAAAATTTGCATGTCTTTAACCCTAGAACGCATGACCATAAAAATCTACTTTTTCACATACCTGGGGCCTTTTAGGCCCGTGTGCAAATAACATGGAATAACTCAAACAAAAATGACAAACAACTATATACCTGAGGAATACCTAGAGTTTCAAAATTCTAACTAAAGTAATCTTGCAGAAAATAGAAAACAATTAACAGGGCGGGCCTGCGAGGCCCCAGGTATGCGTTCTAGGGTTAAAATATCCTGTTTTTACTGTGTTCCAGCCCACGGACATGCTGTGTTTTACCAAGGGGATATGTGGCACCCCTGTGGGTTCAGTCGCCACAGAGGTACTGCATCTCACCCAGAGGTGTGGTATCCCACTCTCAGGTAAGGATGGAGTACTGCCCGGGACCCTAACACCTGCATCCAACACACCACTCCAGGCCAGCAGGGGGGGGGCAAGATGCCTCTGGTCCTGCTGAGCCCCTTCCCTGGCTGGAGTGGGGGGGAACCTAGTGAGGGGGAACCATGTAGTGGGTCTGGGTGGAGGACATAGATCAGGGGAGCACATGACAGGAAGCTGTAAAAAAAGGGGAGCCATCTTAGGAGATCAGTTCAGTCAGAGGAGGAAAGTGAGGGGAACAGAGGCTCTGCAGGAGCTCTGCTCCAGAGGCGGGCCTAGCCAGTGAGGCCCAAGTCTGAAGGGAGAGAGGGAGGGAGCAGAAGAAAGGCTCCAGGAACAGAAGGGATCCCAGGGTTACGGGCAGTGTTGGAGGCCACCGGTACGACCGAATATGCCAGGCGGTGGAGGGATCAAGCCGCAGAGGGGACCGGCCCCTTAACTAGTGGAGAACTACAAGGCTCAGCTAGGAACCGGAGGCTGCTGTACTTGCAAGGTGCAGTGGCCACAACCGCAACTATATATCGCGGAGAAGGTGGCCACAGAGGGTCCAGGGGACTGCAGGTCGCCCGACAAGACCCGAGGCTACCGGATTGGGACACTGGTTGCGAGGCGCAGGGCAGGAGGGTGAGAGCCAGCGGAGGAAGACGACTGAGAAAGGCACACAGAAAGGGGTCGCGTTAAGTGCTCCTGAATTATCTGGGGGATTGCTGAATCCATGCTTGGTGAACGCAGCGCGATGTGGGAGGCTGTAAGCTGGACAGTGCAACCTGAGGAACTTATCAACTGAGTAAACTCGGAAGACTGCACCCCACTGTCTCTGTGATTATTGTCTGCGCCATCACCCCCTGCACTACAACGCCCAGCACAACCTATAACATCAACACTGCCCTGAAGCTAAGCTCTACCTGTGGAGAGCCACACCATCCCTGCTGCAGTAACATCAGCTCCAGAGGACCTGCTCCGCAGCGGCAGCTCCCTTAGCCACCCTCCCTTACCACAGGTGGCATCACGAACTGTATACAAACTTTATAAATCCCCTGTAAATAACCTGGGTCACGGACCGGGTCACCGCCACTGTGACATTCCCCAGTATCTACCGGCCTGGCACCGGGTACCCCACGGTCCAGGGGGCGCGTCATATGCACCGAAGAACGGTGACCTGCCAGTGGATTTTTGACGATGATTATTAATGGCAAATTCTGCCAGTTTTAAGTAGGATGCCCAATCCTCCTGATTTTCAGAGACGAAACACCTGAGGTAGGTCTCCAAATTCTGATTGACACACTCGGTCTAACCATTCGACTGAGGGTGGAAGGCAGAGGAAAAGGACAGCTGGACTCCCAGTCGAGAACAGAATGCCTTCCAGAACTTGGAAACAAACTGGGTCCCCCAATCTGACACCACATCGGAGGGAACCCTGGGAAGCTTCACGATCTCATTTATGAACACCTGAGCAAGTGTATTGACATTTGGAAGTGCAGGCAATGCGATGAAGTGAACCATGTTACTGAACCCATCTACTACCACCAAAACCACCGTTTTGCCTGCAGAATCAGTAATAAAATCCTTCGGGAAAAGATAAATCAGAGATATAGGCTCTCATTAGAAAATGGTGGGCAATAAACCAACACAAATCAAAATGTCTCAGTGATCACATAAGTCAACTGCAGACAAAGGTTAAACCAATCTCCATGTTTTACAATAACAAACAATAAACATCGGACTATTTGAGAGGTGAACTTTCAGACAATGTGAGTAAACAGTTTCTCAAGATTCTGTTACTATGAACATTGTCTATGTGTAAACATCAGGCAAGACTAACACAGAATGATCCATATTTATTTGTGAATGTGTAACCAGACCAATGTTGGTTTGTCATGGTTTGAATGCATTCTGTATATTTCAATATGGACTCAAAATAACCATTTTTATGTTCACACTACAATGTCTTTAGAACGCTACATGGGCCCATATATCTGACCAACATGCAGGTTTAGGCCCAGGTCCAAATTTTGCACCAGGGACTTTAGTTACTCTACTGCCAGCACTGATCACTGATGTAGAAGGCATTCAGAGCTAGTTTTACATGTGATGATCAGTGAATGTGCAAAATTAAATGGAGATGATTGTCGGCAGGTCATCCCTGTTTACATGAAATGACAGTTGATCATTTTTATGCACACATAAGAGATACAATAAGAGAGACTTTTTTTCACACAGGAGTCATGGCTTTCATTTATCTGAAAAATGTCAGCTTTACTGGACCTTAACTTAATTTCACCTTATTGGGTACAGTCGATTTCTGCCATTTTGAAGGCCAGATTAGTGCTGCAGTAGATGTAAGCCTCAAAAGGAGGCTTTGAAAGCAACTGAAAGGATAAAAAAAACTTTGTTAATGCAGTTACAGCCTCTTATATTTGACATAATAATATATCTCAAAGGTCCAGAAAAAGTTGAATTTGGAGCCAATCACTTGCCATCAGTTTAAGGCCAGATGCGACAGCACCAATATCGCTCTGATTTATTACTAAATGGGCGCAAATAAGTACTAAAAAAAGCACAACAGGTTTTACCCACAGAATGGCACTGCTGATTGTAATCGCCATTCAGTTTTACCAGCAAAATGCTGGCTTTTTGTTTTAAAAAAAAAAAACATATTGAACTTTATTTTTATATGTACTATGTACAGTCCCTTGAAAAAGTACTTATACTCCATGAACTTTTCTACATTTTTTCCCGTTATACCCACAAACTTAAATGTATTGTGTTGGGATTTTATGTGATATACCAAAACTAAGTAGCAAGTATTTGTGAAGTGTAAAGGAAATGATGATACATAGTTTACTAAATATATTATACTGTAAATCTGAAAATTCTGGCGTGCATTTGTATTGCTGCAATTATTTAGGGGTATGTCTCTGTAATGTGGCGCGGGATGGTAGTCAAGGGATGAAGCACTCGTCTTCAGCGCCCCGGCACTTTACATGAAAGTGTGGGTCCTGGCTGGGTGTGTGGACTTGTGCAGGCCTCATGTAGCTGGTGTTGTAGGCTTGCCAGGACCAGATGCTTCACAGTTCAATAAGGAAGACCACCATTCAAAAATAAACTCTTTACTGAACAGGAACTTGATAAGGGTTATATACAAGGGATAGCGGGTACAAAGTGTTATGTACTTTTCTTTTATAGTATGAACCATTTTCTGCACAGTGTCCTTCCTCAGTAGCCTACTCTAGGGCTATTTATGTCCACTGTTTCTCTCTTTTTCACCACAACCCAGCTTTAACGCTACAGTCCTAATCAACAAGTCTGCTTTACTTGCTCAGCGGTTCCGCATTCTATTTCTTCCACTACTGGCGCACTTGATCTCCTGCTCGGAACCCTTCACTTGTCCCCGTACTCAGTCCTGCTTATGCCCGTTACAAGTCCAAGGTCTCATGGCTAGACATCCTCTCCTAGAACCTGTCCAGAAGGCCACTCTGTCTTTCTTATTCACTTATCTTCAGTATCTCGCTAGCTCTCCTGTTCGGTCTCCTCTCATTTATGGTCACCCTCCTAAGCAGCATTGCTCACTCTGTACTCCAGACCCTATCTGCCTTCCTAACAGAAAGGAGTCACTCTCCCTTAACACTATCCCCTCCCACTATGGGCTCGTCCCAAACATTAACTCTAAAATCACCCTATAGTCAACTACACACTCAACATTACAAAGGCAAACACCACAATACCATACGATTCACGTTACACAATATTTACATAAGACGCAAGACACAATTCACATAACACTTTACATCACACTAACGCGATTGGACTGAAGCGACTGGTGTCTTCAGGGGTAGGAACGCGACCGTAGCGTTCCATCATCCTTACATCTCTATGTAGTGTCGGCATCTCTGCCTCCTGCCCGGCAGAGACGCCGCTCCTCTCACCGCTGCGGCCCTGGTCCGGCATCTCCTGCTTCTTCCTCCTGCTCCTACGCCTTGTCTGCCCGGGGAGTGCGCACCGTGCGCAGATCCCCGGGCACTGCTTTTAAGGCATGTGCACGCCCTCTTTCTTAAAGGGGCCCCACGCACCGTCCTAAAATGTCCCTGGCCAATGGCCGGAGGAAATATGCTATATAAGGCACCTCCTCCAAAATGGAGGTGCCTGAGCAATGTTGTAGTTTGTTTTCTAAACACTCTCTCCAACCCTCAGATCCCAGTGCTTGCCCGCCTGTCTATCAGCCGTGCCCGCCAGCCTGTCTATCGGCCGTGCCCGCCAGCCTGTCTGTCAGCCATGCCCGCCTGCCTATCAGCCGTGTCCGCCTGCTCGTCTATCAGCCGAGCCTGTCCATCTTCCTGCACTACCTGCCTGCTGACCCGCCTTGCTCATCTGCCAGACCATCCGCATTCGGCTGCCAGTCCCGTGGGGGTCGCCTGCTCTCTCAATGTCGGTCCCAGAGTGGCACCTGGACCACCTTCCCGGTCCCTCCTTGGCTCACGGAGTCAACTAAGCCGCCGTGTAGCCAGGGTCGGTCTAGGTAGGCTCTTAGTCACGCCCCTCTGGTCCCTCCTTGCACCACGGCATAGTGGTTCCACCATCCGGATCCGTAACAGTTTGCGCAGGCCATGGAATCCGGTGGCTCCCAGGCTCCCTCGCTCTCTGACCTGTATCAAGAGGTCTCCCGCCAGAGATCTCAACAGGATACAATCCTGTGTTATCTGCGGACTGTAAACTCCCGCTTGGATGCATTGTGCGTCCCGGCTGTGTCCGCCTCTAACCAAGCAGCATTCGCTTCACCAGCACCTCTACCCAGTGGTGGAGTGGCATCCAGCTTTGGACCCCGACTACCTGCCCCTCTACGCTTTGGCGGGAATCCCGCTCTATGTTGGGGCTTCATAAACCAGTGCACACTGCACTTTGAGCTCCTGGCTCATTAGTTCACCTCTGACCGGGCTAAAGTGGCCCGGAGAGGTGTTGGCGTGGCTCAATCCCCTATGGGAGAGAGAGGATCCTCTGGTGTCCAACCTACAGGCTTTCCTTGAGGCCTTCCGGAGGGTTTTCGATGAGCCCGGCTGCACGTCCTCAACTGCCTCCTCTCTTCTTCATCTACGCCAAGGGAACCTCACGGTGGGCCAGTACGCTGTGTGCTTCCGCACCCTCGCATCCGAACTTACCTGGAACAACGAGGCTCTGGTGTCTACCTTTTGGGAAGGTCTTTCAGAGCGAATCAAGGTTGAGCTAGCTGGTCGTGACATACCCACCTCTCTGGACGACCTGGTGTCTTTGGCCACACGGATCGACATCAGGTTCCAGGAACGTTCTAAGGAGGTGATCCGTGAGAGGAAGTCGCCGCTCCTGGCACCAACCTTCCAAAGGCCAGTCTCTCCACAAACCCCTGCCTTGGCATCCATCCATGAATCTATGCAGGCAGACCAGGTAAAGATTGTCAAGTCTTGCCAGGAGGCCTGCCGCGCCGAGGGAAGATGCTTCTACTGTGGCAGTTCAGAGCATTTAATCCGTACTTGTCCAGAAAGACTTGGAAACTCCAGTGCCTAGGATTACTTGGAGAGGTCGCCCTGGGCAAAAATCCTCCCTCTCCACCCCTGACTCTGTCTATATAGATAACCTGTGGTAAGATAAAGTTTTTCAAGACTGCCTATCTGGATTCCGGTGCCGCTGGGAATCTTATTCAACAGGCCATTTTGGAGCAGTATCAGATTCCCATTCAACGTCTTTTGGATCCGCTGGTGTTTTCTTCAGTGGATGGGAGGCCCCTTTCCAAGTCCATCCATGTCACCGAGCCTGTAGTTCTCCAGATTGGTATGCTACAAACGGAGAAGATCTTCCTCTACGTGCTGTCCGGCCTCTCTCATCCTTTGCTGGGACTGCCTTGGCTTCAGAGACATGAGCCAGTTTTGAATTGGAGCTCGGGAGAGGTGCTCCGCTAGGGTCAAGAGTGCCACAAGACCTGCTTGGTTCCTGTCCATCCTGCTGACCTCCGTCCACTCCAGCTAATTTGCCCGGCTTGCCAGCACCCTACTGGTCATACGCTGACATCTTCAACAAGAAGGAGGCTGAGACACTTCCTCCTTATAGGCCTTATGACTATCCTATCGATCTCATTCCTGGTGCCTCGCCACCCCGAGGTCGAATTTACCCCCTGTCATTGACCGAGACCCATGCCATGTCCGAATACAATAGAGGAGAATCTTGCTAGGGGATTTATTCAGAAATCCACCTCTCCGGCTGGAGCAGGATTCCTTTCCGTCAGGAAGAAGGATGGCTCTCTTTACCCTTGCATCGACTATAGAGGTCTAAATCAGATTACCATCAAAAACAAGTATCCTCTTCCTCTCATCTCCAAGTTGTTTGATCACCTCAAGGGCGCCAAGGTCTTTACTAAGCTCGATCTCCGTGGCGCATACAATCTGATCCGGATTTGCCAAGGTGACGAGTGGAAGACGGCATTCAACACTCGGGTTGGCCACTACGAGTACTGTGTGATGCCCTTCAGACTCTGCAACGCATTAGCACTCTTCCAGAAACTGGTGAATGACATCTTCCGAGATCTTCTATATTCATTCGTGGTAGTGTACCTGGACGATATCCTGGTGTTCTCTTCGGATCTGCCCTCACATCGAAGAGACGTTCGACAGGTATTGCAGAGGCTCAGGAGAAATCGTCTGTATGCCAAATTTGAGAAATGTATTTTCAAACAGACATCCCTTCCCTTTCTGGGGTATATAATCTCGGAAACTGGGCTCATGATGGATCCCGGGAAACTGTCTGCTGTCCTAAAGTGAAGGCTACACCGCGGTTTCTGGGATTCGCTAATTATTATCGCTTGTTCATTCCTCATTTTTCCTCCCGGACTGCTCCCATCTCCGCCCTGATCCGCAAAGGGGTCAATCCCAAGAAATGGACTCCAGAGGCGGAAGAAGTCTTCGTGTCCTTGAAACAAGCCTTCTCTGCTGCTCCGGTTCTTCATCATCCTGACTGTAACAAGCAGTTCTTCCTGGAGGTTGATGCATCTTCCTCTGGGGCCAGGGCAGTTCTCACTCAGAAATCCTCGTCTGGACGAATGGTGACCTGCGGCTTCTTTTCCAAGCTCTTCTCGCCCTTGGAACGCAACTATTCCATTGGAGATCGGGAACTGCTGGCCATCAAACTGGCGCTGGTAGAGTGGAGGTTCCTACTGGAGGGGGCCCTGCCTCCAGTGGTCATCTACACAGACCACAAGAATCTCGCCTACTTGCAGTCCGCTCAACGACTCAATCCTCTTCAGGCCAGATAGTCCCTGTTTTTTGCCTGCTTCAATTTCATTCTCCACTTCCGGCCGGGAGATAAGAATATCAAGGCAGACGTCTTCTCCAGATTGTTTCTGTCGATTGACCAAGAGGAGAAGCCTCAACACATCATTGAGTCCTCCAAAATAATTACTGTTGCTCCCTTTGATCTATCTCATCTTCCGCCTGGTAAAACTTTCGTGGCGGCTCCGGATAGGAAGAGGGTCCTGCTCTGGGATCATTCATCTAAACTGGCAGGCCACGCCGGACAGAGGAAAACATCCCTGCTTATTTCCCGACATTATTGGTGGCCGGCCGTACACAAGGATATTGTGGATTTCGTCTCTACCTGCTCTTCCTGCGCCCAAAACAAGACGCCTAGGCAACTTCCGACGGGTCGATTGCTTCCTTTACCCGTGCTTTCCGCTCCATGGCAGCATAACGCAATGGATTTCATCACGGATCTTCCTGTATCGGCCGGATGTACTGTCATTTGGGTGGTTGCTGACCGCTTCTCCAAGATGGCTAACTTCATTCCTGTACCCGATCTACCCTCTTCACCAGAGCTTACTAAAGTGTTCTTTCTGCACATCTTCCGTCTCCATGGCCTACCTCTTCATATTGTCTCGGACAGAGGGGTCCAGTTTACTTCATGCTTCTGGAGAGCCATGTGCAAGCTGCTAAAAGTTACATTAGACTTATCATCGGCTTATCATCCACAGTCTAATGGCCGGGTTGAGCGTATCAATCAGATCCTCACTAGCTTGCTTCGGCACTTTGTCAACGCCCACCATAGCAACTGGGTGGAACTCCTGCCTTGGCCGAATTTTCCTACAATAATCATGTGAGTGAGTCCTCTGCCAAGTCTCTGTTTTTTGTGGTATACTGTCAGCATCCCAATATTCCGTTTTCTGTTTCCACTTCTCTTGATAATCCCGCCGCGGAATCTCTTGTTAAAGACTTTTCTGTGATCTGGGAGGACACTAAGTCTTCGTTGCTACAGTCCTCTGAGCAGATGAAGAGACATGCAGACAAGAGATGTATGGATCCGCCGGTACTTCGTCCAGGGGACAAGGTTTGGTTATCATCCAAGTATGTTTGCCTCAAGATACCCTCATACAAGTTGGGTCTGCGGTTCATCGGTCCTTTTGAAATTTTGAGTCAAATCAATCCGGTGGCATACAAATTGAAACTCCCTGCCTCGTTACGGATCTCCAATTCCTTTCATGTGTCCTCTCCTCAAGCCTGTCATCCTTTATTCCTTCTCTGACGATTCGGGTACCACTCCTTCTCCAGTCTCCGCTGAGGACGTTTTTGAGGTAGAGAACATTCTGACTACCAAGAGGGTAAGAGGAAAGTCTTTCTTTCTTGTGGATTGGAGAAGGTTTGGCCTGAGGAGAGATCTTGGGGAGCCCAGGGATAACATTCACGCTCCCCTTCTTCTGAAAAAAATTCTTGCGAGCTTGAAGAAGAGGGGGCGTAAAGGGGGAGGTACTGTAGCATAGGCGTCTCTGCCTCCTGCCCGGCAGAGATGCCACTCCCTTTACCGCCGCGGCCCTGGTCCGGCATCTCCTGCTACTTCCTCCTGCTCCCACGCTGTGTGTGCCCGGGGTGCAGATCCCCGAGCACTGCTCTTGGGGCATGTGCGTGCTCCCGGTTACTTAAAGGGGCCGCGCTGTTAGAACCCTCTTGTTAGTTTTTGCTATCTTGTGTTTTGCGGTCACGTGATCAGCTGTCTATATATTCCAGCTCCGCCCTTCTGGCTTTGCTGGACTTCAGTGTTTTTTGCCTGTCTCTCTAGCCAGGTGCTTCGGGGCCTATCTCTGTCTAGTTTGCTTGGTCCTCTGGGACTTCTAGTACTTTTTGTCAGTTTGTCTTTTTGCTCTGCAACAACTTCTGTTAGGAGGTGTCCCATTTTTTGCCCCAGTCCTTAGTTCTTTTAGGGACCCCTCACTTTATTCTATAGGTCTCCGTTCAGACTAGCCGAGGACGAAGGCGGGTCTGTTCACAAGGAACAGGCTGCCCACTACATCATAGGGATTCAGCTTAGTCTTACTGTAGGGACAGCTTTTCCCATTCTTTCCTTAGTTTATCTCTCTGCTCCTACTATATACTAATGGTACGTGACCCAACTTTTCCATCCTGATTTCCATGCAGCCTTCCCTATATCTCTCTGCTCCTACTATATACTAATGGTACGTGACCCAACTTTTCCATCCTGATTTCCATGCAGCCTTCCCTATATCTCTCTGCTCCTACTATATACTAATGGTACGTGACCCAACTTTTCCATCCTGATTTCCATGCAGCCTTCCCTATATCTCTCTGCTCCTACTATATACTAATGGTACGTGACCCAACTTTTCCATCCTGATTTCCATGCAGCCTTCCCTATATCTCTCTGCTCCTACTATATACTAATGGTACGTGACCCAAGTTACACTACCCACCCCCCACTTTCATTTATGACCTTGTTTACTGAACCTTTGAGTATCCTACATCTGGTTCAGCCTTAATCAGCTGATCAAGATGAGCACAGACCACTCCCCTCTGGTTCACAGCTGAATGCATTTTGTAGGCCATATATTGAGAACTAGGAGTCTGTGTCAGACTGAAGTCTGTGTCCCTCAGCTTAAGTGTCCATGAGCTGAAGTGTCTGAAATTTGAATTAATCCTGAATTGAACCTGAAGTGAACTGAAGGTACCTGGATACTAAATCACAGTAAACAATGTTTGTTTTTGTTTTCACTCTCACCCCCTTAATCCTTCACTTCTTTCAACCACCCCTAATCCCTACACCTGGAAAGGAACTCTTCATCTCTCCCTCCATTCTCCCCACCCATCTCACCTCTTCCTCAGAGCTATTCCACAACATACAATCCTTTGTCTCCAAACACAGACAGCCACCTCATGCCCTCTCCTGCTCCCACCTAATAACGCTTTCTCTGCTCCTCCTTACTGCCGGCGACATCTCTCCAAATCCTGGCCCTCCTCACCACATCCCTACATTCACTTCCACCTCCTACCCCCGATCTATCCCAAACTCTCGTAACCCTTCTAACCTTACACCCATCCGCCCAGCCCCCGCTTCCCCAGTTCCACTAACAGGAGCTCTATGGAACGCTCGCTCTGTCTGCAATAAACTTTCCTACATTCACGATCTCTTCATCACTAACAAGCTTTCCTTCCTCGGAATCACTGAAACCTGGCTCACCCCCTTCGACACAACCTCTCCTGCTGCACTTTCGTATGGCGGATTCCACCTCTCCCATACCCCCCGCCCCAATGGCAAGCACGGTGGAGGAATAGGTTTCCTCCTCTCAGAAAACTGCTCCTTCACCCAGATCCCACTGCCGCCCGCAATTACTCTCCCGTCTTTTGAAGTGCACTGTGTGCGCATCTACTCCCCCTCCAACCTCCAACTGGCTGTCATCTACCGCCCCCCAGGATCAGCCACCACTTTCTTTGACCACTTCACCACCTGGCTACTTCATTTCCTCTCTGTTGACATCCCCACTATCCTCATGGGCGACTTTAACATCCCCATTGATACTTCCCTCTCAGCTGCCTCTAAGCTTCTATCCCTCACTTCCTCCTTTGGTCTTACCCAGTGGTCTTCCACACCCACCCACAAAGACGGCCACACGCTGGATCTCATCTTCACCCGCCTCTGTTCCCTATCTAACCTCTCTAACTCACCTCTCCCTCTCTCTGACCACAACCTACTCACATTCTCTTCTCTCTCCTCCCCGGGGCAACAATCCCCACTCCACAAACTTGAATACCCTCGTAGAAATCTCAAACACCTTGACCTACACTCTCTCTCTGAATCCCTCCTCCCTCTTACAGACATTAGTTCCTTACATGATGCAGATGCTGCTGCCACTTTATACAACACCACAACAGCTGCAGCTCTCGATTCGGTCGCCCCCCTCACGCATACCAAGACTCGCACAATCAACAGACAACCCTGGCACACCAGCCTAACTAAAGAACTGCGACGGGCCTCCAGGGTTGCTGAACGTAGATGGAAAAGGTCCCACTCCCATGAGCACTTCATCGCATTCAAACAGTCCCTCACTACCTTCAAGTCCACACTCACTGCAGCAAAACAAACATACTTCACATCTCTCATATCCTCCCTGTCCCACAACCCCAAACAACTATTCAACACCTTCAATTCTCTCCTCCGTCCCCCAGTGCCTCCTCCCTCTCCTCTTATTTCAGCCGAAGACTTTGCCTCATTCTTCAAGCAGAAGATTGACACCATCAGACAAAGCTTTTGCCTAAAGCCCCCACAGCCCCTCCCCACACCTACTCAACCCTCCTCCTCCAAAACTACATTCTCCACCATTTCTGAAGATCAACTTTCCTCCTTACTCTCCAAATCACACCTCACCACCTGTAAACTTGACCCAATCCCGTCTCACCTCATCCCAAACCTTACCACTATCTTCATCCCAGCCCTAGCCCACCTCTTCAACCTGTCACTAACAACTGGTGTCTTCCCCTCATGTTTCAAACATGCCTCAATCACACCCATCCTCAAAAAGCCCTCCCTTGACCCATCCTCTGTGTCTAGCTATCGCCCCATATCACTTCTCCCCTATGCCTCAAAACTACTGGAACAACATGTCCATTCTGAACTGTCCTCCCACCTCTCCTCCTGCTCCCTCTTTGACCGCCTACAATCTGGTTTCCGACCGCACCATTCTACTGAAACTGCACTGACTAAAGTCACAAACGACCTACTAACCGCCAAATCTAAGCGACACTACTCTGTCCTCCTCCTCCTAGACCTGTCATCTGCCTTTGACACAGTGGACCATTCCCTCTTACTACAGACTCTCTCATCTCTCGGCATCACAGACTTGGCCCTATCCTGGATCTCCTCAAACCTAACAGACCGGACATTCAGTGTCTCCCACTCACACACCACCTCTTCATCTCGCCCCCTATCTGTCGGTGTCCCCCAAGGTTCAGTTCTAGGACCCCTGCTCTTCTCCATCTACACCTTAGGCCTGGGACAGCTCATAGAGTCTCATGGCTTTCATTATCACCTCTATGCTGATGACACACAGATCTACCTCTCTGGACCCGATATCACCTCCGTATTAACCAAAATCCCACAATGTCTGTCTGCTATTTCATCCTTCTTCTCTGCTAGATTTCTAAAACTTAACATGAACAAAACAGAATTCATCATCTTTCCGCCATCTCATTCAACCCTCCCAACTGACCTATCCATCATAGTCAATGGCTGCCCACTCTCCCCAGTCCCTCATGCTCGCTGCCTCGGGGTAACCCTGGACTCGGAACTCTCCTTCAAACCACATATCCAAGCCCTTTCCACTTCCTGCCGACTCCAACTCAAAAATATCTCCCGGATCCGCACATTCCTAAACCATGAATCTGCAAAAACACTAGTGCACGCCCTCATCATCTCCCGCCTTGACTACTGCAACCTCCTGCTCTGTGGCCTCCCCTCTAACACTCTCGCACCCCTCCAATCTATCATAAACTCTGCTGCTCGACTAATCAACCTGTCCCCCCGCTATTCCCCGGCCTCTCCTCTCTGTCAATCTCTTCACTGGCTCCCCATTGCTCAGAGACTCCAGTTCAAAACCCTAACCATGACATACAAAGCCATTCACAACCTGTCTCCTCCATATATCTCCGACCTAGTCTCCCGTTACATACCTGCACGCAACCTCCGATCCTCACAAGATCTCCTGCTCTACTCTCCTCTTATCTCCTCCTCCCACAACCGTATACAAGATTTCTCCCGTGCTTCCGCCCTACTCTGGAACTCTCTACCCCAACGTATCAGACTCTCGCCTACCGTGGAAACCTTCAAAAGGAACCTGAAGACCCACCTCTTCCGACAAGCCTACAACCTGCAGTAACCACCGCTCCACCATACCGCTGCACGACCAGCTCTACCCTCACCTACTGTATCCTCACCCATCCCTCGTAGATTGTGAGCCCTCGCAGGCAAGGTCCTCGCTCCGCCTG
This sequence comes from Phyllobates terribilis, assembly GCF_046119375.1. Lineage (NCBI taxonomy): Eukaryota > Metazoa > Chordata > Amphibia > Anura > Dendrobatidae > Phyllobates > Phyllobates terribilis. The sequence goes on from NW_027362763.1 coordinate 206,859,217, forward strand.
TACCAGTCGCTGTCACATTGTGTTCAAGATTATTGAAATTGTTCTTGTATTATACCCCCTTTTTCACATGTAAAGCGCCATGGAATAAATGGCGCTATAATAATAAATAATAATAATAATAACAGTAAGTCCAGCCCAAAAAAAAAAACTAAAAGGAAAGAAATTCGGGGATCAATATAGTTTCCATCCAGGAGTTGGCTCAACGCCTGTAGGGATTGTCTCTGGAGGTGGCTGAGCTTCAGCAACACGTGAGTAGCTGTCCTGGAGCGCATTTTGTGGAACCGAAGGTAGGACTGCCTGATATTTTTTATGGTAAGCAGCAAGATTTTTTTTCCTTTAAAAATGCTTGTTTGTTATATTTTCGTTTGAGACCGAGGTCCTCTGGGAATGAATCACAGCGCATTGGTTTTATTATGTCACTTTTGTGCAAAGAACCACAGGAGTGGGCCTGGAGGATCTGGAGGATCCTCATAGAAGAGGGGTACTGTTAGAACCCTCCTGTTTGTTTTTGCTATCTTGTGTTTTGCGGTCACGTGAGCAGCTGCCTATATATTCCAGCTCCGCCCTTCTGGCTTTGCTGGACTTCAGTGTTTTTTGCCTGTCTCTCTAGCCAGGTGCTTCGGTGCCTATCTCTGTCTAGTTTGCTTGGTCCTCTGGGACCTCTAGTACTTTTTGTGAGTTTGTCTTTTTGCTCTGCACCAACTTCTGTTAGGAGGTGTCCCATTTTTTGCCCCAGTCCTTAGTTCTTTTAGGGACCCCTCCCTTTATTCTATAGGTCTCCGTTCAGACTAGTCGAGGACGAAGGCGGGTCTGTTCACAAGGAACAGGCTGCCCGCTACATCGTAGGGATTCAGCTTAGTCTTACTGTAGGGACAGCTTTTCCCATTCTTTCCTTAGTTTATGTTGCAGATCATAACACGCGCACTGTCCTAAAGTGTCCCCGGCCAATTGCCCGAGGAAATCTTCTCTATAAGGCATGACGCGCCCCCTGGGCTGTGGGGTACCCGGTGCCGGGCCGGTAGATGCTGGGGGAATGTCACAGTGGCGGTGACCCGGTCCGTGACCCAGGGAGGTCAATAAAAGGGGTTATGTATAGGGGATTTATAGAGTTTTTATAGAGTTTGTGACGCCACCTGTGAAATGCGGCTAAAGGGAGCCGCCGCTGCGGAGCAGTCCTCTGAAGCTGATGTTACTGCAGCAGGGATGGTGTGTCTCTCCACAGGAAGAGCTAGCTCCAGGGCAGTGTAGATGATGTTGCAGGTTGTGCTGGGCGTTGTAGTGCAGGGGTTGATGGCGCAGCAAGAAACACAGAGACAAGGAAGTGCAGTCCCAGGGTCTTTACTGGTGCTGATTAGACAAGCCGGGACTAGGGTACTGGCTAGAAGTGGAAGTCCGGGCAGCCTGGAAGCAAGTAAAGAATCCTCCTTGCCAGGTGAAGTTGGAGGCCTTCCCTTTCCACTAAACTCTTTGGCCCTGCTGCTTGTAGCTGTGCGGTGTCCCTCGTCCCTGAGTGCGGCGTTTCTGTGCTACCCGTATGGCAGGCAGCTCGGGCCTTGCTGGCGCCTCACTCCCACGTGGCGGTGCTGGACCCTGCGGTGCTGCTGAGCCTCCGAGCGTCTGATGGAGCCAGGAGACCTGCAATCTCCTGCCCTCCGGTTTATGTGGCTGGGCCTTCAGTGCCCCACAGCCTCAGACTCCGGTGTCCAGTTCTTCTGTGCTGATGCTTCTGGGGTGAGCTGCCGCGCAGCTCCAGTCCCCAGTTCCTCTCTTATCGACGTCCTCGCTTCAGCTCCTCACACTAAGACCAACCAACCCCGCCTCCAGATCCCAGTTGCTAAGGGGAGGGACTCCCATTGCTGGTCTGGAGCCAGGAAAGTGTTGCATGTTTAGTATACCTGACTAGGGAATTCCTGCTTGCTTCCAGGCATGGCATTACCTCTTTTGAGGGAGGCAATGCCACTGTGGCAACCGGACCCCTGGGGTGCCACAAGGCACCTCCTCCAAAATGGAGGTGCCTGTGCAATGTTGTAGTTTGTTTTCTAAACACTCTCTCCAGCCCTTAGGTCCCAATGCTTGCCCGCCAGCCTGTCTATCAGCCGTGCCCGCCTGCTCGTCTATCAGCCGTGTCCGCCTGCTCGTCTATCAGCCGTGTCCACCTGCTCGTCTATCAGCCAAGCCTGTCAGTCTTCCTGCACTACCTGCCTGCCTACCAGCCGTGCTCATCTGCCAGACCATCTCCGTGCCTGTCTGCTTCGGCTGCCAGTCCCGTCAGGGTCGCCTGCTCTCTCAAGGTCGGTCTCAGAGTGGCACCTGGACCACCTTCCCGGTCTCTCCTTGGCTCATGGAGTCGACTAAGCCGCTGTGTAGCCAAGGTCGGTCCGGGTAGGCTCTTAGTCACGCCTCTCTGGTCCCTCCTTGCACCATGGCACAGTGGTTCCACCATCCGGATCCGTAACACTCTACCAGATTTGCACATCTAGAGGCTGAAATTTTTGCCCATTCTTCTTTGCTCACTAGCTCTGATTCAATGAGATTGGATGGAGGCATCTGCAAACAGCAATTTTCAAGTCTTGTCACAGATTCTCCCTGGGATTTAGGTCTCGACTGTGACAGAGCCATTCACACACATGAATATGCTTTATTCTAAACCATGGATGTTTAAGGTTGTTGTCCTGCTGGAAAGTAAACCTAGTCTCAAATGTTTTGCAGCCTCTAACTAGTTTTCCTCCAGGATTGTCCTGTATTTAGTGCCATCCATCTTCCCATCAACTCTGACCAGCTTCCCTGCCCATTCTGAAGAAAATCAATCCAACAGCATGATGTTGCCACCACCATGTATGAAGATGGGGATGGTCTTTTCATGGTGATATGCAGTGTTAAAGAAAAAAGCGGCCATAGTTGCAATAATATGTCCAGACACAAATACAGAACAGGATGCAGCACGTGCCTCATGATACAGGCAGTGGCAGGACTGGTGCAAAATACTAATAGAAGAACCACTTATTAACCCACCAAACTTCCGTGGGGTGGCTACTTACTATTCAAAATGCACACAGGCTTGCATAGGGTGCCAATCACACCATTACAGGAAATGCACCTCGGTCTGTATAACAGCTATTACCTATTATTACATAACGTGGTCTGTACACCCAAGGGACAGTACACCCAAGGGACAGACACCCCACATCACCCAGCACCACAGAAGAGCCCGGATCCTGACCATATATACAGTATAATGTGTATATCCACATATAATACCATAAGGCTATGGCTGTGTTCACAGGCAGCGTTTTTTTTTTGCAGCCTTTTTTTCTGCAGAAAAGAAGCTTCATTTTACAGTATCAGCAAAAGCTATGAGATTTCAGAAATCTCATGCACATGCTTGTTTTTTTTCTCCCTGACTGAATTTGAGAACTGCAGCATTTTTTTTTTTTAATCTTCAGCATTTTTGCAACATTTATTCACTCATAGAAAGCAATTAGAGTGCAAAAACTGCAGCAAACAGGTTTCTCTGTGTTTTGGTGAATAAGACTAACTTCATCATACATGTACTGTAGACAAAACACAAGTAATCCGCACCCAAAAAATGCTGAAAAAAACCTGAACAAAAAAAGCAGCAAAAACACATCTTAACCTGTATTTTGAACGGAGAGTTTTTCCTGCGTAGAGAGCAGATTTTGACTGCAGAAAGAAAAGCTGCATAAATGCTGCGTGTGAACATAGCCTAAAATCACATGCTTTTTGGTGCAGTTTTTGAGGCAGTTTTTTTGAGTCATAGACATGAGTGAATTAAAAGGAATGGAAAATATAAAAAAATACTTGTATTTCTTCTTCCTGCTGGATTCACTGGCTTTGATTAAAAAACACTGTATAAAAAACTGTTTGTGTGTTTCCAGCCGTAGAAACAACATTTAACAGTAATGTTTCTTACCGAAGCACGAGTGTCTGCAATGAAATCTACTGGTAGATGTGTAATATTGTAGTTCAGAGTCTCCAGCTCCATATATAGCAAAGATCATCGAAATAACTGTAATTTATGGGTAACCCTCAGCTGTTACCAAATATATTTCTTTATCTCTCTGGCACTCTATATACCTTTGGGCTAAATGTTTCTTTTAGTTGCCTTGGGATACAATATAGTTTGGTCTTTTTATCTTCATTGGATGGGATTTTATCTAAAAATCACAGTATCACCCTGCAACCAAACTAAACTTCTCTGCTGTTTATATGACACCAATAGAAATTGCAGATGAAAGATAGGAGAAAAAGAGAGCACGACGTTTAATCCAGTAAATGAAGCTACTGGATACTTTCATTAGATGGAACTAGTTATGCTGATGAGAATTAAGTTTCATCATAAGGTTGTAAGCACACTCAGCTTAAAGGAGATCTTTCAACAGGTTTTTGTTATGTAATCCGAGAGCAGCATGATGTAGAGGCTGAGACCCTGATTCCAGTTAATTGAAATATATAGAATGGTAACTCAAAATGGTCTCCTCTAAGCTGGGTTCCGATTTTAGGTTTGGCAGTTAGAAGGGAACAGGAGGGCAGATCTCAAAGTTGTGTGTCCATGAAGTATCTCTTTATACTTGCAAATAGTCTTCTCAGAGAGGAAGAAGACAGGAATTCTAGTGCCACCTATTGGAAATAGCAGTCCTAAAAATCAATATGAACCCTTTAAAGCGAATTAACACAAAACTCAGGATAAGAAGCTGACGTCACTGCTTTCTGGGTCTTCTATCCTTGGTTTACGATATCGGAGAGAATGAGACACAGGACAGGATGTATGTGTCAAACAAGCTCTAACTTTATTACAAAGCATAGGGTTTATATACACCCTGAAGGCAGGAAACGGATTTATCATATATGGTCCGATTATACAATTTAGCACACAAAGACTGGTTTCTGTTCTCGTGATGTCTATGCTTGTGTTGAAACATTCAATCGGACACATTTAATTAGACACATTTAATCAGATACATTCTGATGACTAGCAAGGACACGTTAGTCTCTATTGATACAAGGAAGGAACATTTAGCTGTTGTTTTGACCTAAAGTAACTGTCAGACTTATATAGCATAGATGGGGCCTTTAAACTTGAGGGACCTCATCTTCTGCTATAACATTCCGTCCTTTTGTTCCTTCATTTATCAATATGAATTTCTATATTTTCTTTTAGTACAACGCTGAATACACATTAGAAAAAGCTTAAAAACCAAATAAACCGCAAGACACATTAGCAAAACCTGAAAAAAAATAGAATTATTGGCCAAAGTATCTGAGCAGTTCACCCAAAAGTTTATCTCTTCCCATGAGACTGGGACAGCGAGAAAGGGTATGCTAGTGGACGTCACAGGGGCATGTGTACATATCCAACAATTAGCAATAGTCTGGTTTTGCTCCTTTAGTCCATCGATTAGAGCAAGATGGTGTTTAATGAATCAATTGTCGCCTCCATCTGTAGTGCCCAACGTAGTCCATGCACCTGTGGTCGCAAGGATGCAGGTAAGTATAAATAATGTCTTCATTCTTTGTCCGCTGGTTCTCCTAGTATCTTTTTGCAATGGGACGCGTGGATCCAGGCCTCTTTTCCCTCTAGCTTAACGGCTGTGCTTGTGGTCAGCAGAACTTGAAAGGGTCCGTCAAACCGTGGATCTAGGCTTTTCCTCACGTGTCTTTTTATAACCACCCAGTCTCCAGGTTGCAGCGTATGGCTGCTAGAGTCTTGATCTGGATCTGGAAGAGAACTGAAGACATTATCATGTATTTGCTTAATCTTTTTGTGTAAAGCCCTCACATAGGAACTTAGCACATGGTTGTTCACTTCTAATGCTTGCGGATAGAAACACCCTAGGCTGGGTACGTTGCCAAACAATATCTCATATGGAGAGAGTCCAGTCTTTTTATTGGGCGTATATCTTACTGAAAACAGAGCAAGCGGTAAACAATCCGGCCATGGTTTACCTGTTTCAGCCATGGCTTTCTGAATTTTTAATTTCAATGTCCCATTCAGTCTTTCCACTTTACCACTACTTTGCGGGTGATATGGGGTGTGGAATGCTTGTTGAATTCCTAGAGCTGACATGACTTCATTCATTATTTCACCTGTGAAGTGTGTATCTCTGTCACTCTCAATTACCTCTGGTACCCCATACCTACAGACCACCTCCGCAAGCAGTTTCTTTGCGGTTGCCGCAGCCGTGGCTTTGGCAATCGGGAAAGCCTCTGGCCATCCTGAGAACAAATCAATACAGACCAACACATGTTCCCATGATCCTGACTTTGGCAGCTGAATATAATCAATTTGCAGTCTCTGGAATGGATAGAGGGGCCGGGGGGGGTGTTTGGGTGGTGTTTTAACTACTCTACCCTGATTATGTGTAGCACATATCATGCACCCTTTTATCAGTCGTTCAATACAGGTGGAGAATCCTGGTGCCACCCAATATTTCTGCATCACATTCATCACAGCCGTTTTAGATTGGTGTACTGGTCCATGTAGCATCTGGGCAGCCACTGGGTACAGTGCCCTTGGAAGGCATCGTCGTGTCCCTTTCCCCCATACCCCATTTGCTTCATTCAGGCATGCACCTTCCTTTAACCACTTATCAACCTCCTCCTTTTGAGCCTGAGCCTGCATTTGGGATAAGATGTCCTCCGACACAAAGGGGTTTTTAGGGGCACTTAACTGACGTACTGTTGGCCCTTGTTGCGGATGATCTAGAACAATGTCTGCAGATTTGTGGAGTAGCAGTCCAACAACATGCAGAGCACGTACACAGGATGGTGCACCTCTGGCTACCGCATCCAATCTGCCACTAAAATAGGCAACAGGTCTCTGATTATCACCGTGTGTTTGAGTTAAAACTCCTGCTGCATGTCCAGCTTGCTCGTGAAGGTACAGAGTAAATGGGAGCTCATAATTAGGTGTACCCAAAGCTGGAGCGGCCAAAATACGGTTTTTGAGAGAATAAAAACAGTCTATTGCCTCTGGTGTTTGTACAAAAGGTGTTGGGGTAAGACAGTCATAAAGGGGCTGCATCAAAATAGAGACGGCATGAATCCACTGTCTGCAATACGAAACAAGTCCAAGAAAAGTTTTGAGGGCTGCAACATTGTTAGGGACGGGGAATGCCTGTACTGCTTGTTTGCGTGCATTTGTTAAATGACGGGCTCCTGGTGTAATGCAATGTCCCAAAAAGTTGACTGAAGATTTACAAAACTGAAGCTTATCTTTCGAAGCCTTGCAGCCAGCGTGATAGAGAAACAACATAAGCGATATAGTTGCGTTATGACATTGTTTCCTGGAGGGGGCACAAATGAGCAGGTCATCGACATATTGCAGAACAACGATATGTGGTTCAGACCATCCTTCCAGTATTTCCTGCAGACTTGCAGTGTACATGGTGGGGGAGTTCTGGGCACCCTGTGGCAACACTGTCCATGTACAGTGCCTACAAGTAGTGTTCAACCCCCTGCAGATTTAGCTGGTTTGATAAGATGCAAATAAGTTAGAGCCTTCAAACTGCAAACGAGAGTAGGTTTTATGAACAGAAGCATAAATCTTACAAACCAAAAAGTTATGTTGCTCAGTTGAATTTTATTAAATTTTAAACATAAAAGTGTGGGTCAATTATTATACAACCCCTATGTTTAATATTTTGTGGAATAACCCTTGTTTGCAATTACAGCTAATAATCGTCTTTTATAAGACCTGATCAGGCCGGCACAGGTCTGTGGAGTTATCTTGGCCCACTCCTCCATGCAGATCTTCTCCAAGTTATCTAGGTTCTTTGGGTGTCTCATGTGGACTTTATTCTTGAGCTCCTTCCACAAGTTTTCAATTGGGTTAATGTCAGGAGACTGACTAGGCCACTCCAACACCTTGACTTTTTCCCTATTGAACCAGGCCTTGGTTTTCTTGGCTGTGTGCTTTGGGTCGTTGTCTTGTTGGAAGATGAAATTACGACCCATCTTAAGATCCTTGATGGAGGAGCGGAGGTTCTTGGCCAAAATCTCCAGGTAGGCCGTGCTATCCATCTTCCCATGGATGCGGACCAGATGGCCAGGCCCCTTGGCAGAGAAACAGCCCCACAGCATGATGCTGCCACCACCATGCTTGACTGTAGGGATGGTATTTTTGGGGTCGTATGCAGTGCCATCCAGTCTCCAAACGTCATGTGTGTGGTTGGCACCAAAGGTCTCGATCTTGGTCTCATCAGACCATAGAACCTTGAACCAGTCTGTCTCAGAGTCCTCCAAGTGATCATGAGCAAACTGTAGACGAGCCTTGACATGACGCTTTGAAAGAAAAGGTACCTTACAGGCTCGTCTGGAACGGAGACCATTGCGGTGGAGTACGTTACTTATGGTATTGACTGAAACCAATGTCCCCACTGCCATGAGATCTTCCCGGAGCTCCTTCCTTGTTGTCCTTGGGTTAGCCTTGACTCTTCGGACAAGCCTGGCCTCGGCACGGGAGGACACTTTCAAAGGCTGTCCTGGCCGTGGAAGGCTAACAGTAGTTCCATAAGCCTTCCACTTACGGATGATGCTCCCAACAGTGGAGACAGGTAGGCCCAACTCCTTGGAAAGGGTTTTGTACCCCTTGCCAGCCTTGTGACCCTCCACGATCTTGTCTCTGATGGCCTTGGAATGCTCCTTTGTCTTTCCCATGTTGACCATGTCTGAGTGCTGTTCACAAGTTTGGGGAGGGTCTTAAATAGTCAGAAAAGGCTGGCAAAAGAGATCTTTAATCCACACATGTGAAGCTCATTATTCTTGGTGCCTGAACTACTTCTTAATACTTTAGCGGGACCAAACAGAATTCTTGTGGTTTGAGGAGTTGAATAATAAATGACACTCTGAATTAACTTTTTACGTTTAAAAAAAAAAACCAAAAACAAAATTTGCTGCAGTGCATTTCTCACTTCCAGGCTGATCTACAGTTCAAATGTCACAATGCCAAGTTAATTCCGCATGTGTCAACCAGCTAAATCTGCAGGGGGTTGAATACTACTTGTAGGCACTGTATATTGACTGCCCTGGAACGTGAAAGCAAACAGGTACTGGCAGTCAGGATGTAATTGTACACTGAAAAATGCATTTGCCAAATCGACCACTGAAAAGCAAAGCGAGTTAGAAGGTATCTGTGACAGAAGAGTATGCGGGTTGGGCACAACTGGTGTTAAAAGTTCTGTGGCTTTGTTAACCAACCGGAGATCATGGACCATTCTATATCCGGCTGGTTGTCCTGGCACGCTCTTTTTCTTTACTGGGAACAGGGGAGTGTTGCAAGGGGACTGGGTTTTGACTAGGACTCCCCTGTGTAGTAATTTTTGGACTTGCTGGGCTATGGCATTCTCCTGAGCTGAGCTAAGGGGATACTGCCTCTGTTGAGGTAAGATTGCTCCTGGTTTTAATTTCACCATTACTGGTTGAACTCTTAACCTACCGACATCTGTTTTGTCTGAGGCCCAAAAGTCATGTTGCACAGCATGCTCCAATATTGGGGGAAACTCATTTTTCTCTTCTATTCCTGCAATATCAAGCGACATAATTTTGCAAAGGGTACTTGCTTTTAAACCTGGGGTCATGGTGACAGTGCCATCGGGATGATATTCAATATGTGCTTGTAATTGGGACAACACATCATTTCCCAAAAGATTACATTGGCCTCGGGGCGATACCATGAGCTGGCTATGTACAGTAGCTCCTTGAATTTGCAGGGGAATTCTCTTGGTGACAGGGAGCAGGACAGACGGGGAATTGAAGGGGGTGGCAATGACATGATGTGAAAAATCAGTGTCAGTGTATGGCCAATCACCTTGCGTAATTACTGAATTGTCGGCCCCCGTATCTACTTGGAAATCGATTTCATGTCCCCCTGGTAGGTTCACCTGCACTATACAACTGGGAGTTGGGGGTAAGAAGATGAGGGGGTTCATGTGCAAGCTACCCTCATCCTATGGGGGTGTTGTTTGGTCGGCTGGAGGACCCGCACTCTGAGCATTTGGATACGGGTTGGTCCTACAGTCCTTTCTAAAATGTCCTGGCTTTTTACATCCGTAACATAGTCTCTGTCCCCCTCCTGCAGTCCGTCCTTTGTCTCTGTTGTTTCTAGGGGTAGTCTCTACTATGTGTACTCTGGCAGCTCTCTTTGCCTGCGCTATGTCATGCTGTGCTTCCTGGGCTATTCTAGCCAAATCCTCTGCTTTCACTGATCTCCAGTCTGGTCTACTTGCTTTTACCTTCTCTGCAATCTCCTTCTTTAGTCCATTCATGAAAGCATTTGCTAATACCCTCTCACTAGTCTTATTTTCGGGAATAAATCCCATTTCTGACCAAGTTCTCCTTAATGCCCAAAAGTAATCTTTGGGGTCTTCTTCCTTACCTTGAACCGGGTGTTCTAGTGTAACCTGCCTCTCTGCCTGTCTGTCTTTACATGCCTTTACCAACGCTGCTGCGAATAGGACTCCGGCTGCTGCATCATTAGATTCTGCATCTACGGGTCCGGTCCTATTGGCATACTGTTTTTTTGTCTCATCTATTAACCTATCATAGCGGGCTTCATCTGCCAATTTTCCCTTAATTACCCCTTGTAAATCCAACCTAGTTGCATTGTACGTATCCTGTATGGTTCTTATCATTCTGGCAAAACCCATCGGGGACTGGGACGGATCTGGCAACTGGGAAATCAACGCCAATTGTTCTGAGGAACTCCATGGTCTATACATTAACATTGTACAGGCTTCTTGACCTGGAACAACTGCGTCCCCCTACTGCTGCTGCTGCTCCCGGTGCTCCTGGCACAACTACCGTTCTCATTGAGTATAGACTAGCTGGGTGGGGTCTCGGTCTACTGTCAATGGGTTCTGCTGTCCACATCTGGGGCAAACCCAGCAATTGGGTTCCTGGGAATTCTGGTACTGGGGTGGGGGTGACGTCGGGGGCAGATAGGGAGAAAAATCTGTCATTCCGGTTTTTGTCAGTCTGTAACATCCGTCTCCTAGTTCTTCAATCTTTCCTTCAAAATGAGCGCATGCATTCATCCATACATCCACTGTCTTCAACAGACCCTTATCTTTCAGCCATCCATGATAGGAGTTAAAGAAGGATTTCCATTTCTCTCCGTTCATCTCTCCATTTTCATTCATTCCCGCCTTACACAATATTTTGTCAATTCCAATCAGTGCCTGTTTCCCTTCTCTGCGTACTACTAAGTCTTTGGCAGTAATGCCTTCTTTGGCATTTTGGTTCCCCATTCTTATGGTTCTCCTCACTTAGAGTAGACTCCTCAGTCACTTAGACAATGGGTCACAAAGGTTTCTGAACCACACCACTACTAGCCTTCCAGGACTTATACGCCAGCCAGAAAAACAGACCAAAAACACCGATCCCGAGACACACCCACAACACAATCATCGGATCCATACTTTCATTCTTAAGTTTTTCCAAAGGATAGAAGGCAGGACTGACAATTTATCTGAGGGGATTCTACTGGTTCAAAGGGACCTGAGCCAGACAACAATCTGTGAATTACCTGGGAGCCGACCGCTCGGGGGTGAGGGAGTCTCTTCTATGTAGTGATATAATTTAGGTAGAATATAACAGTTATTCTTACCTCAGCGCTGTATATATCACCAACAGAGAGCTTCACTTGTCCCATGTCTCGGACCGGTCGAGCACCCCTGGGTAGATTAACTCAGGTCCCTGTTCGGGCGCCAGCTGACGTCACTGCTTTCTGGGTCTTCTATCCTTGGATTACGATATCAGAGAGAATGAGACACAGGACAGGATGTATGTGTCAAACAAGCTCTAACTTTATTACAAAGCATAGGGTTTATATACACCCTGCAGGCAGGAAACGGATTTACCATATATGGTCCGATTATACAATTTAGCACACAAAGACTGGTTTCTGTTCTCGTGATGTCTATGCTTGTGTTGAAACATTCAATCGGACACATTTAATTAGACACATTTAGTCAGATACATTCTGATGACTAGCAAGGACACGTTAGTCTCTATTGATACAAGGAAGGAACATTTAGCTGTTGTTTTGACCTAAAGTAACTGTCAGACTTATATAGCATAGATGGGGCCTTTAAACTTGAGGGACCTCATCTTCTGCTATAACAAAGCCAAACCAGAAACTCTATTTGCAGACATATGTTTCCAACTGTTTGCCCCTCATCAGTGCAAAGCAAGAGAGCTGATTTGGCTGGGTGAGAGGTCTCTGACAGGGTGTCTAGGGGGTAAAATCTCTTCTCGTGGAGATTGTCAAGTAGGCATAAGGAGACTTATAAGCCATGCAAGTCTCCTCAGGAAATTTGAATCTGAATTTTATATATGCACATATAGATGCAAAGATATGCATTTTTATAAATATGTAAACCAAGAGTGCACAATATTTTTTGCTCCAAGGGCTACATTGCCATACTGAACCAATCCCAAGGGCCGCAAACATTTTTTTTAAAGGGGTAGTTACACGAATACATCACCATAACCACCATCAGTGTATTGATACATCACCAAAACCATATTTTAAGTATTTGAGAAGAATTTGGAGAGCTTCTGGTCTAAAAAAATCTGTGTGAACACTTGCTAACTTAAACTGAGTTTTTGGAGCAGAAACTTACCAAATCCTCCTCATAATCTAAAATCTCTATGTTTTAACCCTTTTTAAGTTTTAAAATAGCCATGAAACACTATGGATTGCTACATATGTACAAGATCAGAACCACAGTTAACACATGAGTTCAGCACCAGAACCACCATCAGTACATGAATGCAGCATCAAAACCACCATCATTACATGAATGCAGCACCAGAACTTAAATCAGTACCTGAATACAGCATCAGAACCACCTTCAGTACATGAATTCAATGTCAGAACCACCATCAGTACATGTATGCAGCACCATACACACCATCAGTGCATAAATGTAGCACCAGAACCACTGTCAATAAATGAATGCAGTGACATAAACACTGTCAGTGCATGAATTCAGAGCCAGAAACACCATCAGTACATGAATATAGCACCAGAAACACTGTCTGAACAGGAATGCAGCACCAGAATTACCGCCAGTACATGAAAGAACCTCCATCAGTACATGAATGCAGCACCAAGCTAGTACAGTGATCAATTGTAATGTCAGGTCAGACCCATATACATTTGTATTGCATGAATCTACAATTCCCAGTATGTACTTAACAATGGTAAGGACATACTGGGAGTTGTTATTACCAGTCATCATCAGACTGTGGACCACACAGGAAACACAGCACTGATGAGACGCAGCCAGTATCACAAATAAACATTTACATCCAGATACCTTATAAGTGACATTTTCTCTGATTGGAGTCATTCCCATCCCTTTAATCTCCATGTAGCACAGACCTCATGATGAGATTTAATTCCCAGAGCTTCTCTCTTCAGATTTGCCTCTTCTTTGTCTTCAGCAGCACATCCCGACAAGATGCCCTTAAAAATAAAAGCATCATTATATTGCTCCATAAATAAAAATATCTCCCATGCTCTGCCCCTGAATAAATAATTTCTGCTCACTGTGCTTCCTGCACAAAATAGGCCCAGCTTCAGTCTCTGTTTACTGACTGCAGCGGTGGTACCACGACTAAAGTGCTCTTCCTTACTGCAGCCAATCATGGCACTTAGGTGCTCAGCCAAGACAAACGGCTCAATCACTGAGCTCTATTATTGTCTGCAGCCCTAATGTGCACTGTAGTCGTAACATCAGCACTTCAGCCAGTAAACAAGGTCCAGATCAGCGCTGGAAAACTGTCATAAGCGGGTGAGTTCAATCTGTGTTTGTTGTTTTCAAACGTTTGGGCACATATATTTTGATTATGGAAAACTTTTTTTATGCATGACTAAAACCATAAATTCAGAATATAATGCCACTAATTACATTCAGATTTGCATTTCTCCTGATAAATCAAGAGCCACAAAAAAATCTTCTTGTTTTTTGGTGCTCCATAATAGAGATGAGCGGATCGACCCACAGAGGATCGAGTTCAAGTCAAATCTTCTGAAATTTGTGGTTTCACACAAATTTAAACATTCTGAGATTCGATTTGCGGTTCACAAAAATAAACTTGCTCTGCAACATTTCCCACACTGCTGAAACATCAGAGAGTGGGCTGACGTCATTTTGCTTTGCCACGCGGGGCCTCCCCACGATTCCCTGCAGCTATGACATCTTACGGATGATTATCATACCTTACAGTGGTGGTCAGTACCTGGACCATCACATCACAGATCGGTGCTTCTTCAACTTCCAACAGATTAAAAAAATGCTGGCCAAGTGTAGACCCCCTCTGTTATAGATGGAAGAGTAACATAAAAGCCTTGACTTTTATGTGATGAAAGTGCCCAGAAATGTGAGGGCTTTAGACACGAGTTGCTGAGTTGTTTTTTACTTTATTTCTATCAGTTTTAATTATTAAATTATCAAAAAAGAATTAAGGAGTAAAGAACATTAATGATACAGAAAATCTAATCAGGACAGAATGGCAACCACAGTATAATATTTACTCATGTTATATTGTCCTAGAGATGATTTTAGGGTAAAGAAGGATTAGGCAGATTGAATAAAATTCCCAATCCTTTTGTTTTCCTGAGATAAGGCTCTGCCAGTGGTGTCTATTAGGGGTGACACAGAGTCTACTAATCAGTAGCAGGAGGTTCACAGGGCTCTGTCCTGAGGGTTACAGACTATCAATGTGGCCACTCGATCAGCGTCCTGCAAACCTTTTTTGCTCAACTCCAGTGTTTAAAAGCAGGTTTCTCCCCTCTACTTATTAAAAAGACTCATGAAAGCTCAGCTGACCAGAAAGTTCATATGTATGGAGTGTGGAGGGGTGTGGAGAGATAGCTGTCGATGGAATGAGTAATTAGCCGACAGCTATCTGTGGTGAATTGGCACCATCAGCGTAAACCATGTTTTATATCTAATCTCCTCTCTATGTCTCATTTAATATTTTGAAGGGGTATTCTCAAGTTCTTAAATTTATTTAGCTAGACAGCATAAAAATAAGCAAGTTTGCAATTGACATGCTTTTTCTATTTGCTGTCATTCTTTTGCAGGGAGAGCTGTTATCTTTTATAGTGTACAGCTGGTTTCCATGTAGCTTGGCCTCCAGAAATTGCCCAATAGTCTGCAATAGTTGCATTCCAGGAGAGGGGTTAACTCTCCACATCCCATTCAGTTCTGTTCAGCCCATTGATTTATATACAACAGTTAGCTGCTCACCTCCCTCCCCTCTCTCTCATCTTCTGAAGAGATGCAGTTTTAAATCACCAGCCAGCAGCTTTCACAGTAGGTCTGCTAATCACAGTTCTCTGCTCTATTGTCACGGGTGTGTCGCCACGAAGATCGTCACGATTACACAGCCTGACTTCTCGCAGCTGAGTTTTTGGTGTTTTGTGTTTTTCGGCAGTGAGGGAGTTAACTCTCTCTCTCTGTGCTATACGAGGTCCAGCCTCGCCCAGCTGCAATCAATGCTGCAGTAGTGGGACTCCTTCAAATGCCTGCCAGTCTGTTAGGGAAGTGTCGGTGAAAGCATTTCATACAGACAAACAGAGCGGATCATGGTATTTTGGAGTTCTGAGCTAAGTGTATTTGGTGTGGTTTTTCCCTTCCTCGCTTTATCATTTATCTCCTTTCCCGTTGGTGTTCCCTCTGTAGTTGTGGTGTAGTTTTTGTATGCAAGGTGGTTTTTGGTTTAACCCTTGTTCTGTCTCGTTCGTCTAAGTACTGAGTGTTGGCATATTATTTCCTGTCCCCTATTGTTGTGATCGGGGTTCTTCTCAGGACTAGATTACTGAGGTGCAGGGATCCTCAGGAGGTAGGGGTTACGCTGGCGGCCTGGACCTCTGTACCTTTAACAGTACCTCCAGGTAGAGGGATTAGTCAGGGCCCCAGCTTAGGGTCAGCTTAGGCCCCTGACCTCCTGTACGCAGAGTCAGTGTGACATTTTCACCGACCCACTAAGATTCTCTCCAGCTACCATGGATCCAGTAGACAGTCTAGCTCGGCAGTTGCAGAGTTTGTCCATGGAGCTGGCGGATGTTAGGTCCAAGGTTTTGTATCCCCAGGAGCAAGCCGGACCAGAACCTAAAGTAGCTCTCCCTGACAGGTTCACTGGGGGGCGGGACAAGTTTTTTGTTTTCCGGGAGGCATGCAAGTTGTACTTTCGGCTGCGGCCTCGGTCGTCGGGGAGTGAAGAACAAAGGGTGGGAATTGTCATCTCGCTCCGACAAGGGGACCCACAATCTTGGGCGTTCTCTCTTCCCCCAGGCTCCCCGGCTCTCCAGTCAGTGGATAGGTTTTTTGCAGCTCTGGGTCTCGTATATGATGACCCGGATCGGATCTCCCTTGCTGAATCTAAGTTACGTAGGATCCAGCAGGGAGATCGTCCGGCGGAGGAATTCTGTTCGGAGTTCCGTAGGTGGGCCACGGACACCCAGTGGAATGACCCGGCTCTTAGGAGCCAGTTTTGTCAAGGTTTATCCGACAAATTAAAGGATGTGTTGGCTCAGTATGACCCTCCCGCATCACTGGAAGCCGCTATGGCCCTTGCTATTCGCATTGACAGACGGCTTCGGGAGAGGTGCGGGGCAACTCCGCCCCCTGTGATGACTCCACCTTCTACAAGGGTTCCTTATATGGAGGGTCCCCTGGTCAGTCCAGAGGAGTCTATGCAATTAGGAGGGACATCATTTCGGGGGAGGGGACCGGTGGTGCGCCATAAGACAGGAAGGTGTTTCTTCTGTGGGAGAAAGGGACATTTTATTGGGGGCTGTCCATCCCGTCCCTTGCAGAGTGAAGAGTCGTCGGAAAACTGTTGATCCCAGGTTGTGTGGTGGACGGCAATCTGGGAGTAGGTATTTCGTCCCTAGGTTCATCTCAGTTTCTCGTACCGGCGGAGGTGGTGGTGGGTACAAGAACTGAGAGGATATCTGTTCTTCTGGATAGTGGGGCCGGGGCTAATCTGGTGGACGCTCGGTTTGCCCGGGTTCAATGTATGCGATTGAGTGAGTTGGCTAAACCCATCCCCATATTCTCGATCGATGCCAGGCCCCTCGGTCAGGGAAGTTTTTTGCAAGCTGTGCATAACGTAAAACTTCAAGTGGGGGCGATACATAAAGAACTGTTGTCTTGCTACGTGTTGGAGGGTCTTCCCACTCCTATAGTGTTGGGCCTTCCTTGGTTAACTAAGCATAACCCGTTTATTAATTGGCAATCTAGAGAGATAAGCCAATGGAGTAAATTCTGTAATAAAAACTGCATGAATACGGTCATCGGTGCGGTTACTCCTAGGGTCTTACCTCCATTTCTGGCGGACTTTGAGGATGTATTCTCGGAGAAAGGGTGTCAGGAACTACCTCCTCATCGCGAGTATGACTGTTCTGTAAAACTGCTCCCTGACGCCAAGTTACCTAAAGCTAGGTTGTATAACCTTTCTGGTCCTGAGAGGCAGGCCATGAAGGATTATATTTCTGAAAGTCTGGCTAAGGGGCATATTAGACCTTCATCTTCACCGGTGGCCGCGGGGTTCTTCTTTGTGAAGAAGAAGAAAGATGGAGGCCTACGCCCTTGCCTGGATTTCCGTGAACTTAATCGGATTACGGTCCGAGATCCGTATCCGCTCCCACTTATTCCCGATCTCTTTAATCAGATCGTGGGCGCCAAATGGTTCTCTAAGTTGGATCTCAGGGGGGCATACAATCTAATTAGGATGAAGGAGGGGGATGAGTGGAAGACGGCGTTTAACACTCCGGAGGGGCATTATGAGAACCGTGTCATGCCATTCGGTCTGACTAATGCCCCGGCGGTGTTCCAACACTTTGTTAATGACATTTTTCGCCGCCTGGTGGGACAGTTTGTTGTCATATATCTGGATGATATCTTAATTTACTCGCCGGATCTGGTGTCTCATCAGGAGCACGTTAGGCAGGTGTTACAGATCTTGCGGGATAATAAACTGTATGCCAAATGGGAAAAGTGTGTGTTCGCCGTACAGGAACTCCAGTTTTTAGGCTTCCTGGTTTCAGCGTCCGGTTTTCGTATGGACCCTGGGAAAGTGCGGGCAGTTCTTGAGTGGGATCTGCCAGAGAATCTTAAGGCACTACAACGTTTCCTGGGGTTTGCTAATTATTACCGGAAGTTCATTCGTAATTTCTCGTCCATGGTTAAACCTCTCACAGACATGACAATAAAGGGGACGGATTTTTCTAGGTGGTCTGACAAGGCTTGTCAAGCTTTCTCCTCCTTGAAAAAATGTTTTGCCTCGGCACCCATACTCATTCAACCTGATGCGTCACAGCCATTCATTGTAGAGGTAGACGCTTCCGAGGTAGGGGTGGGAGCAGTATTGTCACAAGGTTCGGCCCCTGGTAAGTGGCATCCGTGCGCCTTTTTCTCTAAAAAGTTGTCATCCGCTGAGAGGAATTACGATGTTGGCAATAGGGAACTCTTGGCCATTAAGTTAGCTTTTGAGGAGTGGCGCCATTTTTTAGAGGAGGCAGTCCATCCGGTCACCGTCATCACCGATCACAAGAACCTGCTATATCTGGAGTCCGCAAAACGTCTGAATCCCAGACAAGCTAGGTGGTCATTGTTTTTTACCAGGTTTAATTTTGTCGTTACATATCGTCCTGGGTCAAAAAATGTAAAGGCGGATGCCTTATCTCGTAGTTTCCCTGGGGCCGGGAATACGGACGACCCGGTTCCTATCCTTCAGGAGGGGGTGGTGGTTTCGGCAGTATGCTCTGAGCTTGAGGAGGAGGTATTGGAGGCTCAGGGGGACGCCCCTGTTGGACCTCCAGGGAGACTGTTTGTTCCAGATCAGTTGCGACAAAAGGTGATCGAGGCACACCATAACTCAGTTTTTGCAGGACACCCGGGAAGTAAAGCAACGGTGGATCTCCTCTCGCGTCGGTTTTGGTGGCCTAACTTACATAGGGAGGTGGTAACTTTTGTCGCGTCCTGTGGGGTTTCTGCGCGCTCTAAGACCTCACATACCCGTCCGTCTGGGGCCCTCTTACCTTTGAAGATCCCGGAGCGTCCTTGGACTCATCTGTCTATGGACTTTATTACGGACCTCCCGCCGTCTTCGGGTAAAACGGTCATACTCGTTGTAGTGGACAGGTTCAGCAAGATGGCACATTTTATCGCTCTTCCTGCTCTTCCTAATGCTAAAACTCTTGCGCAGGTGTTCATTGGGGAGATTGTGAGGCTTCACGGGGTACCCTCCGATGTGGTGTCAGATCGGGGGTCTCAGTTTGTGTCCAAATTCTGGAAGGCATTTTGTACACGGCGGGGGATGCATTTATCATTCTCATCGGCTTTTCATCCTCAGACCAATGGTCAGACGGAATGTATGAACCAGAGCTTGGAGACATATCTCCGGTGTTTTGTGTCAGAGAACCAGGAGGACTGGGCTTCTTTCTTACCTCTGGCAGAGTTTGCTCTTAATAATAGGCGGAGCGAGTCCACTGGTAAGTCCCCGTTTTTTGGGGCATATGGTTTTCACCCCCAGTTTTGTACTTTCAGTAGGGGGGGCTCTTCGGGGGTTCCTGAGGAGGAACGATTTTCCTCATCACTCGCTTCAGTATGGAGAGGGGTGCTGAAGAATCTGAATACTATGGGGAACCGATACAAACGTATGGCTGATAGGAGGAGAGTGTCTGGTCCGGACCTAAGTGTGAACGATCGGGTATGGTTGTCTACCAGGAATATAAAACTTAAGGTTCCCTCCTGGAAACTGGGTCCCAGGTTCATCGGGCCGTACAGGATCAGTTCTATAATTAATCCGGTGGCATTCCGTCTTGACCTCCCCCCTACGTTTAAAATTCACAACGTGTTCCACAGATCGTTGCTTAAGAGCTATGTGGCGCCGGTGATACCGTCACCTTTACCTCCCCCTCCAGTGGTGGTCAATGGTAACTTGGAGTTCCAGGTATCGAGGGTCATCGATTCACGCTTTAATCGCCGGTCCCTTCAGTACCTGGTTCATTGGAAGGGGTATGGTCCTGAGGAGAGGATGTGGGTTCCTGCATCGGATATTAACGCAGACCGATTAGTTCGGGCCTTCCACACGACTCACCCGGATAAACCTGGCACTGAGGGTCCGGAGGCCCCTCGTAGAAGGGGGGGTACTGTCACGGGTGTGTCGCCACGAAGATCGTCACGATTACACAGCCTGACTTCTCGCAGCTGAGTTTTTGGTGTTTTGTGTTTTTCGGCAGTGAGGGAGTTAACTCTCTCTCTCTGTGCTATACGAGGTCCAGCCTCACCCAGCTGCAATCAATGCTGCAGTAGTGGGACTCCTTCAAATGCCTGCCAGTCTGTTAGGGAAGTGTCGGTGAAAGCATTTCATACAGACAAACAGAGCAGATCGTGGTATTTTGGAGTTCTGAGCTAAGTGTATTTGGTGTGGTTTTTCCCTTCCTCGCTTTATCATTTATCTCCTTTCCCGTTGGTGTTCCCTCTGTAGTTGTGGTGTAGTTTTTGTATGCAAGGTGGCTTTTGGTTTGACCCTTGTTCTGTCTCGTTCGTCTAAGTACTGAGTGTTGGCATATTATTTCCTGTCCCCTATTGTTGTGATCGGGGTCCTTCTCAGGACTAGATTACTGAGCTGCAGGGATCCTCAGGAGGTAGGGGTTACGCTGGCGGCCTGGACCTCTGTACCTTTAACAGTACCTCCAGGTAGAGGGATTAGTCAGGGCCCCAGCTTAGGGTCAGCTTAGGCCCCTGACCTCCTGTACGCAGAGTCAGTGTGACATCTATCTGTCCAGTGCTGTGTGCTTGTTTAAATGCCCTGTTATCTCTATGTGTAAATTCAGTGATAACAATGTAGACTCCAGAACAAACCACTGATGCCTGAATGTGTTACAACAGAACTTGTTCTGAGCTTTAGGCTGCGTGCCCACTAAGCGTTTTTCAAGCGTTTTTGCCGCGGATTTTTCGCAGCGAAAACGCTTAAAAAACGCTTGGTAATACGTGCCCCATGGTCCCCAATGATAATCCGCATGTGCTGTGCACATGCTGTGGAAATTTCCGCTGTGGATTATCATTGCGGAAAAATACGCAGCATGTCCATTAATTTTGCGGACACGCAGCGTAATCGCCGCCATTGACTTGCATTGGACCGCGTGACATCCGCATCACTGCATCTGCACATGCGGATATCACACGGTTCAATGTGCGGATGGTACCCAGGTCTGGAGAAGAAGAGACTCTCATCCAGACCTGGGTATCATAGAACCTGTTAAAAAAAGAATTTAAAAAAAAAAATAAAGATTATACTTACCTTCCGATGTCCTCCCGGTGTTTTCTCCCCTCCGTCTGGTCTGCTGTATGGGTCGGGGTGTTGTGAAGGACCTGCCATGACGTCATTGAGTCATGTGACCTGTCACATGTCTCAATGTCGTCACCGCAGGTCCTTCACACCACCGCGAGCCGCCCAAGACACTGGACACAGCAGAGAAAACACCGGGAGGACATTGGAAGGTGAGTATAATCTTTATTTTTTATTTTTTACCATTCTTATTCTATTTTTTTTAACTAACTTGGTCACACTACTATAAATCCATGCCGGTTGCATGGATTTATATAGTGTGAACAAGTTGTCAAGCACTTTTCCAAGTGATGCTAAAATCGCTTGGAAAAGTGCTTGATAACCCGCATGCAGAAATGCATGTAAAAAAGCTTGACAAACGCTTCTACCTGGCGGGAAAAACGCATTTTAAAACCGCATGTGTTTTTCCTGCCAGGGAGAAGCGGAAAAAATATGCAGCATTTCTGCATCGTGGGCACATAGCCTTATAGTGCTACTATTGCTACAACTCTGTCACTCAAGGAGGAGTGCCGCCCTGCTAGAAACCAAGAAGTAAGGAAACTACTGAGTTGTGAGCTGCTCAAGAGACAACTTGAGAATATCCCTTTAATTGCAAAGAGTAATATACATTAGTCTGTTATGCAAGAAATCATCCTAAATGTATTTCATTCCCCTCCTTTTGTAGTTATAAGATGGATGTAAGCTCTGGTTGATTCTTTACACAAATCCAAACTGAAATATCTTCAAAGGTACAGTACTTCATGGTAACATTGTGTTGATATCTATTTTGCAATGTCTTGGATCTGAATACACATTAAAGATTAGCTTACCATTGTGTATGGGCTTCCAGACTCTCCTTTGACAGATGTCACAGGAGAATATCATTAAGCAGTAAGCCAAAAACGGATTCATTACAAATGAAATAAAAACAGATGGCTGATTAACGGATGTTTTCCATAGGCTTCAATCCGTTTAAAAAAAACGGATCCAGCAGAGATCAATTATTTAAAAAAGGACTAAAAAGTTATGTCTGCACAACTTTTTTGCCAGTGGATTGCTGCTGGATCCGTTCTAACTAAACACTGTTGGACATGTGAAATTAACCTAAATCTAAAACCCTGACCTTTCTGTTCTCTGGGAGATTAGCCAGACAGTGGTCTTCTCTTTTCTTCCCATTGAAAACACATAAACGCTTGGCCAAATCCACGTGTGTGGGGAAATCTGGAGAGATGGCGATCAGCCAAACGAGCATGTGTAAGTCGAGCTTTACAGTCTTGGTAGTCTGGATCTTATATGTATAGAAGACCAGTTCTTGAAGACTAAACATGTTTTGGAAAATGATCCAGTGCTTGATTTACAATAAGCTGGCAGGATGTGATCATGCCCATGCAGCATGTCTGACATTAAGAGACAGCAATTTGCTTGAAAAACAAAACAACGCTTTATGTTAGGTCTACATTTTCTCACATTTATTCACATATTTATTGTTTCTCCTTTTATATTAACAAACATTTCTCTAGATAACTATCTACTTGATTGTTTTCTTCCAACTGTTTTGCTACAGCAAATATAACAAATATCTGATTCATGTAATGTTTAACATTTTGTGTCAAATATCTGAAGGATGGGTTTCTCTTTTCTTTTGAAACAACATATCTGGAGAAAAAAATACTTATTTTCTTCTACAGCTCACAATCAGCAGGGATTAGTCACTACTAGACAACCCCTTATTAATGGTCCCAGGGAGGTAAAAAAAAATTTGTAAAAAAAAATGCTCAACTCAACTCCTGGTTCAGCACCAATTAACCAATTTGTGTGTGCCCACCAGCCATGACAAGATGCACATTTTCTCTGGCTGACCATTGCCTCTACACTACAATCCTCAATATTGCCCATTACTTGGTGCCTCTTAAAGCTCTTTTGAGCAGTGCATCTTAAAACGCTGGTCTACTTTGAAATCTTTGCATGCAAGAAACCTTGCTGATGGAGTATAACTACTTTGTGTCTAATTGCTGTGCTTCATCTTGTCATAGTGTATAACCTGTAACAGGAAATTGTCTTCCAGAACCTCACCTTTATAGCAGAGTTTGGCTGTTTCTCATCCAGTTTGAAGTCTCCTACATAGTTGTTTGTTAATGACTGTGTTTCAGGAAAATGATGATGATGATCACCTGTTTGGTATAATTGGTAGAGATGAGCGTTGTTCTACTCGAACTGTTCGCCAATCTCAAATTCGAGCTGTTTTGGGCGGTGTTCGAGCCGTTCGGCGAACACGAACAATTTGAGAAAAATTCGGCTGTTCGAGGTTATGTTCGATAACTGTTCGTGCACCAAAATCATAACTGGATTTTTTCTCAGTAATGATGAAAATTAATGTTAATACGCAGTTTGAGTGTACAGCGGGGTGGGGGGAGGGGCAGGGGATGGATCTCTGCAGGAACAATGAAGATCTCCATTTTTTTTTCTCTTTCCCGCATTTGCAGTGGGGAGGTGCAATCTGTCAGCCTATCAGCAGCGCACACACGGAGCGAAGTGCTTTTTTTCACACAAGCAAGGGCATGTGTCATTGGCAGTGTATGTCACATGTCCTTGCCCTATAAGACCAAGCCATTTTCCCCGTCGCCACCATTTTCTCACTGCTGCAGCTGCGTGTTAGACGGCACCGCTGTTGCTGTGTGCGCTATACCTTGTTAATTTCCAGCCAATTTTCGCACAAATCTACAGATAGCTTGGGAGTAGGGAATAGTTGTGATTGCAGTCCTTTTAAGGACTAGGTTACAGCATTTCCTATGACTTTTATCAGGCAGGTCTGTGCTCTTAAATAGATAGGTTGTGGGAGTAAAGACTAATTGTAATTGGAGTCCTATTCAGGACTAGGTTACATCAGTTCCTATCAGTTTTTGCCAGGCAGGTCTGTGCCAGTGCTGTGCAAGTTTTTTTCACAGCATTTGGCTGAATCTAGCAAAGCTAATCATTTTTGGCCTATTGCAGAGTGTGTGTAGTAGCCTATCTGTGTTGCAAGATATACCACCTGTGTATAGAATACCAATTTTTTTACTGCACCTAGTGAAGTAAAATCTTTTGGGCATAGCATCATTCTATTAGTCCATCTATACTGACCTCCATCAGGTTGCAAATTGAATATAATTTTTTGTCTGCATCTAGCTCTGAAAAAATATTGGGCTTCTAGCTGTGTGTGGGACTTGTTGTATTAGTCCATCTATACTGACCTCCATCAGGTTGCAAACTGAATATATTTTTTTCTGCATCTACCTCTGAAAAAATATTGGGCTTCTAGCTGTGTGTGGGACTTGTTCTATTAATCCATCTATACAGACCTCCATCAGGTTGCAAACTGAATATATTTTTTTCTGCATCTACCTCTGAAAAAATATTGGGCTTCTAGCTGTGTGTGGGACTTGTTGTATTAGTCCATCTATACTGACCTCCATCAGGTTGCAAATTAAAAATAATTTTTATCTGCATCTACAGTACCTCTGAAAAAATATTTGGGCTTCTAGCTGTGTGTGGGACTTGTTCTATTAGTCCATCTATATTGACCTCCATCAGGTTGCAAATTGAATATAATTTTTTTCTGCATCTAGCTCTGAAAAAATATTTGGCTTCTAGCAGTGTGTGGGACTTTCTCTATTAGTCCATCTATACTGGCCTCCATCAGGTTGCAAATTAAAAATAATTTTTATCTGCATCTACCTCTGAAAAAATATTTGGGCTTCTAGCTGTGTGTGGGACTTGTTCTATTAATCCATCTATACAGACCTCCATCAGGTTGCAAACTGAATATATTTTTTTCTGCATCTACCTCTGAAAAAATATTGGGCTTCTAGCTGTGTGTGGGACTTGTTCTATTAATCCATCTATACAGACCTCCATCAGGTTGCAAACTGAATATATTTTTTTCTGCATCTACCTCTGAAAAAATATGTGGCCTTCTAGCAGTGTGTGGGACTTGTTGTATTAGTCCATCTATACTGACCTCCATCAGGTTGCAAACTGAATATATTTTTTTCTGCATCTACCTCTGAAAAAATATTGGGCTTCTAGCTGTGTGTGGGACTTGTTCTATTAATCCATCTATACAGACCTCCATCAGGTTGCAAACTGAATATATTTTTTTCTGCATCTACCTCTGAAAAAATATTGGGCTTCTAGCTGTGTGTGGGACTTGTTGTATTAGTCCATCTATACTGACCTCCATCAGGTTGCAAATTAAAAATAATTTTTATCTGCATCTACAGTACCTCTGAAAAAATATTTGGGCTTCTAGCTGTGTGTGGGACTTGTTCTATTAGTCCATCTATACTGACCTCCATCAGGTTGCAAATTGAATATAATTTTTATCTGCATCTAGCTCTGAAAAAATATTTGGCCTTCTAGCAGTGTGTGGGACTTTCTCTATTAGTCCATCTATACTGACCTCCATCAGGTTGCAAATTGAATATAATTTTTATCTGCATCTAGCTCTGAAAAAATATTTGGCCTTCTAGCAGTGTGTGGGACTTTCTCTATTAGTCCATCTATACTGACCTCCATCAGGTTGCAAATTAAAAATAATTTTTATCTGCATCTACCTCTGAAAAAATATTTGGGCTTCTAGCAGTGTGTGGGACTCATTGTATTAGGCCATCTATACCAAGCTCCACCAGCTTTGAAATTAATAATAATTTTTAGCTGCATCTAGCCCTGAAAATAATTTTTCCCAATAGAGGTAGCAATAGAAATATGGGGCGCGCGCCTGGCTAACAAAAATATATGCTTCATAACACAAAACACCAGCCTAGCGCACTGCATTAATAAGATGGCATCATCGTCTCTCCCAGTGCTAGGCCTACTACGCAGGCTAGTATTCCTGTGCCTAAAACACAATGTATGGGTCCGCGCTAGCCACTATGCTGAGGGGTATAAAGCTGCTGCTAACGCTTTATAACAATTTAATTGGCAGATTTTCACAGAGCTCTTCCACAACGCCCACCCATCGGGCAACAGTTGCCCACCCTCCCTATGGGATCTAGTGGCGAATAGTTGATGCCATTAATCAGAGCGTCAGTTGCCCCGTCAACGTGGCAAGCATACGGTAAGGCATGGGAAGAGTGGACACGACTAGTAGCAGGCAGACGGGTTGACCAATGTGAACAAGCCAGATCACAAGTCACCATAGAATTTCTCCACCAGCTAATGATGAGGGGCATATCAGGGGCGTCAGCGCAGCGGTGTCTGACCGGAGTAGCATTTCACTTCCAACTACTGAATTGGGGAGATGTGACAAAGATTCATCATCAGACAATCCATAAAAGGGTGGAAAAGGGGTCAGCCAAGTCAGGAATGTAGACGTCCCATCCCGTGTCACTAAAACTGATTTCTCACATCTTATCCCTAACACCATTAACATGACACTCACAATTTGAAGCAACACTAATGTCTACTGCATTTGTGATCGCCTTCTTCGGGGCGCTATGTATAAGCGAATTAGTCCCTCAATCCAAAATTACCACCAGTGGACGCTTATTACACCAGGAAGTAGTCATAGCCAATAATGCAATACGTGTACGCATATGTAGCACCCTGAGGATTCGGCTGCTACAGGGGTATTGCACCTCAACCCAGAGGTGTGATATTCCACTCCCGGGTAAGGATGGAGTGTGGAACTGAGCTAGTAGGCTGCATGCACTACACACATCCCATTTCCGGGGAACAGACCGATGGTACTCCCACTAGAGAAATGTGCAGGTACGACAGTGTCTGTTCCTGGCTGGAGTGGGAGGGGGGTGGAACATCCCAGTAGTGTAGGGGCAGATAGGGGGAGCAGCCTGGGTAAAGCTAGGAGCTCATTGGGTGCTGGTCACCTGAGCTCACACATAGAGGGAGTATTTAAGGTGGGAACCATCTTAGATCAGGGTCAGTCAGTCAGCCACAGTCAGTCAGTCAGACAGTCTGTCTGAGAGCCTGAGAAGCAGAGCAGAGGAGAAGAGAGAGAGACCCAGAGGCGCAGAGGGGACTCCAAGAACCCAAGATTAGATCAGAGGGTGAAGAGTCGGCAACAGGGTACCGGATCCCAAGCTGGCAGAGGCTACAGCACACCTTAGCCAGGAACCGGAGGTCGTGGGCAGGATCTGCCACGATCACCCACTAAATCCACCCGGAAGGCAGACCAAGAATAGGGTCAGGGAGCCCAGAGGAGGCTTGACCAACAAGAGGCCCGAGGGAGCCGGACTTAGGTGGATCCCTGGTGGGAACGGCCAGAAGAAGGGAGAGACAGAAAGGAGCTCAGGACCACACTCCGGAGTTGCCTGGGAGTTGACCGAGTCCAGGACCTGGTG
Source organism: Phyllobates terribilis (assembly GCF_046119375.1). Lineage (NCBI taxonomy): Eukaryota > Metazoa > Chordata > Amphibia > Anura > Dendrobatidae > Phyllobates > Phyllobates terribilis. The sequence goes on from NW_027362763.1 coordinate 206,886,924, forward strand.
GACGCAGCACGGCTTGGGTGGTCACTGCTGTACACAGTGACCCGAGCAACACCAGTAAGTAAAACCCTGGAACTGCATTTTATGTCTCTGAGTCTCCTTGCTGCACCTTCACAACCACCATCCTCCACGGCTGACCCCCTGAGGCTATACCCCTCCCGTTGGGGGTTATACTACCTAAGCTGCACTCACATCATCAGCCTCAGTGGACTCTGCTGCAGCGGCGGCCGTATTGACCGCAAATCAACGGGTGGCGTAGTCGACACAAAAGAACATCTAATAACATCTGTAGGACTGCCACACACTGAGTTTGACACCCTGGGCACGGACCGGGTCACAGCCACTCGGAGACTACAACCCCCATCTGATCCGGCTCCGGGTATCCCTAACAGCACTGGCCCAGGGGGCGCGTCAACTTTGGCGTAGTCGGCAGGATTACGTGCCCGCAACAACCGGGTACTGCGTGCCTGAAGAAAAGTTCACCGTTACCTTAAAAAGAAGTCTCCCGCCGGTTCCGGAGGGTCCCCGCCAACGGACCCCATCACAGGTCGTTTCCCGCCGGTTGTCCGCCATTTGCAGCTTTTTCCCACCATCCATGGAGTTTCCCGCCACTGGGAGACGATTCCCGCCATTTCCAAAGATTTCCCGCCTTGGAAGAGCGGACGCCATTATGGGCGTGCCAGAGGGTGGCAAGAGGCCACCTCCCATCGTGGGCCAGGTCGAAGAATGGCGCCAAAAGCGGAAACCGCGCCCACCAACAGAGACTGTGATGCTGGAAGTGTCCATCAGCGTGAGGGAACTGCCCCTGGAACTGACAATCACAAAGTTGCCCCGGGACCACCCTCAATGTGGGCGGAGACAGAACAAGAGAACAAAGATGGGTGTCGCCTGGAGCAGTCTGGAGAGAGCGCACCCGGAGACAAGAAGTCTGGAGAGGAGTCCAGAGAAAGCCTACCCGGAGATGGAGGGAGAGTCAGGCAGCACCGACCCAGTGGTCAGGAGCCTGTTGCAGGTCGCCACTCCAGAAGGCCTGCTGGAGATCCTAACACAGCTCCCCCGAGACCGGGAGTGTGCACAGACCGCGCTGGAGGGCCTCGCACGGAGGATGGCCCGGGTGCAGCGAGAGACGTTGGCGGAGTGGAGCCGAGAGATGGCCCAGCAGACCGAAACCCGACAGCGGAGCACGCCACCTGAGACGAGGAGACAGACCGCCTCTGAGGATGGCGCAGGAGGAATGAAGGCAGGAGACGGCGCCGAGAAGGGAGCTGAACGGACGGAGGCAGGTAAAGGGGACGTCTCTACCCCGAGCCGAGAAACCGTGTACCTGCCCCAGCTCCCCGTCGCAGAGCCCGAAATTCCCCCTGCCATGCCCGTCGTTGCATCGTCACTGCCGCCGACTAGGCCTCAACCGGAAACCGCGGCCGCGACCCCTGTGACGTCACACGCCTCGACCTCGAGCGTGGCCAAGCAGGAAATACCACCGGCCTGGTCGCAAGGCCTAGTACCCCCGGGCGCCGCAATACCAACAGCGCCCCCTACCTCCGCGGAGCCACCGGCCTGGCCGCAGGGCCGAGTAACCACGGGCGCCGCCGTTCTTACGGTGCCCTTTGCCTTTAGGGTGCCCCAAGCCTGGTCGCAAGGCCTGGTCGACCCGGGCGCCACTACCATCAACGCACCCTCAACATCTAGAGTGCCGCACCTGGGTGAAAATCTATTTGCCCAGCATACGTGCCCGGATGGGCAGCCCTTTATATGGCCACCGGAGTTTCACCATCCCCGACTCCGGAAAGAGAGACCCCTAGACGAGCCCCTGATTCCGGCTCCGAAGCCTGTAAAGAGGACCTCGCCCCCGCTAGAGGAGGCACAGTTTGAGTGGGACCCCACCGGAGGAGACCTCATGGGGTTCACTCAGGAGACTCGGGCGGCCGCAGCGGAGCGTGCAGAGTGCTGCCGCCAGCAGCTCGAGGTCTTCGAGAGGGAGCAGAGAGAGAGGCGGGTCCGGGAACAGCAAGCGCAGATAAGGAGCGCGGAGCAGAAGAGCCGGACCAGGAGGAAACCCCGTGCAGCTCATGGTCCCCCTTCCACCGGGACTGTGATAAAATTCAACATGCAGCACGGATGGGGCTTCGTTAGAGACCATCAGACCCCCGGCGACGTCTTTGTAACCCGCAGAGACGTAGAAAGCCATCTGCCGGAGGGACACAGAGGTCGTGACCTGTATGTAGGGGACGAGGTCACCTTCACCCGGCACAAGTGTGCCAAAGGACCCTACGCCCTCCATGTGCATCGCCTGACGGAGGAGGAGCTGCGGTGTGAGGAGGAGCAAGAGGACCCGGACGGGTCTGAAGAATCTAAAGAAGGAGCAGGAGGACGCCGTCGTTGAAGTACGGTAGAGAGAGACTGTACATAGTTACCCGTCAGGGTATAAGAACTGTTCTAGTTAAAATATAGTCCCCGTTGGGACCAGCAGATTGAACTGAAACCCGTGTGTCCCTATTCCCACTGACCGAGGACTGAGAGCGGTCATTCCTTTCCTAATACCTGGCCGAGGACTGAGAGCGGCCATATCCCCTTGTATATAGTTGCGCTTCCTAAAGCGCCCCCTACCGGTTTTATAGGAAACTGTTTTATTCCAAAAGAGACTGTCGCACTTTACCCGGTCACAAGTTGCACCGTGACCGGAGGAACCAGAAACAAGAATGTTATATATGAAAAGTTTATTGCTGCTGATGATGTATATGATGTTTTATATGTTTTATATGTTTATGTTTATGAAAAAAAAAATGTATGTTTTGGATGTTTATATTTTACAGCCCGAGGACGTGCTGTGATTTACCAGGGGGGAATGTAGCACCCTGAGGATTCGGCTGCTACAGGGGTATTGCACCTCAACCCAGAGGTGTGATATTCCACTCCCGGGTAAGGATGGAGTGTGGAACTGAGCTAGTAGGCTGCATGCACTACACACATCCCATTTCCGGGGAACAGACCGATGGTACTCCCACTAGAGAAATGTGCAGGTACGACAGTGTCTGTTCCTGGCTGGAGTGGGAGGGGGGTGGAACATCCCAGTAGTGTAGGGGCAGATAGGGGGAGCAGCCTGGGTAAAGCTAGGAGCTCATTGGGTGCTGGTCACCTGAGCTCACACATAGAGGGAGTATTTAAGGTGGGAACCATCTTAGATCAGGGTCAGTCAGTCAGCCACAGTCAGTCAGTCAGACAGTCTGTCTGAGAGCCTGAGAAGCAGAGCAGAGGAGAAGAGAGAGAGACCCAGAGGCGCAGAGGGGACTCCAAGAACCCAAGATTAGATCAGAGGGTGAAGAGTCGGCAACAGGGTACCGGATCCCAAGCTGGCAGAGGCTACAGCACACCTTAGCCAGGAACCGGAGGTCGTGGGCAGGATCTGCCACGATCACCCACTAAATCCACCTGGAAGGCAGACCAAGAATAGGGTCAGGGAGCCCAGAGGAGGCTTGACCAACAAGAGGCCCGAGGGAGCCGGACTTAGGTGGATCCCTGGTGGGAACGGCCAGAAGAAGGGAGAGACAGAAAGGAGCTCAGGACCACACTCCGGAGTTGCCTGGGAGTTGACCGAGTCCAGGACCTGGTGGACGCAGCACGGCTTGGGTGGTCACTGCTGTACACAGTGACCCGAGCAACACCAGTAAGTAAAACCCTGGAACTGCATTTTATGTCTCTGAGTCTCCTTGCTGCACCTTCACAACCACCATCCTCCACGGCTGACCCCCTGAGGCTATACCCCTCCCGTTGGGGGTTATACTACCTAAGCTGCACTCACATCATCAGCCTCAGTGGACTCTGCTGCAGCGGCGGCCGTATTGACCGCAAATCAACGGGTGGCGTAGTCGACACAAAAGAACATCTAATAACATCTGTAGGACTGCCACACACTGAGTTTGACACCCTGGGCACGGACCGGGTCACAGCCACTCGGAGACTACAACCCCCATCTGATCCGGCTCCGGGTATCCCTAACAGCACTGGCCCAGGGGGCGCGTCACATACACCAATCGAAAACGGTTCCAGCGGGCAGGGGTACTTGGGTACTTCTACAACCCACAAACGGTACACTGAGTCGGGTAACAATAGTAAAAACATATCTAACCATCAGATCACAAAGTAATTTCTTCGTATCACACTGATGGAACGCCATTATCAAGATACCTGTTCCAAGCTATATTTAATAAATGCATAACATCGGCAGGGAACCACCCCAAAGATTACGGGAAACACTCATTCCGCATAGGTGCGGCCACGGAAGCAGCAAGAGCAGGACTGTCAGAAACGGAAGTTCAGAGGATAGGGAGATGGCGATCCACGTGTTTGGCGAGATACATAAGACCGGACTTGTTATCCTAACGTGGTTTGTTTCTTTTACAGGTGACGCTAAGCCAACAGTGTGAGTGATAGGCCACTCGTATATATATTGGGCACAAAAAAGGGCGAAAGTCCGCCCAGGCGGGAGGAAATTAGAGTTTCATAACACGTATTTCAACTGGAGAGGTATTAGAGGCCTGCTATGGCCACAGGTACTAATGGAGGTAATCAAGGTAGGGAGAGAGGCAAGAGGTCCGGTCATCTTAGTTATACAGGCCGGGGGAAGCAACCTAGGTCATCACAAGAGCGCATAACTAATGGCAATAATGAAACTAGACACTGAGCGCTTCAGAGAATTTTTCACAAAATTAGCTATAGTATGGTCAGAGATTGTGCCGATAGCGGTATGGCAAGGTGCGCGAGACATCACGGCCATCGAATGGACAAGGCGGGTAATAAATATTCGGATGGCAAAATTTAGAAGAGACAGAGGCGGTGTAGTGATACGACACCGACAACTGGAAGGAGATAAAGCAGGCCTCATACGGCCCGACGGTGTTCACTTAATAGATATTGGACTGGACATATTCCTGTCAGGACTCCAGGACGGAGTGGAACAAGCGTTAAGAGTGATGGGTGGGGGTCAGAGTCCTGCATACGAGTACGCTGGATCCTCCGTGGCCTGGAAATAGAAAGGACATGTTGGAGAGTTACACTTGTTGGCCAACTTGCCGGAGTGGGGACCCAGGGCATGCTGCAACAAGCTGAATTATTTTAGAAATAAAATGCCTTTCTAATAGAATGAGTATAAAGAGTTAATAAAGCTGTGACCGATTCTCACCCATCCAGTTGTAAGAGTTACATTATTGGGTTGTCCATGAAAGGGGGGCGGTAGGGGGGCTGAGCATCTGGGTTTGGTTGGGGGTCCCCACAGTCTGCCTAGGCTAGATTAATTTAAAAATTCTTATTAGATACACAGGCGGTGCAGCTTGCTTCGCAGCTGGGCTACTACGCCCAAAGTATTGCCTAGGCTAGATGCAGTTAAAAATTCTACGCTGACTAGCAGACACTGAAGATTTGGAGCAGACCTCTGAGTAAACAGCTCTTCAGACTCAACCATCTGTGTTACCCCAAGCCATAGTGTATGTAGTTTCTTACAGTTAAAAGGGGTGGTGCGACCCAACCCACCTGGAATTGACGATGCCAACGTCACGTAAGACACAGCAAGGGGACTCCCAAAATTGTGGCACAGACACCACTTAACCCTAGAACGCATACCTGTGGCCTTGCAGGCCCGCCCAGTTAATTGTTTTCTATTTTCTGCAAGATTGCTTTAGTTAGAATTTTGAAACTCTAGGTATTCTTCATGTATATAGTTGTTTGTCATTTGAGTTTGAGTTATTCCATGTTACTTGCACACGGGCCTAAAGGGCCCAGGTATGTGAAAGTGTAGATTTTTTATGGTCATGCGTTCTAGGGTTAAGTGGCATCAATTGCCCCACTGTTGCTTAAAACGGTTGGTGAGGTGATTTTACCAAATCCCCAAGCTTTTAGTCTCCCAAGGATGACACAGGGGTAGAAATGTCCTTGCGAATCCATGATTTGATCATCTTTATGAACGTGAGTCTGTCTACATTCTCAGTGGGCAGCCGCGTGCGCTTATCTGTCAGCACACCACCAGCAGCGCTGAACACACGTTCAGAGAGAACGCTGGCTGCATGGCATGACAAGATCTCCAAGGCGTGAGTGGCGAGCTCCGGCGATTTTTCAAGATTGGAATACCAAAATGAGCAAGGGTCCAGTGACACAGTCATGGCTTCGATGTTCACTTGGAGATTCTCCTGTACCATCCTCTCTAGGCATTGACTATGTGTCAGACTTCTTGTCTCCTGTGGCCTTGCAAAGGATGGTCTAAAAATGTGGTGAAACGATTCCACAAAATTGCTGTTACCAGCAGATACTGTGTTACTGTTACTGTTTGAGTGATGAAGACTCGACAGTCCCACCGTTGGCAAGTTAGAACTGTGAGATTCACTACGTGCACCACTGGTGTTTTGTGGAAAAGCACATGTAAGATTCTGCAACAGATGCTCCTGCATTCGTCAATACCTTTTTATGGCAGGAATTATTTCGGCAAATATACTTTTGTACCGGGGATCTAAGAGTGTGGCAACCCAGTAGTCGGGATTACTTCGAATTCTGACAATCCGGGGGTCATGTTGCAGGTAGTGCAGCAAGAAGGCACTCATGTGTCTTGCGCATCCAGAAGGACCAAGTCCTTGTTGTGTTGGTAGCGAGGTAAGAATCATGCTTCCTTCCTCTGCCCTCTCCCTCCAACCTCGCACAACAGAAATGTGATCAAGGTCTCCCTCATCTGATGAGTCTTCCATGCCCATTGCCAGTTCGTCCTCCACTTCTTCCTCGGCTCCTGCACCTTCCTCAACAGTTTGGCTGCTACCATGCGCCCTGGTTAATCCCTCTCCCCCACCCTCCCATGCCTGCCGCCTTGGTGCTGCCAACCGTCTGGACCTTGGAGATGTTATCCCTTCCGCATACGACTCCTCCTCTACTTCCTCCACCTCCTCTTGTCCCACCACCTGACTCCGAATTCTGTTTAACATGTGCTCCAGCATGTAAATCACCGTAATAGTCATGCTGATAATGGCATCGTCAGCACTAAACATCTTCGTCGCCATTTCAAGACTGTGCAGAAGGGTGCATAGGTCCCTGATCTGAGACCACTCCTCCAGCGTGATTTGCCCCACCTCTGGATCTCGTTGGCCCAGGCTATACGTCAGAACGTATTGCACCAGGGCTTGTCGGTGCTGCCACAGTCGCTGCAACATGTGCAGAGTTGAATTCCACCGTGTCGGCACATCGCATTTCAGCCGGTGAACTGGCAGGCCCAACGACTTCTGTAGAGATGTAAGTCGTTGAACTGCGGGATGCGAACGGCGGAAGTGAGCACACAGCGACCGTGCACTCTGCAGAAGGCCATCTAGTCCGGGATAGTGGGCTAAAAATTGCTGGACAACCAGGTTCAACACGTGAGCCATACAAGGCACGTGTGTGACATTGCCCCGGCGAAGTGCCGCACCCAGGTTTGCAGCATTGTCGCACATGGCCTTCCCTGGTTGCAGGTCCAGTGGAGACAACCTTTCATGAAACTGGGTCTCCAGAGCTGACCAAAACTCCTCAGCTGTGTGACTCACATTTCCCAGACATTTCAAAGTAAACACTGATGCGTTGAGCCCTGCTGCCAGCATAGTAAGGAGGTGTGCAGGATTCCTTCTGCGCAGTTAGAAAGCAGGTGGCATTACCAGACAGGCTTTGGGTGCAGGTGGAGGACCGAGAGGAGGTTGAGGAGGCAGAAGCAGTGGAGGAAGTTCGAGATAAAGAGGATTAACACACAACTCGTGGGGACGGTAAGACTTGGACAGCAGCCCCTTGTCCTGCTGTCACCATAGTTACCCAGTGCCCAGTCAGCGACATGTAACGCCCCTGTCCATGCCTTCTCGTCCAAGTGTCTGTGGTGAAGTGCACCCTGTCACACACAGAGTTTCTCAAAGAAGCGGTGATGTTGTGTGCGACATGCTAGTGGAGCGCAGGCACACCTTTCTTTGAGAAGTAGTGCCGACTGGGCATCTGGTACTGGGGCACTGTGACGGACATAAGGTCTTGAAAATCCTCTGTGTCCTCCAGGTGGAAAGGCAGCATTTCTGTAGCCAACAGCTTGCAGATGGTGAAATTCAACCTCTTAGCTTTCTCATGGCTAGGAGGAAATGGTCTTTTACTTTTCCACATCTGAGGGACCGAGGGCTGGCTGTTGTGCTTAGACGGTGTTGAGTAGGGTGTCCCCGGCAACTGCCGGTCTGTGAGGAAGATGCAGGCGGACATGTTAGGTTGCCTTGATCCAAAGGTGGTGCTCTCGATGTCGGAGAGCGCTCAACACAAGCAGGTGTTTCCACTTCCCAATGAACTGACGACCTGCCAATCACACTGGCTGTTGCGGGTAAAGAGGTGGCAGGTCTGCGTCTAAAAACATGTGTGACTGCTGTCCCCCCAGTCACAGAGGATGAAGAGGCTGCGGATGCACAAGATGGGGCAGACGGTGGTTGGCCCAGCCGGCTAGGCCGCATTTTAGCACAGTGAGCTTCCCACTGCAACTTATGCTTCATATCCATGTGACGGTACATGCATGAAGTACTCAAACTATGTATTTTTTGGCCTCTACTTAGCTTTTGCTGACAAATATTACAGATAACACGAGTTGGGTCATCCTTATCGATCTGAATAAATGCCCAGGCTATGCAAGGCTTAGAGCCCATGTGACCTGAAGAGCCACTACGACTTGTGGTCAGAGGCAGAGTTGTGGTTGAGGATGCAGTTGTTGACGTGCTTCCAGTACTCCGTCTCTGTTCAGGAAGGCGCAACCTAACCTCGTCGTCAATATCATCTGTGATGCCCCGCTGCGCTTGGTATCACAGATCCTACAAGAGTGTATTGATGGAATCCTCCACAAGAGGCCCCCATAAACATTCACACATCTCCACCTTCCACCTCAGACCAGCAGAGGGAGCCCGTTAGGGATATAAATAGGGAAGGTGGAGCTAGGCAGTTCAGTTCCTCTGAAGAGTTCCTGCAGTAGAGAAGCCTAAGAGAGGTCAGTCTGCAGTGGAGCTCAGTCTAGTCTAGAGAACGCAGTTAATAGTTCAGCAGTGGAGCACGAGGCTCCTGCTTGCTAGATTCAGGGAGCCCAGATAGAGCTTAAGGTGTGTCGGTGCCGTAAGATCAGTGAAGCGCGGCAAGCTGCCGTTAGTGTGTATAGCCTAGTGAGGGCCCGAGTAGGCCGAAGGCGAGTGGCGAGTTAGTACATAAGGGGCAGAGGAGCTTAACCAGCTCACCCCGAAGCATTTACCGGACACAGGATCCGAGCTTACCGGTATCTCTATGACCCAGTAAGGCATAACTGGAATCCCTGGAGAACTACAAGTCCCAGGATCGCTAAGGTGCTGATATGTAACAGAGCCAGGAGACGCTTAGGCCCCGCATACTGGGAGCGTGAACTCCAAGAGAAGGCCCTACCACAAGGTCAGCCAGCGCAGGACAGAGACAAAGTTAGGCCTAGCTCCAGGCAGGTCAGAAACTTACTACGCAGAGGCAAGAAACAGGAGGCCGTACACCCGCTCATTGGGGAGGATCCTGATATGCACCCTTCACCCTACAGTGCTCCTGGATGTGCCTGAATTTCCACCAGTAAAAGGTACTGAAGTGACTACCGTGTCCGTTCCCGTTCTTGCTCTGACCTAGCTGGGTCTCGCCTGTCCTGCATTCCCCCTGCATAAGCTGCCCTGAGACCTAGCTCCACCTGTGGGGAGCTATACCATCGAGCTGCCTTATCACCGGCCTCAGTGGACTGCTGCAGCGCTGGTGCTTGTCACCAGATACCACAGGTGGCGTCATGAACTCTTATAAAATTAACAATTATCCACCCTTTTAAAGAGAGACCCCAGGGTACGGGCCAGGGAGCCGACCACCGCGACATCCCCAAGGCCAGGCAAATGCCCGGGTACCGAGTCATCCCCATCCCCAGGGCTAGTCACATCCTCCTCCACCTCCTCTGCTGAACTCATCGACTGTCTGACTGTGGGTTGACAGTAAGTGGGATCTCCAACCTCGTCATCATCACCCTGTGTGTTATCACACCCGTCGCCCTCAGAGCCAACCTCTTCCTGCCCTGACCGAAAAGTCAAGTTGTCGCTCCAATCAGGTATTTGAGTCTCATCATCGTCTTCATCATTGTCTCCACCAACAGGAGTTACAGTTTGGGAACAAGGGTCTACATTATGCTCAGAACCTTCTTCATCTGGTCCTGGATCCAACTTATAAAGATTCTGGGCATCGGATCAGATCATTTCCTCATCTGGATTAACAGATGCTCTGGAGCAGACCTCCGTTTCCCAGGCTATAGTATGAGTAAACAGCTGGGCAGACTCAGCCATCTGTGTTACCCCATACTCAGACGGGCAGCTGGAGACTTGGGAGCTGTGAGGAAGCAAGTGCGATTGGGGTGACACCTCTGAGGACTGGAGTATTTGTGATGTTGAAATTGAGGTGATGGAGAGCCCACTTGAAGGAGCACTTGATATCCGTTGAAGCACCTGCTGTTTTTGTGCCTCATCTAGAATTTGTAGCGATGGGCGTGTCCGTAAGAATGGGATCGTATCACATTGTCCACGAAAAGAAGTCGACATCTTAGTTTGGCTGGAAGATGGTCTTTCTTCTGCAGATGTTACTCCCCCCCCCCCACCGTGGGGGGCCTCGACCCACCGACGGACAGGCACCAGTATTGGGATAGGGGGGCTGGCCGTCAGGGTCCACCGCGGCTCTGGCACAAACCCGGCGACACAGAGGTGGCACAGGCAGGAACGGACTGGCCGTGTCGGCTTCTCACTTTTTGGATTTTAGAAGGGCATGACATGCCTATATCTGTGTCTCCCCCTCCTTTTACTCCTCCACCTCTTTTCTTTTCGCATGACTATATGTACTTGTCACTTTTCCATGTGTTAGTTGTGTCTTCTGAGCAGTTTGTCAGCTTTTGGACACCTTTGAAGGTGTTTTCTATGTGTTTCTATGTGTTTTTGTTTGCCTGCCATTGGTTTTAACGGTGTTCGAAGGTGTTCGACGAACAGTTCGACGAATCGTTCGGCGAACACACGGGTGTTCGACGAACCGAACCGAACTCGAACACTACAGGGGTGGCTCAACACTAATAATTGGTTGCCCATATACATGACTATATTCCTATAAAATCTTTGTGCAAATGTACTTAGAAGAATTGATGCGGTTTTCAAGACAAAAGTGTGGTAACACAATCACACAGAATATTGATTTAATTTAGATGTTTCTTTTGTTCATTCACTATATTTTTATCAGTAAATAAAATGCAAACTATTCTATTTTCAAAAGAATTCTTACATTGCAGCATTTTTCCACATCTGCCTAAAACCTTTGCACAGTATTGTGTGTGTATGTATGTATTGTAGGGGTTTTACTCACTTGGGTGCGACGGGAGGAAAACAAGGAGCATGTTCCTTTAATAATCCATGTCGGTTTATTGCTTCATACCAACAAGCAAGACAAAGAAAACAAACTGCCTTTAGTTCAGGCAAAGTAATGTGTCCTTAGCAAGTCTCTGCTTAATCAGTCCTGTGGGCACACAGGCTGCGTAATGTCCAGTATCCTTTTTTGGCCTGGAGACAACACACACAGGAGACCTTCTCCCTCCAATCACACAGACCAATGTGACAAACAACAGCCTCCATTATATAGGCTGTTAACGACACCCAGAGGTGAGGTATGTGGGTTGCTGAACCCGCCCATTCTCTCCTAGCTAATCGTTACCTGGCTCTCAGGTGCACCAATTAGTCCTCTTAGTGCGAGCATGTGACACGCCCCCTGGGCCATGGGGTGCCCGGTGCCGGGCCGGTAGATGCTGGGGGTTGTAGCCACAGTGGCGGTGACCCGGTCCGTGACCCAGGGCAGTCAATCCAAGGGAAATTATATGTATAGGTTTTATTAAAGAGTCCGACTACGCCACCTTTGGAATGTGGCTAAAGGGGCCGCTGCTGCAGAGCAGTCCTCTGAAGCTGATGTTACTGCAGCAGGGATGGTGTGGCTCTCCACAGGAAGAGCTAGCTCCAGGGCAGTGTAGAAGATGTTGCAGGTTATGCTGGGCGTCGTAGTGCAGTAATAACCACAGAGTCAGTATAGTGCAGTCCCAGAGTCTTTACTGATGACAATTAGGCAAGCCTGGATTGGGGTACTGGCCAGAAGTAAGAGTCCGGTCAGCCTGGAAGCAAACATAGAGTCCTCCTTGCCAGGTGAAGTTGTAGGCCTCCCCTTCTCACTATACTCTTTGGCTTTGCTGCTTGTAGCTGTGCTATAGCCCACGTCCCTGAGTGTAACGTTCTGTGCTCACCCGTATGGCTTGCAGCTCGGGCCTTACTCATGCGTTGCTCCCTCATAGCAGTGCTTGTCCCTCTGTGCTGCTGAGCCTCCGGGCGTCTGATGGGGCCAGGAGGCCTTCAATCTTCTGCCCTACGGTATCTGCTGCTGGGCCTTCAGTCCCCACAGCCTCGGACTCCGGTGTCCGGTCCTCTGTGTTTCTCTAGCAAGGACGAGTTACCTCAGCTCCAGTACCTAGCTCTTGTCTCCTCGATGTCCTAAACTCAACTCCTGACACTAAGACTAACTAACCCCGTCCCCAGATCCCAGTTGCCAAGGGGAGGGGACTCCCCTTGCTGGTCTGGAGCCAGGAAAGTGTTGCATGTTTAGTATCCCTGACTAGGGGATCCCTGCTTGCTTCCAGGCCTAGCATTGCCTCTTTTTTAGGGAGGCAAAGCCACTGTGGCAACCGGACTCCTGGGGTGCCACATTCCCCCCTAGTTAATTTCAGTACTCCCGGACTGAGAATATTTTTCAAAAGTAACAAATAACAATAACAAGGCACATAGAAAATTATTAACATTACAGACTTTAACAGGTTACAGTATAATCTGCAACCAGGTGTCCATTCCACTGAGCAAGGTGCAATTTGAACATGAGGGACCCGTCCGAAAACCCCCAACGTAGGCCCTGGGCGTGGCTGCAGGGCATAGGTGATCCGGCGTTGGACCACGTCTTCGGCCACGCCAAATGGATTTTTGTTCTGAGGTCATTTGTTGTACAATTCTAAAACCAATAGGGGGCACTCTAATAAGTGCAACTATTTACAATGGAAAGTTCTTTGGTTATTCACCGTCCATAACCTACAAGTCTTTATACCCTTACCTGGTAACTAAATGCACACATGACCAACTGTTGCAATTCACTTTGAAAACACAACTTTTCTGCTTTACCCTTACGGGTAACTATATACAGTATACATTTTAGTTTCTCCAACAGGCAGGGAGCTGACCTTTTGTACTATTGGTCGATCTACGTAGTACACTGGTGGTCACTGCTCTACCCTGGTCCCTTGTGTCTACCCCTGGTGTGGTGGACTCAGTGTGACCTACTCTACGGGTAGTCTGAGGTAACACTGGTAGGCTGGGTAATCTCCTACGAATTCTTTGGCTCACCATGGGTACGACAGGTTCACTGCTAGCAGAGGGTTGATTCTCCTGGTCTGCTGATAATGAAACTTCTGTCTCTGGGGCCGACTGGTCTTCCAGCTGTTCTGGGATTTCTGCAGCTCCCGGTGAGGCTGCTTGGAGAAAGGTAATGACCGGTACTACAATTGCATTGTTTACCTGTGTCCACGACCGGGGAAATTCTCCGAGTACTGTTTGGACCACTTCCTCCACTTCTTCTGTGGGCTGAGGGTTGTCTTGATTTTCTTTAGTGTGTTTTAACTGCTCAGGACATATCTTCAAGTGGTCTCTTGAGACTGCCGCTGAAGTTTCTCCTCCATCTTTGCTGATGAGGCACACTTTGGTGTTATCGTAACTCGAGGGTAGGATGGTGTACGGCTCTACCTCCCACTGATCATCTAGTTTGTGGAGTCGTCTCTTTCTCTTAAGGACTTGTTCTCCAGGTAACAAGGGGACAGCAGGTGCGTGTTGATTATAAGTTTTCTCTTGCTTTTGTCTTGCCTGGGACAAGCTTCTTTCAACACTCTCTTGTACTTTGCGGTATTGTTGCTGCCGCTCGGTATCCCAATCTGCATCTGGTGAGGTTGTCTCTGGTGTTAGGACTCCCATGTCCAAGTCGATGGGCAGCTTACCAGGTCTTGCCCTCATCAGGTAAGCGGGTGTACAATTGGTGAAGTTCACCGGGATGTGATTATATAGATCCACCAGATCTGGCAACTTCTCTGGCCACAGGCTGCGTTCTTCAAGGGGCAACGTCTTCAACAGGTCTATCACCACCTGGTTCATCTTCTCACACAACCCGTTGGTTTGGGGGTGATACGGCGTTGTCCTGATTTTCTTGCAGCCGTACAGGTTGCAGAATTCGTGGAACACCTCCACTTCGAAGGCTGGACCTTGGTCAGTAAGCTCACGGTCAGGGTAACCGTGCGGGCGACAGAAGTGCTGCTCGAATGCCTTGGCTGCCGTCTGAGCCGTCTGGTCTTTCATGGCACTACTACCAGGAACCGGGAGTAGTGGTCTACGATGGTGAGAGCGTAGACATAGCCTGACCTGCTTGGGGCTAGCTTCACGTGGTCCAAGGCTACCAGTTCGAGTGGCTGTTTGGTGATGATGGGCTGCAGGGGAGCCCTCTGGCTGTCACGGTCTTTTCGTCTCAGGTTGCATGGTCCGCATTCTCGACGCCATCTCTCGATTGCTTTTCTCATGCCAGCCCAGTAGAATCGCTCACGTAGCAGGACTTCCAACTTCTTCCACCCGAAGTGTCCTTCTCCATCGTGGTACGCTTCTAAGACCATCGACGCATCCCACCTTGGGACTACCACCTGCCAGACCAGTTCATGTGTCCGGTAGTTGATACTTCTTCAACACAGCTTCCCTTCATAGATGAACAGCTTGCCCTTCTCCTTCCACAGCTGTGTGGTCTCCTGTGGAGCATCTGGATCAGGGCGCGAGTCAGCCTGTGTCAGCAACTCCTTTACCAGGCGGACAGCCGGGTCACTATCCTGTGTCTCTGCCCATCCATGGTGGGGAAATGGGTTGAACGTGACCTCTCTATTGGCGTAGCACCTGTTCTTCACACAATGGGAGCACTGGGTTACCCCATGATGATGGAAAGCGGGTATCTCTATCTCTTCCAGCTCTTCCAGGTCTTCTCCTCCATCTGGCAAGTTGGGCAACCTGGACAGCGCATCAGCATTTGCATTTTTGTGCCCAGCCCGATACTTGATGGTGAACTCGTAGTTACAGTACAGATCAAAAGTTTGGACACATCTTCTCATTTAAAGATTTTTCTGTATTTTCATGACTATGAAAATTGTACATTCACACTGAAGGCATCAAAACTATGAATTAACACATGTGGAATTATATACTTAAGAAAAAAGTGTGAAACAACTGAAAATATGTCTTATATTCTAGGTTCTTCAAAGTAGCCACCTTTTGCTTTGATGACTGCTTTCCACACTCTTGGCATTCTCTTGATAAGCTTCAAGGGGTAGTCACCGGAAATGGTTTTCACTTCACAAGTGTGCCCTGTCAAGTTTAATAAGTGGGATTTCTTGCCTTATAAATGGGGTTGGGACCATCAGTTGTGTTGTGCAGAAGTCTGGTGGATACACAGCTGATAGTCCTACTGAATAGATTGTTAGAATTTGTATTATGGCAAGAAAAAAGCAGCTAAGCAAAGAAAAATGAGTGGCCATGATTACTTTAAGAAATGAAGGTCAGTCAGTCCGAAAAATTGGGAAAACTTTGAAAGTGTCTCCGAGTGCAGTTGCAAAAACCATCAAGCGCTACAAAGATACTGGTTCACATGAGGACCGCCCCAGGAAAGGAAGACCAAGAGTCACCTCTGCTTCTGAGGATAAGTTTATCCGAGTCACCAGCCTCAGAAATCGCAGGTTAACAGCAGCTCAGATTAGAGACCAGGTCAATGCCACACAGAGTTCTAGCAGCAGACACATCTCTTCAACAACTGTTAAGAGGAGACTTTGTGCAACAGGCCTTCATGGTAAAACAGCTGCTAGGAAACCACTGCTAAGGACAGGCAACAAGCAGAAGAGACTTGTTTGGGCTAAAGAACACAAGGAATTGACATTAGACCAGTGGAAATCTGTGCTTTGGTCTGATGAGTCCAAATTTGAGATCTTTGGTTCCAACCACCGTGTCTTTGTGCGACACAGAAAAGGTGAACGGATGGACTCTACATGCCTGGTTCCCACCGTGAAGCATGGAGGAGGAGGTGTGATGGTGTGGAGATGCTTTGCTGGTGACACTGTTGGGGATTTGTTCAAAATTGAAGGCATACTGAACCAGCATGGCTACCACAGCATCTTGCAGGGGCATGCTATTCCATCAGGTTTGCGTTTAGTTGGACCATCATTTATTTTTCAACAGGACAGTGACCCCAAACACACCTCCAGGCTGTGTAAGGGCTATTTGACCAAGAGGGACAGTGATGGGGTGCTACGTTAGATGACCTGGCCTCCACAGTCACCAGACCTGAACCCAATCGAGATGGTTTGGGGTGAGCTGGACCGCAGAGTGAAGGCAAAAGGGCCAAAAAGTGCTAAGCATCTCTGGGAACTCCTTCAAGATTGTTGGAAGACCATTTCCGGTGACTACCTCTTGAAGCTCATCAAGAGAATGCCAAGAGTGTGCAAAGCAGTCATCAAAGCAAAAGGTGGCTACTTTGAAGAACCTAGATTATAAGACATATTTTCAGTCGTTTCACAATTTTTTGTTAAGTATATTCCACATGTGTAAATTCATAGTTTTGATGCCTTCAGTATGAATGTACAATTTTCATAGTCATGAAAATACAGAAAAATCTTTAATTGAGAAGGTGTGTCCAAACTTTTGGTCTGTACTGTAGATAGTCGGGCCATCCATCGTTGTTCCAGGGCACCAAGCTTCGCAGTTTCCAGGTGCGTCAGCGGGTTATTGTCCGTGAAGACCGTAAATTTGGAGGAGGCAAGATAGTGCTTGAAGCGCTCTGTCACAGCCCAGACTACAGCGAGGAACTCCAACTTGAAGGAACTGTAGTTATCGGGGTTCCTTTCCGTGGGCCGGAGCTCCAGCTGGCATAGGCAATTACTCTCTCTCTGCCCTGCTGTATCTGGGACAGCACCGCTCCTAACCCCACTTTGCTCGCGTCCGTATGGAGTATGAAGGGTTGGCCATAGTCGGAGTAGGCCAGGACTTTGTCTCCTGTGAGAGCCATCTTCAGTCTGGTGAAGGATTCGTCTTCTGGCTTATCCCATTTGAACGGAGGCTTCAGGTTTTTGGCCTTCCTGGACTGGCCTACTAGGAGGTCCTGCATGGGTGCCGCTATCTTGGTGTAGCCTTTGATAAACCTTCGGTAGTAGCCTACCAACCCGAGGAACTGCCGCACTTCCTTGATAGTGGAGGGTCTTGGCCAGTCCTTGATTACGGTGACCTTTTCAGGGTCTGGTGCTACACCTTCGGCACTTACCACATGACCTAGGTACTGTACCTTGGGCTTCAACAGGTGGCATTTGGACGGCTTCACCTTCAGGCCAAACTCAGCTATGGCTTCAAACACCTCTGCCAGGTGGTTCAGGTGGTCTTCATAGGACTTGGAGTAGACAATGATGTCATCCAGGTACAGCAGGACAGTCTCGAAGTTCTTGTGTCCCAGACAGCACTCCATCAACCGCTGGAAGGTTCCTGGGGCGTTGCAGAGCCCGAATGGCATGCAGTTGAACTCGCTGAGGCCCATCGGCGTTGTAAATGCGGTCTTTTCTTTATCCTCCTCTGCTACAGGAACCTGCCAATACCCACTGGTGAGATCCAAAGTAGAGAAATAATTAGCAGATCTTAATGCAGCTAGGGACTCTTCAATTCTGGGTAACGAGTAGGCATCTTTATGTGTAATGCGGTTAATTTGCCTGTAGTCAACACACATTCTCATTGTGCCATCCTTTTTCCTGACGAGAACTAATGGAGCTGCCCAGGGGCTACAACTATTTCTTATCACCCCATCCACCTTCATCTCCCGTAACATCCCTTTGGCACACTGATAGTGAGCTGGGGGTACAGGCCGGTACCGCTCTTTAATGGGTGGATGATCTCCCGTGGGGATATGGTGTTGTACCCCTTTTACCTGCCCAAAATCTAGTGGGTGTTTGCTGAAGATCCGCTCATACTCCTGGACCACCCGGTATACTCCATGTTTCTGGTTCTGAGGGGTGGAGTCAGTGCCCACGTGTAGCTTCTGACACCAATCCTCCATCTGTCCCTTAGAGCCATTATCCTCCGCTGGTTTGGATGGAGGCAAGGGTTCCACTGACTTTATAGAGTTGTTACTAACTGTGAATAATTTAGCAAGGGTAGCATACCGGGGTAAATGGACCTCTTCCTCCCCACAATTCAGGATGCGGACTGGCACTCTCCCATTGCGGACATCAACCACCCCCCTGGCTGTCAAAATGGTGGGCCTACTGTCAGAGTATACGGGCTCTACCAGGGCCTGGTAATCTCGACCCCTGAGACCGATTGCTGCTCGACACCATATCAACATTTCACTTCTAGGGGGCATGGCAATGGGGAATGGGTCACTCATCCTGACACTGCCAATTTCACCACCAGACAGTTCTACCTGTTGTCTTCTCATCAGGGCTCTGATTTCTCTCTGCAGAACCCTCTGCTGACTGGAACTGGCAGTCTCCGTGACCTGCTGTAACAAGACAATAATTTCTGAAAGACAATTTTCTATAACATTAGTGCCTAAGGTTATCATGGGATGACTTTCTCGGCGATCAATATCAACAATTATCATTCCTTGCGATGGCAACTCTACTTTGCCAACTTTTAGGGTCACCTCTTTATACCCCACCTGAGGCAAGGGCTGACCATTGCTGGCATAGATGTTAAGATGTTCATCTGGACGGCGGGGTAATGTCTAAATCTGTCCAGTATTGCTTATAAAGGACATATGGCATCGTGGTCATCTGGGACCCAGTGTCCAGCAACGTGTTCATTGGGATGCCATCAAGCACGACAGGTAGGACCCGCCGTCCTCCCACGTACTTGTCTCGCCAACTTTGTGGGCCTGGTCGTCTTACTCCTGGGGGTTGGACCTCTGCCCCAGGTGTTGCTCATTTAAATTACAGTACCTTGCGTAGTGTCCCGCCTTTTGACAGCGGTGGCAGATGGGTTGTCTGTCCTGGTCGTAGCGGTCTCTGTTCCTCCCTCTGATCGGTGGAATTCTTTTCTGTTGTCGCCACGGGACATCATCTGGACTGGAAGCCAGCTCGATCTTTTCCTGGGGAGACACTTGCAGGGCCTGCACGGTTTTGGTTAACGCGGCCACGCTTTTGGTCAGCTCTTGAACCTGAAGGCGCAGGTCTGCAGACGGGTCATTGTCCAGCGTCTGCGCCTCAGCCTCCACAGGTGTTGGGGAAAAGGATGCCACCTCCTGGTGGTAGGTGATAGCTGGGTGCCGGTGGGATGCAGCGTCTCCTGGTGTTGATTCCCGCAGCACCCTGATGGCTCTGTCTTTAAATTGTGCAAAGTCCAGATCAGGGTTCTGCAGAGCCATAATGCGCAGCTGTGTCCTGTGAGCGCTGGACAGGAGTCCCTCAATAAACTGTTCAGTTAGCAATCTGTTCT
Source organism: Phyllobates terribilis (assembly GCF_046119375.1). Taxonomy (NCBI): domain Eukaryota; kingdom Metazoa; phylum Chordata; class Amphibia; order Anura; family Dendrobatidae; genus Phyllobates; species Phyllobates terribilis. The sequence goes on from NW_027362763.1 coordinate 206,906,525, forward strand.
CATCATGCACACTGTCAGGGTCTACCTGTTTGATGGCCCGCAGCGTCTCCTGCAGGTTAAGAGCATAGTCCCGTACACTGTCCTGTACTCTTTGTTTGCACCCGTTAAACTTCATTTTAGTTTCCGCTGCGGTGCGGGAGCCAGTATTTCCTTTACAGGCCTTTGTCTCTGCCCGGCCAGGACTTCACCTCTCTCTGGGCTGCACTGATTAGCTGGCCTATGAGGATGCTGACTTTTTGTTCCTCAGACAGGGGGTATACTTTAAACAAACTGCGCAATCTTTCCTCAAAGTCATTTAGGGTGTGCGACTCTCCTGAGTACTGGGGCAACCATGCCGCCCCCGGTATGTATGGCATTGATAACGACATTACAGTGGCAGCGGCCGCGCCTGCGGCTGAACCCTCTTCCATATTGGGAATCTTCCTCCCCCCTAGTGAACCGCGGCCTACCTTCCTGCTTGTTGAGCCGGCTGCGGTCCCTCGGACGGGAAGAGGAGAACTGCTCGACTAGCAGTTCCCGGTGCAGGACCTGGCGTCCCCTTGCGTCTGACGTCAGGGCGTACGCTTCCTGGCACGGCGGCCTCCTTCCAGGACCTGACGCTGCGTCAGTGGGTGAGGCGGGGCTGGGGGTTCGCACGCTTCCAGCGGTTACGCCCCTCTTCTTCCCGCGCGGCAACTCGGAAATGGCAGGAAACAGCGGCAATTGGAGCGAAACTTCACCACGGTATGCGACACAGTTCTGTAAGGCACACAGTACCCGGTGGCAATGGGCACGAAATCCTGCCGACTACGCCTAAGTTGACACGCCCCCTGGGCCGTGGGGTACCCGGTGCCGGGCCGGTAGATGCTGGGGGTTGTAGTCATAGTGGCGGTGACCCGGTCCGTGACCCAGGGCGGTCAATCCAACGGAAATTATATGTACCTTTGCACAGTATTGTGTGTGTATGTACGTATTGTAGAGGTTTTACTCACTTGGGTGCGATGGGAGGAAAACAAGGAGCATGTTCCTTTAATAATCCATGTCGGTTTATTGCTTCATACCAACAAGCAAGAAAAAGAAAACAAACAGCCTTTAGTTCAGGCAAACAAAGTAATGTGTCCTTAGCAAGTCTCTGCTTAATCAGTCCTGTGGGCACACAGGCTGCGTAATGTCCAGTATCCTTTTTTGGCCTGGAGACAACACACACAGGAGACCTTCTCCCTCCAATCACACAGACCATGTGACATACAACAGCCTCCATTATATAGGCTGTTAACGACACCCAGAGGTGAGGTATGTGGGTTGCTGAACCCGCCCATTCTCTCCTAGCTAATCGTTACCTGGCTCCCAGGTGCATCAATTAGTCCTCTTAGTGCGAGCATGTGACGTTCCCCCTGGGCCATGGGGTGCCCGGTGCCGGGCCAGTAGATGCTGGGGATTGTAGTCACAGTGGCGGTGACCCGGTCCGTGACCCAGGGCGGTCAATCCAAGGGAAATTATATGTATAGGTTTTATTAAAGAGTCCGACTACGCCACCTTTGGAATGCAGCTAAAGGGGCCGCTGCTGCAGAGCAGTCTTCTGAAGATGATGTTACTGCAGCAGGGATGGTGTGGCTCTCCACAGGAAGAGCTAGCTCCAGGGCAGTGTAGAAGATGTTGCAGGTTATGCTGGGCGTCGTAGTGCAGTAATAACCACAGAGTCAGTATAGTGCAGTCCCAGAATCTTTACTGATGACAATTAGGCAAGCCTGGATTGGGGTACTGGCCAGAAGTAAGAGTCCGGTCAGCCTGGAAGCAAACATAGAGTCCTCCTTGCCAGGTGAAGTTGTAGGCCTCCCCTTCTCACTATACTCTTTGGCTTTGCTGCTTGTAGCTGTGCTATAGCCCATGTCCCTGAGTGTAACGTTCTGTGCTCACCCGTATGGCTTGCAGCTCGGGCCTTACTCATGCGTTGCTCCCTCGTAGCGGTGCTGGTCCCTCTGTGCTGCTGAGCCTCTGGGTGTCTGATGGGGCCAGGAGACCATCAATCTTCTGCCCTACGGTATCTGCTGCTGGGCCTTCAGTCCCACAGCCTCGGACTCCGGTGTCCGGTCCTCTGTGTTTCTCTAGCTAGGACGAGCTACCTCAGCTCCAGTCCCTAGCTCTTGTCTCCTTGATGTCCTAAACTCAACTCCTGACACTAAGACTAACTAACCCCGCCCTCAGATCCCAGTTGCCAAGGGGAGGGGACTCCCCTTGCTGGTCTGGAGCCAGGAAAGTGTTGCATGTTTAGTATCCCTGACTAGGGGATCCCTGCTTGCTTCCAGGCCTGGCATTGCCTCTTTTTTAGGGAGGCAAAGCCACTGTGGCAACCGGACCCCTGGGGTGCCACACATGCACTAGAGAAACACTCCAGGCTACATCACAGAGACCAGCCATGTGACACATACCTCCCATTGACTACGTGACTATTAGCCACCTTACAGTGTGTATATATATATTATATATATATATATATATATATATATATACCGTACAGACCAAAAGTTTGGACACACCATCTCATTGAAAGATTTTTCTGTATTTTCATGACTATGAAAATTGTACATTCACACTGAAGGCATCAAAACTATGAATTAACACATGTGGAATTATATAATTAACAAAAAGTGTGAAACAACTGAAAATATGTCTTATATTCTAAGTTCTTCAAAGTAGCCACCTTTTGCTTTGATGACTGCTTTGCACACTCTTGGCATTTTCTTGATGAACTTCAAGAGGTAATCACCGGAAATGCTTTTCACTTCACAGGTGTGACCTGCCAGGTTTAATAAGCGGGATTTCTTGCCTTATAAATGGGGTTGGGACCATCAGTTGTGTTGTGCATAAGTCTGGTGGATACACAGCTGATAGTCCTACTGAATAGACTGTTAGCTGCTTTTTTCTTGCCATAATACAAATTCTAAGTAAAGTAAAACAAGTGGCCATCATTACTTTAAGAAATGAAGGTCAGTCAGTCCGAAAAATTGGGAAAACTTTGAAAGTGTCCCCAAGTGCAGTTGCAAAAACCATCAAGCGCTACAAAGAAACTGGCTCACATGAGGACAGCCCCAGGAAAGGAAGACCAAGAGTCACGTCTGCTTCTGAGGATAAGTTTATCCGAGTCACCAGCCTCAGAAATCACAGGTTAACAGCAGCTCAGATTAGAGACCAGGTCAATGCCACACAGAGTTCTAGCAGCAGACACATCTCTTCAACAACTGTTAAGAGGAGACTTTGTGCAGCAGGCCTTCATGGTAAAATAGCTGCTAGGAAACCACTGCTAAGGACAGGCAACAAGCAGAAGAGACTTGTTTGGGCTAAAGAACACAAGGAATTGACATTAGACCAGTGGAAATCTGTGCTTTGGTCTGATGAGTCCAAATTTGAGATCTTTGGTTCCAACCACCGTGTCTTTGTGCGACGCAGAAAAGGTGAACGGATGGACTCTACATGCCTGGTTCCCACCGTTAAGCATGGAGGAGGAGGTGTGATGGTGTGGGGGTGCATTGCTGGTGACACTGGTGGGGATTTATTCAAAATTGAAGGCATACTGAACCAGCATGGCTACCACAGCATCTTGCCGCGGCATGCTATTCCATCCGGTTTGCGTTTAGTTGGACCATCATTTATTTTTCAACAGGACCATGACCCCAAACTCACCTCCAGGCTGTGTAAGGGCTATTTGACCAAGAGGGAGAGTGATGGGGTGCTACGCCAGATGACCTGGCCTCCAGTCACCAGACCTGAACCCAATCGAGATGGTTTGGGGTGAGCTGGACCGCAGAGTGAAGGCAAAAGGGCCAACAAGTGCTAAGCATCTCTGGGAACTCCTTCAAGATTGTTGGAAGACCATTTCCGGTGACTACCTCTTGAAGCTCATCAAGAGAATGCCAAGAGTGTGCAAAGCAGTCATCAAAGCAAAAGGTGGCTACTTTGAAAAACCTAGAATATAAGACATATTTTCAGTTTTTTCACACTTTTTTGTTAAGTATATAATTCCACATGTGTTAATTCATAGTTTTGATGCCTTCAGTGTGAATGTAGAATTTTCATAGTCATGAAAATGCAGAAAAATCTTTAAATGAGAAGGTGTGTCCAAACTTTTGGTCTGTACTGTATATATATATATATATATATATATATATATATATATATATACTGCTCAAAAAAATAAAGGGAACACTCAAATAACACATCCTAAATCTGAATGAATGAAATATTCTCATTGAATACTTTGTTCTGTACAAAGTTGAATGTGCTGACAACAAAATCACACAAAAGTCATCAATGGAAATCAAATTTATTAACCAGTGGAGGCCTGGATTTGGAGTCACCCACAAAATTAAAGTGGAAAACACACTACAGGCTGATCCAACTTTGATGTAATGTCCTTAAAACAAGTCAAAATGCGGCTCAGTATTGTGTGTGGCCTCCACGTGCCTGTATGACCTCCCTACAACGCCTGGGCATGCTCCTGATGAGGTTGCGGATGGTCTCCTGTGGGATCTCCTCCCAGACCTGGACTAAAGCATCCACCAACTCCTGGAGAGTCTGTGGTGAAACACTACGTTCGTGGATGGAGCGAGACATGATGTCCCAGATGTGCTCAATCGGATTCAGGTCTGGAGAACGGGTGGGCCAGTCCATAGCTTCAATGCCTTCATCTTGCAGGAACTGCTGACACACTCCAGCCACATGAGGTCTGGCATTGTCCTGCATTAGGAGAAGCCCAGGGCCAACCGCACCAGCATATGGTCTCACAAGGGGTCTGAGGATCTCATCTCGGTACCTAATGGCAGTCAGGCTACCTCTGGTGAGCACATGGAAGGCTGTGCGGCCCTCCAAACAAATGCCACCCCACACCATTACTGACCCACTGCCAAACCGGTCATGCTGAGGGATGTTGCAGGCAGCAGATCGCTCTCCACGGCGTCTCCAGACTCTGTCACGTCTGTCACATGTGCTCAGTGTGAACCTGCTTTCATCTGTGAAGAGCACAGGGCGCCAGTGGGGACTTTGCCAATCCTGGTGTTCTGTGGCAAATGCCAAGCATCCTGCTCGGTGATGGGCTGTGAGCACAACCCCCATCTGTGGACGTCGGGCCATCATACCACCCTCATGGAGTCGGTTTCTAACCGTTTGTGCAGACACATGCACATTTGTGGCCTGTTGGAGGTCATTTTGCAGGGCTCTGGCAGTGCTCCTCCTGTTCCTCCTTGCACAAAGGCGGAGGTAGCGCTTCCTGCTGCTGGGTTGTTGCCCTCCTACGACCCCCTCCACGTCTCGTGGTGTACTGGCCTGTCTCCTGATAGCGCCTCCAGCCTCTGGACACTACGCTGACAGACACAGCAAACCTTCTTACCACAGCTCGCATTGATGTGCCATCCTGGATGAGCTGCACTATCTGAGCAACTTCTGTGGGTTGTAGAGTCCGTCTCATGCTATTGTAGCACCCTGAGGACTCGGCTGCTACAGGGGTATTGCACCTCAAGCCAGAGGTGTGGTATTCCACTCCCGGGTAAGGATGGAGTGTGGAACTGAGCTAGTAGGCTGCATGCACTACATACATCCCATTTCCGGGGGACAGATCAACGGTACTCCCACCAGTATATGTGCAGGTACGACAGCGTCTGTCCCTGGCTGGAGTGGGAGGGGGGTGGAACATCCCAGTAGTGTAGGGGCAGATAGGGGGAGTAGTCTGGGTAAATGTAGGAGCTCATTGGGTGCTGGTCACCTGAGCTCACACATAGAGGGAGTATATAAGGTGGGCACCATCTTAGGACAGGGTCAGTCAGTCAGTCAGTCTGTGAGTCAGCAGTAACTCCAGGAGAGGAGAAGGAAGAGGGACCCAGAGGCGCAGTACAAGAGGGGACCCCAAGATCCCAGAATAAGGACAAAAGGGTGAAGGGTCGGCAAGAGGGTACCGGATCCCAAGCTGGCGGAGGCCAAAGCACACCTTAGCCAGGAACCGGAGGTTGTGGGCAGGATCTGCCACGACCCTCACCAAATCCACTAGAAAGGCACACCGAGCATAGGGTCAGGGAGCCCAGAGGAGGCTTGACCAACAAGAGACCCGAGGGAGCCGGACATAAGTGGATCCCTGGTGGGAACGGCCAGAGGAGGGGAGAGTCAGAAGGGAGCTCAGGACCACGCTCCAGAATTGCCCTGGAGTTGACCGAGTCCCGCACCTGGTGGACGCAGCACGGCTTGGGTGGTCACCGCTGTACAGAGTGACCCGAGCAACACCAGTGAGTAAAAACCCTGAAACTGCATTTTATGCCTCTGAGTCTCCTTGCTGCACCTTCACAACCACCATCCTCCACGTCTGACCCCCTGAGGCTATACCCCTCCCGTTGGGGGTTATACTACAACAGCTGCACACATACCAACAGCCTCAGCGGACCCTGCTGCAGCGGCGGCCTTTTGACCGCAAATCAACGGGTGGCGTAGTCGACACTAAAGAACATTTAACAACATCTGTAAAGACTGCCACACACTGAGTTTGACACCCTGGGCACGGACCGGGTCGCCGCCACTCGGAGACTACAACCCCCATCTGATCCGGCTCCGGGTAATCCCCAAACAGCACTGGCCCAGGGGGCGCGTCACTATCATGAGTGTGAAAGCGCAGCCAACATTCAAAAGTGACCAAAACATCAGCCAGAAAGCATTGGTACTGAGATGTGGTCTGTAGTCCCCACCTGCAGAACCACTCCTTTATTGAGGGTGTCTTGATAATTGCCAATAATTTGCATCTATTGTCTATTCCATTTGCACAACAGCATGTGAAATTGATTGTCAATCAGTGTTGCTTCCTAAGTGGACAGTTTGATTTCAGAGAAGTTTGATCTACTTGGAGTTATATTCTGTTGTTTAAGTGTACCCTTTATTTTTTTGAGCAGTGTATATACAGTAATCTGTAGTTGCTGGACGAAGGCTACAAGAACCGCTGCCTGCCTCCTGACATCCGCTGCTCTTTTTTTTTTTTTTTTTTTTTACTAGCTGGCCTGGTACAACAACTTCATTGTGGCATGTATAAAAAGTAGAAGTGGGCACTACCAATATGGAGGGATCAGCTCACCGTAGTACACATATAGAAGAAAATAAGAAACAGTAGGAGCATTTATGAGGTAGGATCACCTAAATACTTTTCTTTATACAAAATGTCAAAAAATACCAAACATTTAAAAACTTGAGAAAACAAGGGGAAATCCATAAGATAAACCCCCACGCTATGTCAAAGCTATCTACATGAAACTAGAGAAATTCCTCCAAAAATTAAATATTTGGACAATATGTGCACTAGTAATCAATTTAGATGTCCCATAACAACCCATATACACAGAACTACATTATTGACTTAAAAAATGAATAGATAGAATGAAAGCCAAGGTAGAAATACTTCTGCTTGGAGATTTAAGCAAGAAATCAATAAAGTAAGTACAACCCCTGCCAAAAATTATGGAATCACCGGGCTCGTAGGATGTTCATTCAGTTGTCTAATGTTGTTGAAGAAATCAGATCACAGACATGGCACAATACTAAAGTCATTTCAAATGGAAACTTTAGGGCTTTAAGAAACACTAAAAGAAATCAAGATTAAAAATGTGGTACTCAGTAAGGTCAATTTTTTTCAGACCAAGCAGAGGGAAAAAATTATGGAATCACTCAATTCTGAGGAAAAAATTATGGAATCACACTGTAAATTTTCATTTCCAAAACTAACACCTGCATCAAATTAGATCTGCTTGTTAGTCTGCATCTAAAAAGGAGTGATAACATCTTGGAGAGCTGTTGCACCAAGTGGACTGACATGAATCATGGCTCCAACACGAGAGATGTCAATTGAAACAAAGGAGAGGATTATCAAACTCTTAAAAGAAGGTAAATCATCACGCAATGTTGCAAAAGATGTTGGTTGTTCACAGTCAGCTGTGTCTAAAATCTGGACCAAATACAAACAACATGGGAAGGTTGTTAAAGGCAAACATACTGGTAGACCAAGAAAGACATTAAAGCGTCAAGACCGGAAACTTAAAGCAATATGTCTCCAAAACAGGAAATGCACAACAAAACAAATGAGGAACGAATGGGAGGAAACTGGAGTCAATGTCTGTGACTGAACTTTAAGAAACCGCCTAAAGGAAATGGGATTTACATACAGAAAAGCTAAACATAAACCATCATTAACACCTAAACAGAAAAAAACAAGGTTACAATGGGCTAAGGAAAAGCAATCGTGGACTGTGGATGACTGGATGAATGTCATATTCAGTGATGAATCGCGAATCTGCATTGGGCAAGGTGATGATGCTGGAACTTTTGTTTTGTGCCGTTCCAATGAGATTTATAAATATGACTGCATGAAGAGAACATGCAAATTTCCACATTCATTGATGATATGGGGCTGCAAGTCAGGTAAAGGCACTGGGGAGATGGCTGTCATTACATCTTCAATAAATGCCCAAGTTTACATTGATATTTTGGACAGTTTTCTTATCCCATCAATTGAAAGGATGTTTGGGGATGATGACATCATTTTTCAAGATTATAATGCATCCTGCCATAGAGCAAAAACTGTGAAAACATTCCTTGAAAGAAGACACATAAGGTCAATGTCATGGCCTGTAAATAGTCCGGATCTCAATCCAATTGAAAATGTTTGGTGGAAGTTGAAGAAAATGGTCCACAAGGCTCCAACCTGCAAAGCTGATTTGGCAACACAATCAGAGAAAGTTGGAGCCAGATTGATGAAGAGTACTGTTTGTCACTCATTAAGTCCATGTCTCAGAGACTGCAAGCTGTTATTAAAGCCAGAGGTGGTGCAGCAAAATACTAGTGATGTATTGGAGTGTTCTTTTGTGTGTTTATTTTTCATGATTCCATAATTTTTTCCTCAGAGTTGAGTGATTCCATAATTTTTTCCTTCTGCTTGGTCTGAAAAAAATTACCCTTACTGAGTACCACATTTTTAATCTTGATTTCTTTTAGTGTTTCTTAAAGCCCTAAAGGTGCCATTTGAATTTAGTTTTGTGCCATGTTTACACTCCCTGACAGAAGTTATGTGCTTATCCATGTTATGTAGATAAAAGCTTATAACCTGACGTTAAATTCATCCATAGGTTTTTTAAATTACTATTTTGAACGCTGAAACCCTCCCAAATTTGGTTTAGGTTAAGAAAATAAATTGGCATCAATGCTGAAGTATTGATCATTTAATGAACACAGAATGGTCAGATTTTGGCAAGACAAAAGTTTTGTCGCATGGTCATATAATGCACCCAATCCTAGTTTACATCCTCACCAGTGCTCAGTAAATGATCGGTTAATTAGTGGGTGTGTATAAAAAGAAACCCAGCACCCCAGACCTTCACTTGAACTGCAACTTAAGCTCTGACAACATGCCAAAAATCAACCCTGAGACCAAAGCCTTGATCATCAAGAGGCTGAAGACCAGATCCATTGCAGAGGTGGCTGACACCTTTAATGTGTCTCAGCGTCAAATACAAAGAATGAAAAAAAGATTTGAAGAGACTGGAGATGTGTTTGACCAGCCCAGGTCCGGCAGACCCCGCAAGACAACTGCTCAGGAGGAACATTTGTTGGTTAGAAAATCCAAAGCAAGCCCCTCTTCCACTGCAGCAGAGCTCCAACAGGCCTGGTCACCTCAAGTCCCTGTCAACTAGAACAGTTTGTAGGATTCTGTCTCGAAATGGCCTCCATGGTCGAATCAGTGCCCAGGAGCCAGCACTAAACAAAAGGCAAATAAAAAACCGTGTGGCATTTGCAAAGTCCCACAGCCTGCTAAACAGATGGACGCTGGAAAAGTGGCAGAAGGTGGATTTCTCTGATGAATCTTCAGTAGAATTACACCCCAGCCGCCGCAAATACTGCGGGAGACCTACTGGAGCCCGTATGGATCCAAAATACACCCAGAAAACAGTTAAATTTGGTGGTGGAAAGATCATGGTCTGGGGTAGCATTCAGTATGGGGGTGTGTGAAACATTTGCAAGGTGGAAGGCAATATCAATAGCCTAAAATATCAAGAAGTATTAGCTACCTCTTACATTACAAATCATAAAAGGGGTCAAATTCTGCAGCAGGATGGTGCTCCATCTCATACATCCATCTCTACAACAAAGTTCCTCCAGGCTATAAAGATCAAGGTGCTCAAGGACTGGTCAGCCCAGTCACCAGACATGAACATCATTGAGCAGGTTTGGGGTAGGATGAAAGAGGATGCTTGGAAGACAAAACCAAAGAATCTAGATGAACTATGGGAGGCATGTAAGACCGCATTCTTTGCTATTCCTGATGACTTCATTAATAAATTGTATGCAACATTGTTGAACCGCATGGATGCAGACCTTCAAGCTCATGGAAGTCACACAAAATATTAAATATGACTCTATTAGCACCACAACTCCATTCACCAATGTTATGCAACATATATTTGTATTTTAAGATAGTTATTTATTTGAATATCACATTACTTTCTGTGGGCGACAAAACTTTTGTCTTGCCAAAATCTGACCATTCTGTGTTCATTAAATGATCAATATTTCAGCATTGATGCCAATTTATTTTCTTAACCTAAACCAAATTTGGGAGGGTTTCAGCTTTCAAAAGAGTAATTTATAAAACCAATGGATGAATTTAACGTCTGGTTATAAGCTTTTATTTACATAACATGGATAAGCGCCATAACTTCTGTCAGGGAGTGTATGATCTGCTTTTTTTCAACAACATTAAACAACTGAATGAACATCCTCCAAGCCCGGTGATTCCATAATTTTTGCCAGGGGTTGTAGTAGGATGAGCTGTATGTGTCCTGGCATTGTCGTGTTGAAAAACGGCTCCTGGGACAATTTGAAGAGATTGCCGTACCAGTAGTTCCATCACCAAATCAATGTAATGCCGAGCTGTTAGTGTACGTGGAATAAAGACTAGAGGGATATGTGGCTGCCCTACATTATGCCACCCTACACTATAATCCCAGGGGTAGGACAGGACAGGTGTGACATCCCTTTATACAGGCTCCTTCATGGTAATGGCCATGTGGTCTCCAGATGGACACCAGAGGTCGGAATGGAGCAATAGAGGCTGGAATGGAGGTCTATCCCTTCAGTCATGAGTCCTGCTTTTGTCTTGGATGTGATGATAGCTGATGCACTTTTGAAATGAGCAACAATATAAATGTGTGTTTTATTTGCGGATTTTCCCCATGGACTTGAATGAGATGAGGACATAAAGAACAGAAAATTCAAAAAACATCCATGGTGAGGTGGTTGCTAGTATTATAAATGCCCACTGATAAGGCTGGTATAGAACGCCAGTCACACAGATGTAACCCACAGTGTCTGGCTCCCAGCCTATTAGTGGCACCCATGCTATAAGATCAGGCAGACTGCCTAGTCCTATATAAGTGCACCCCATAAGGACAGACATCGCAATTCCTCAGCCCAACACTAACGTCTGTCTGTATGTCTCTCCTGGTATTGGTAAATACAGCTGCCTTTTTTCTATGATGTTTTTTGAATGAGATGAGGAAAATCTGCAGGTAAAAATGAATATGTGCTTTAGTACGTACTAAAAAGACATCTAATCTGCACATGACTTTATCTATAAAGTTTTTTCAAAGCTAAGTAACATGAAATATCCAAAACAAAGCAGTTTCATTTGAAACATGACATACCAAAAGTAGACAAAAACTGCAACAGAAAAAACATGATGAAAAGGCATGTCAAAAATGCAATGAAAGAACACAACCTAATTTAGCTAATAAGCGCAGAAATACTGCAGAAGATCTGCAACATCAAAAACTCACTAAATACTAATCGTGAGAACTTAGACTAAGGCCACGGCCCCACTATCTGTATTTGGTCAGTATTTTTTCTCTGGAGTGGGAGCCAAAATCAGGAGTGGGTGATAAATGCAGAATTGGTGACTTGTTTCTATTATACCTTTTCTCTGATTGTTCCTCACCTGGTTTTGGCTCCCACTCCTGAGAAAAAATATTGGCCGAACACTGATAGTGGGGCCATGGCCTAATGCCACGTTCACATGTTCAGTGTTTATTTATTTATTTTACTCACGCCATTAATTCCACAGCAATTTACAGACCTCATCATCACTGTCCCCATTGGGGCTCACAATCTACATTCCCTATCAGTATGTCTTTGGAGTGTGGGAGGAAGCCCACACAAACACGGGGAGAACATACAAGGCAACTGTTATGATAGGCTACAAGCACTAAGGAAAGACAGGAGATCTGTCCCTACAATAGAACTAAGCTAGATCCCTATGATGTAACGGGGAACCTGATCCTGCGATCAGACCCGCTAAAGTCCTCAGCTAGTCTGAACGAACGATCCCCACAAGAACTAGGGACTGGGAGAAAGGCGAACACCCAGCAGAAGAGGATGTATGGTTGTTAAGAGCAAATTCAGCAAGCGGCAGAAACTCAGACCACCCCTCTTGATTGTCTGCCACAAAACAACGCATGAACTGCTCAACATCCTGATTCTTCCTTTCTGTCTGGTCATTAGACTCAGGATGATATCCAGATGAAAACGACAAATGAACTCCCAACCTGTCACAAAAGGCACGCCAAAAACGAGCCATGAACTGAGGTCCCCTATCAGTAACAATGTCAGTAGGAACACCATGGAGTCTGACAATTTCCTTGACAAAGGCCTTAGTGAGTGTCTTAGCGCAGGGCAGTTTGATGAAGGGAACCAAGTGACACATCTTGCTAAAACAGTCCACGACCACCCAGATGACCGTGAAACCCTCAGAGGAGGGAAGGTCAGTAATAAAGTCCATAGCCAGATGTGTCCAAGGTGCACTAGGAACCTCCAGAGGGCAAAGCAACCCCGCAGCAGGAGTATGAGAAGACTTAGATCTAGCACACACAGTACATTGACGCACCCACTTAATGACTTCCTTCTGCCATCCAGGCCACCAAAAACTGCGACCCACAAGTCTCTTGGTCTCAGAAATTCCTGGATGACCTGCCAACCGAGACTCATGACACTCAACAAACAAATCTCTCCTAAAGGTCCTAGGCACAAACAACCTCCCATGGGGAGTGTTAGATGGGGCATTCTCCTGTGCTTTAAGAATCTCATCTTCCAAAACGGAGTCCAATGCAGCAATCACAACACCTTCTTGTAAAATGCTCTCCTCCTCCTCAGCACCGACCATGGGAGAAAAGCTGCGAGACAATGCATCAGCTTTAACATTCTTGATACCCGGGATGTAAGTAACGGAAAAATTAAACCGCGAAAAAAAAAGTGCCCACCTAGCCTGACGGGCATTCAAGCGCTTGGCAGCATCAAGATAGATCAGATTTTTATGATCAGTGAAAACCTGAATGGGAAATTCAGCACCTTCCAAGAGATGACGCCAGTGTTCAAATGCGAGTTTAATAGCCAGCAATTCCCGATTACCAATATCGTAATTAAGTTCAGTCTCAGAAAATTTTTTTGAAAAAAGGCACAGGGATGTACTCCATCCTTGTTTTCCTGAGACAACACCGCACCGACCCCCACAGAAGAAGCATCAACCTCAACCAAAAACGGCTTAGTCACATCAGGCTGCATAAGGATGGGGGCAGAGCTGAACCTCTCCTTTAGAAACACAAACGCTTCAATTGCCTCAGTAGTCCACTGAACCGTATTAGCACCTTTCCTGGTGAGATCGGTCAGTGGTTTAACAATAATAGAAATTTTTTTTATGAATTTTCTGTAATAATTGGCGAAACCCAAAAACCTGTATCGATTTCAAACCAATAGGCCTAGGCCATTCTTGCACAGCTTGAACTTTCACCGGGTCCATCTCAAAGCCCTCGCTGGAGATAATGTAGCCCAAAAAACTAATTCTCTGTACAGCGAACTCACATTTCTCTAGTTTAGCAAAAAGCGAATTGTCAATTAATAACTGTAATACCTCACGTACGCTCCGCCAATGAGACTCCAGATCAGGCGAATAAATCAAAATGTCATCCAAATGCACAACCACATTTTTGCCGATCAAAGGTCTAAGGATGTCATTAATAAGATTCTGAAAAAATGCTGGTGCATTGGTAAGACCAAAAGGCATAACCAGATTCTCAAAATGACCCACAGGAGTGTTAAAAGCAGTCTTCCATTCATCGCCCTCCTTCATGCGCAACAAATTGTATGCCCCCCGGAGATCAATTTTAGAGAACCACTTGGCCCCCACTAACTGGTTAAACAAATCAAGAATCAATGGCAGTGGGTAGGGATTGCGTACAGTAATTTTATTAATCTCGCGAAAGTCCAGACAAGGACGTAAACCACTGTCCTTTTTTTTAACAAAAAAAAATCCAACAGCCTCAGGTGACTTAGAGGGGCTGATATGACCGGCGGCCAAGCTCGTCTGTATGTATTCCTCCAAAGCCTTTCTCTCAGGAATAGTAAGATTAAATAAACGACTTTTAGGAAGAGTCGCTCCAGGGACAAATTCAATGGTACAATCATAGTCTCTATGGGGAGGCAAAATTTGCGATTCCTCCTCAGAAAAAACTTTCCAAAAATCCGGAATAGGTGCAGGTAATTCCCCTTTATCCACAGCAGCAATGCGCCCGATACAACATTTGTCATAACACTTCGGGCTCCAGGACTTAATTTCATTAGTAGACCAATCCAGTACAGGATTGTGCAATTTTAACCAGGGTAACCCCAAAATTACTGGAGAAGTCAAATTATTTAATACTACCAAATCCAAATTTTCTTGGTGAATACCATTAATAGTGAGGGGAAATTCATAAACCTTGTGAGCAACACATTTCAAGGGAGAGCCATCGACAGAAACCACGGCAATAGGGGATGACAAAGGTTTGGGTTTTAATTTAAGTTTTTCCAAGAATCCCCCATCAATCACATTCAGAGTAGAACCACAATCCACAAATACCCGAAATTCAATTAATTCTTCCTGAGCTGCAGTAGTAGCAGAAAGAAATACCCCCTTAGTGTTTAAACAGGCTATACGGGCGTAGCTGACCTTTTTTTTTTTTTTCTTTGTTCATATGAAGCACACAGTTCTTAATGAAATGGTCAGATTTTCCGCAATGAAAGCACAAACCTTCAGAAAACCTGCGGTCTTTTTCCTGAGAGCGGGGTGACATCGCCCCAATCTCCATCGGCTCTCCAATGTCAGTACAGACAATCTCAAGACTAGGAGCTGACATGGCAAAGGATTTACTCTCATTAACCCTTGCACGCAGTCTCCTGTCCACCCGTATAGCTAATTGCATTGCCTCCTGCAAGTTTCCAGGTGTAGGATAAGCAATAAGCAGATCCTTAACTCTTTCACCTAGCCCAGCAAGAAACAAACTTTTCAGAGCTGAATCGTTCCACCCCACCTGAGCAGACCACCGACTGAAGTGAGTACAATAATTTTCCACATTACCTGATCCCTGTCTCAAAAGTCTCAATTCCGTCTCAGCTGATGAGACACAATCAGGATCATCATACAACAACCCCAAAGCAGAAAAAAAACTATCCACTGATCTAAAGCACAGATCACTAGGTTGGAGAGAAAAGGCCCATCCCTGAGGTTCTTTGCGCAAAAGTGACATTATGAACCGTATGCGCTGTGATTCATCACCAGAGGATCTGGGTCTCAAACGCAAATACAATAAACAAGCATTTTTAAAGGAAAAAAAATCTTGTTGTTCACCAAAAAATAAATCAGGCAATCGTACCTTTGGCTCCACAAAATGCGCTCCAGAACAGCTACTCACGTGTTGTTGGAGCTCGGCCACCTCCAGAGAGAGTCCCTGCAGGCGTTGAGCCAAATCCTGAACCGACACCATGATGGAAACTGGAGGTCTTTCTTAGAGATATTTTTGGGCTGGACTTACTGTTATGATAGGCTACAAGCACTAAGGAAAGACAGGAGATCTGTCCCTACAATAGAACTAAGCTAGATCCCTACGATGTAACGGGGAACCTGATCCTGCGATCAGACCCGCTAAAGTCCTCAGCTAGTCTGAACGAAGACCTATAGATGTGAGGGAGGGATCCCTACAAGAACTAGGGACTGGGAGAAAGATGGACACCTCCTAGCAGAAATTGTAGCAGTAAAAAGACAAACATACAACATAGAACATAAAGGTCAAAAGACCTAGCTAAACTGACTGAGAAAGGTTACCAAGCACCTGGCTAGCTTAAGAGTAGAAATTACAATGAAGTCCAGCATGGCCAGAAGGGCGGAGCAGGATTAAATAGGCAAAAAGGTCATGTGACCAGCAAAATAGAAAAAACCTAACAGGAGAGTTCTAACAGCAACAGTGCTAACCACTGAGCCACGGTGCCTAAGGCTACGATCACATGTTCAGTATTTGGTCAGTATTTTAAATCAATATTTGTAAGTTTAACACCCCTTTAGAGCTACCACGGTACACTGGGTGTTATTGGGGGTCTCACCTCTCTAGGGCGCAGTGCCTCCACCCGAATCTTGATTGGAGCTCTCTCTCTGGGACTGCAGAAGGATTGTTATCTTCTGCCAGGGCCTGATTCGGGAAGCCCCTGCCACAGCTCAGTACACACTCATAGGGAACAGGAGTAAAACCGTTTAACAGGTTTATTGCTATGCAGCAGAATTGCGGTGAGTTAAAAAGGAATGACATACAATACAAGTAACTATGCTCTGTAAAAGTCCTATACACATCACAATCTATTTTTACTCAGATCCTGCAAAGATAACGTAGCAGGTTTTCCTTTTTGTTTTAAATCAGTCCAAACGTTGGGGCCCAGTTGCCGCGGATGTTGACGCGCAAATTAGAACAGTTGGTGCACTTAGATGAATATTAATGTCAATAGTCTAAGTTGTAGTGTACTCACTGTAAATAGCGCTGGTAGAACCACAAGTCTCAGAAGGGCACTCACTGTGTGTCTCAAACGGTCGGATGGTTCTCTGGACACCAGCTGGGGGCGGCAGGATTCAGGCCTTTATACGGTGAGAGTGCCAGTAGAACTCTCCGAGTCCTTTTCCACTTTTTCATTTTTATGAATCAATTTGTGAAGCACCTGGGGGTTCCAAGTGCTCACTATGCATCTAGATAGGTGCCTTGGGGGGTCTAGTTTCTAAAATGGGGTCACTTGTGGGGGAACTCCAATGTTTAGGCACACAGGCGCTCTCCAAACGCAACATGGTGTCCGCTAACAATTTGAGCCGATTTTCCATTCAGTTTGTTAGCGGACACCATGTCGCGCTTGGAGAGCCCCTGTGTGCCTAAACATTGGAGGTCCCCCAAAAGTGACCCTATTTTGGAAACTAGACCCCCCAAGGCACCTATCTAGATGCATAGTGAGCACTTGGAACCCCCATGTGCTTCACAAATTGATTCGTAAAAATGAAAAAGTGGAAAAAAAAATACTTTTTCATTTTTACGGATTAATTTGTGATGCACCTGGGGGTTCAAAATGCTCATCACCCATCTAGATAAGTTCCCAGGGTGGTCTAGTTTCCAAAATGGGGTCACTTGTGGGGGGTTTCCACTGTTTAGGCACATCAGGGGCTCTCCAAACGCTACATGGCGTCCGCTAATTATTCAAGCAAATTTTACAATCGAAAATTCAAATGGCGCTCCTTCCCTTCCGAGCCCTGCCGTGCGCCCAAACAGTGGTTTTTCCCCACATATGGGGTGTTTGCGTGCCCAGGGGAAATTGCACAACAAATTTTGGGGTCCATTTTTTCCTGTTACCCCTGCGAAAATAAAAAAAAATTGGGTCTAAAGTAACATTTTTGTGAAAAAAGTTAAATGTTCATTTTTTTCTTCCACATTCAAAAATTCCTGTGAAGCACCTGAAGGGTTAATAAAGTTCTTGAACGTGGTTTTGAGCACCTTGAGGGGTGCAGTTTTTAGAATGGTGTCACTTTTGGGTATTTTCTGTCATAAAGACCTCTCAAAGTGACTTCAAATGTGATGTGGTCCCTAGAAAAATGGTTTAGCAAATTTTGTTGGAAAACTGAAAAATCGCTGGTCAACTTTTAACCCTTATACCTCCATAACAAAAAAAAATTTGGTTCCAAAATTGTGCTGATGTAAAGTAAACATGTGGGAAATGTTATTTATTAACTATTTTGTGTGACATATCTCTCTTATTTAAGGGCATAAAAATTCAAATTTTGAAAATTGCAAAATTTTCTAAATTTTTGTCAAATTTCCGTTTTTTTTCACAAATAAACGCAAGTGATATCAAAGAAATTTTACCACAATCATGAAGTACAATATGTCACGAAAAAACAATCTCAGAATCAGGGGGATCCATTGAAGCGTTCCAGAGTAATTACCTCATAAAGTGACAGTGGTTAGAATTGTAACAATTGGCCTGTTCATTAACGTGCAAACCACCTTGGGTTGTAAAGGGGTTAAGCAAAAAACCTTTTATGCAATAAGTCACCTATTAAAAAAGGAAGAAAAACAGCAGGGGGATGTAGGTGGAGCCTATATACTTATATCTCATGCTCCCCAAACTACATCAAAATGTCACATATAAACCAAGGGTGCAAATTGCAAGAGGAGTACTACTTCATGACAACATGTCCTATTCCTGATATAAAGTCCCTAGGACTCTCAATGTTGTTCAATTCACCATTCCTACTTTAAATCGGTAGGTCAATATTCTATCAATTTTTTTCATTATAATAATAACATGATATATAAAAAGTCAAAGTAGGACTTATCTTGCCAGGGTATTAAATTGCCCCCAGAACTCCTCGACGCGTTTCCCCGTTGGTGAGTGGTTCATCAGGAGAAGATCCAGTCATCCTGCAAGAGAGCTCTTGCAATTTGCACCCTTGGTTTATATGTGATATTTTGATGTAGTTTGGGGAGCATGAGATATAAGTATATAGGCTCCGTCTACATCCCCCTGCTGTTTGTCTTCCTTTTTTAATAGGTGACTTATTGCATAAAAGGTTTTTTGTTTAAATTCACACCTATATACCATACATATAGTGGCAAAAGGGTTATTTCATTGCCTGTGATGAGGGGAGGTGTGGAGGTAATGACCAGTAAGGGTCAATATTTGTTTATCTACCTGCGCTAAGTCACTTCTTATGAGCACTTTATTCATGTCGTGTGTGTCTTATTGAAATTATTAAAGATTATCTTTTATGGAAAAAAGGGCTTTTCTGTGTTAGATGCTAATTTAATTGTAACCCACAATGTTATGTGTATCGAGTAAATCAACCAGCCCTTATTTGAAAGCTGTTATAGTGTTGGCCATTACTGCCTCTTGTGGTCGTCATTCCACTGTCCGACTACTCCGACTGTAAAGAACCCTTTCCTGTTTAGGTGCTTGAATCGCCTTTATTCCACCCATAATGAGTGGCCCCTGGTCCTTGGTATGGTCTTTGGAAGGAATAAGTCATGTGCTAGTCCTTTGTACTGACCACACATATATTTATACATGTAAATGAGATATTCTCTGAGGCATCTTTTTTCTAAGATAAGCAAGCCCAACGTTTCCAACCTCTCCTCATATGAAAGGCCTTCCATCCCTTGTAATAATCTAGTTGCTGCCTTTGAACTGACTCTAACTTCTGAATATCCTTTTTAAAGTGTGGAACCCAAAACTGTATCCCATATTCTGGATGTGGCCTCACAAGTGATTTATAAAGGGGCAACAGTACATTGGGATCGCAGGATTTTATTTCTCTTTTTATACATCCTAAAATCTTGTTTGTTTTTGCGGCTGCTGCTTAACATTGAGTTCTGCTGCTCAGCTTACTTGTAACCAGAATACCCAAGTTGTTCTCCTGTTCTGTATTCCCGAGTATACTCCCATTTAATGTGTATGCAGTAATAGGATTACTCCGTCCTAGGAGCATTACTCCTCATTTACCTACATTAAACCTCATTTGCCAAGTGTTTGCCCATTCAGTCATCTTATCCAGATCATACTGCAATATCGTAATGTCAAGGCCAGATATTAAAAAGATGGTCCACTACATTGTATAATGCCCCCATCGATTTACACCTTTTAACTAAGTATCTTTGTAAATACCTTCTGCTGTCATATGTGCCTGTGAGCGGCGCTATCGCTGCTCGGTCAGTCCGCATCACGTGACCTTGGCTGCAGCCACTGCTGACATCCGCTGATGTCACATCAACTTCCGGATTTCCTGGATTGCCCCAGTCACACGCACCCCCCTGATTAACTGGGCTGTGGGTGATCTTTCACCGCACATCACAGTCCAATATCCAGCACGCGCTTGCGGCCAATGAATGCAGAGGAGAGAGAGAGGGAAAGTGCGTGCTGGATGCTGGACTGTGACGTGCGGTAGATTTTAAACCGGTGAAGCTGGATGTCTTTTCTTAGTTGTACGCTATGATCATCTTCCCTTTTATACGGCTGTCTGACTGCGCCCTAAAGGTGCGATTTTTATGTGCTGTATCCTTTACAAGACTATAGGACGAATACATAATTTGTGGGGCGGTTTTAATACACATTTCTTATTTTTGTCTTGTGGGGTTTGTTGACGCTTTTTGCACAAAATTTTTCAAAATGCCACATGTGTTTCATGAATTTAGCAGGGAATCAAACTTGATCTTTATTTTCATTTTTAACCTCTTTGCATTTTTTTTGTGTGTGCAAAACATGTCACATGTTGCTCTAAAATATCACAAAACTTGCGCCAAATATTTTAGTCTTAGGCCACGGTCAGTATTTTTTCTCAAGAGGGGGAGCCAAAACCAGATGAGGAACAGTCAGAGAAAAGGTATATGTGACATGCAGAAGTAGTGCTGTTGCAGAATGTGACATGCAGAATTAGTGCTGTTGCTTTAAAAGCATTCAGCAGCTATTAGAAGAAAGGGTATGTGCCCACGATGCAGAATTGAAGCAGAAAATTTCTGCAGTGTTTCTGCATGTTCCTGGCAGTCAAAAACGCTTGCGGATTTTACACGCGTTTTTGACACGTTTTTGACGCGTTTTTGACTCGTTTTTACATGCGGATTCGACTTGCGTTTTTCAAATGCATTGGGACCTCAAATTCGCATGCAGAAATGCACAAATAATGGACATGCTGCTGATTTTTCCACAAGGAAAATCCGCTGTGGAAAATTCTGCAGCATGGGCACAGAACATGCAGTATTTCATTGGGGATCATGGGGCATGGATTACCAAGCATTTTGCAAGCGTTTACACTGTGGAAAATTCGCATCAAAAAATGCTTGAAAAACGCATAGTGGGCACACAGCCTAACACAAACACATGAGACAGGAAGTGTTGTGCTCCAGAAGCATCCAGCAACTAGAAGGGTTAACGCAGTCAAAGGAGAAGGAGAGTGTTTTAGCAGAGCCCCAGGGGGATTGTGGGGAAGTTGTTTACTGTCTGGCTGGAGTGGAAGAGAAAGGTGGTGTGTGTGTTCTGCTTATGACAGAAGCGCCCCTGCAAGTGAAAAGGATTCAAGTCAGGAGTGAAGCTAAGCACAGGTCAGCTGGAGTTCCTGAACTAGCAGTGCAGAGTATTGTCAAGCAGAAAGATAAGCAAATGGTGTCACAGGGATCATCTCCCTCAGCAAACCAACCCCCCTCCTGCATCTCACTGTGCTGTAAAGAATGCTGTGTTCATTATTGTGCCTTTGCATTAGAACTGTGCTGTCCTGTATTACTGGGAAGACTGTGAACTGCTGTGCTGCTAAGGAAACTGTACTGTTTGTCACTGGAGCCTGTTGCTCATAAGACTTAACTTGCACTGGCTGTGCGGCTTCTTATTAAATGCTACTGTTCTACCATTTATGAGGACTCTTGTCAAGTGTGTCTGGTCAGCAAGTGAAACCTACGTGTCTATGCCTGAGGGTCAATACCTCTGTGTGCCTGAGAGAAGCTGCAGCACATGGTCTATGGTCGCCCTGAATAACAGTTCCCCCAGGATTCCATTGAATTCCTGTAACCTGTCTCGCCCCTATCTGAACCTAACGTCGTGGTGTAACATTGGTGGCCCGTACGGGGAGTCCTGAGTAGGAATTAGCGTGTAGAGTGAGAAGAGGAAAAGTGTCTGGAAAAACACAGCAGCACAGCACCTCAACTCAACTCTGCTACACCAGTTAAAGGGAACCAGCCCTAAAGAAAACTCACTAGCAGCAATGGATGTGGAAATACAAATGGATAGAATTAGTGAGCTGCTTCTTCAGTTAACCTGTGAAGAATTGAGAACAGTAGCAGAACATCTAAAGATGTCAGAAGAACAGATTTCTAAAGCACACAACCACAGGCAACTGTTAGCTGCCATTAATGCAAAAATAGATGAGCTGGGAGAAAAAGAAGAACGCTGGTAGGACCAGGCATAAAAGAAACAACGCTGTTTCATCCCAACAGCCCATTCTCTGGACAGCAGACTACCAGGAGGTATTGGAAGAACTAGTAGACTACCTGGTAAAACCACCCATCTTGGGATATCCTGATTTCAATTTACCATTTGTTCTTCATTGTGACGCTTCTCAAGTTGGACTGGGAGCTGCCCTGTTTCAGCATCAAGATGGAAAATTGAGTCATCGGTTACGGTTCTAGAACATTGACAGATGCCTAGAAGAATTACCATCTACATTCTGGAAAATTGGAGTTTCTGGCACTGAAATGGGCTATCTGTGAACGATTTAGAGATTATCTCTACTAGAGCAAAGAGTTTGAGGTATACACTGACAACAACCCTTTGACCTATGTCCTTACTACAGCCAAACTGAATGCAACGGGTCAGAGATGGGTCGCTGAACTAGCTGACTTCAATTTCAGCATCAAGTATAGGCCAGGAAAATGCAATGCGGATGCTGAAGGATTGTCGAGAATGCCACAATAGCCTGAGGAGTTCATGCAAGAACGCTCGGAGGAAGTCAGTCTAGAAGCAATTGAGAGCACTACCCAAGCAGTACAAGCTTATCAGGAGGAAGACACACCATTGTGGTGTCCATTGACAATGGAAACCACCATAAAAGCGAGAGAACAAGATCACCCCCTGTCTATTCAACAACTACCAAAAGGGAAAATCCGTAGAGCACAACGGGAAGATCAGATAATTGGTAGAATACTACTTTATGTGGACCAAAATCGGTTTCTAAGTAAACGAGAAAGAGACAATGAGTCACCAGAAGTATCTGTTTTAATTAAAGAATGGAAGCAGCTCTACCTCAGTAAAGACGATATTCAGTATCGTAAAGGAGGACAAAACCGGCAGTTGGTACTACCCAGAGTATTCCGTAGGTTGGTCTTTAAAGAACTCCATGAAAACATGGGACACCTGGGAGTGGAAAGGACAACCAACTTAATCCGTGAACGTTTCTTCTGGCCGTACATGCAGAAAGATATTGAGAGGTACGTGACCAGGGAGTGGGTACTGTTAGAACCCTCCTGTTTGTTTTTTCCATCTTGTGTTTTGCGGTCACGTGACCATCTGCCTTTATATTCCAGCTCCGCCCTTGTGGCTGGGCTGGACTTCAGTGTTTGACTGTTTCTCTAGCAAGGTGCTTCGGTGCCTTTCTCTGTCAGTTCGCTTGGTCCTCTGAGACCTCTAGTACATTTTTGTCAGTTTGTCTTTTTGTGTTCTGCAAAAACTTCTCTGTTTAGGAGGTATCCCATTTTTGTCCCAGTCCTTAGTTCTTTTAGGGACTCCTCCCTTAATTCTATAGGTCTCCGTTCAGACTAGCCAATGACTAAGGCGGGTCTGTTCGCTAGGAACAGGCAACCCGCTACATCGTAGGGATTCAGCTTAGTCTTACTGTAGGGACATCTTTCCCCTATCTTTCCTTAGTACATGTTGCAGATCATAACAGTAAGTCCAGCCAAAAAAACTAAAAGGAAAGAAATTCGGGGATCAGTATGGTTTCCATCCAGCATTTGGCTTAACGCGTGCAGGGATTATTTCTGGAGGTGGCCGAGCTTCAGCAACACGTGAGTAGCTGTTCTGGAGCGCATTTTGTCGAACCCAAGGTAGGACTGCCTGATGTTTTTTATGGTAAACAGCAAGATTTTTTTTCCTTTAAAAATGCTTGTTTGTTATATTTTCGTTTGAGACCAAGGTCCTCTGGGAATGAATCACAGCGAATTGGTTTTATTATGTCACTTTTGCGCAATGAACCACAGGGGTGGGCCTTTTCTCTCCAGTCTAACGATCCGTGTTTAAGGTATGTTGAAGAATTTTTTTCTGCTATGGGGCTATTATATGACGATCCTGATCGAATCTCATCTGCTGAATCAGAACTCAGGCGTTTGAATCAGCGGTCAGATGATGTTGAAAATTATTGCACACACTTCAGGAGATGGGCTTCAGAAGTTAAGTGGAATGATCCTGCGCTGAGATGTTTATTTCTTGCTGGTCTGAGTGAAAGGGTTAAGGATTTGCTAATTGCATTCCCTGCACCTGAGACTCTGCAGGATGCTATGCAGTTAGCTGTTCGTATAGACAGGAGACTGAGGTGCAGGCTCAATGAAGTAAAGATTCCTGTAATGCCAGGTCCTAGTCCCCAGAAAATCTGCTCTGACGGCAGAGAACCGATGGAGGTTGGGGCGATGTCACTCCGCTCTCAGGAAAGAGACCGGAGGTTCACCGAGGGATTGTGTCTTTATTGTGGTAAAGCTGACCATTTGATTAAGTATTGTGAGCGTCGTTTAAGTAAAGAAATAAAAAAGGTCAGTTATGCCCATATAGCTTGTTTACGCTCTGCAGGAGTATTTCTTTCTGGGAGTACTACTCTGCAGGGAGATTTGATTGAATATCAGGTATTTGTGGATTGTGGTTCAACACTTAATGTGATTGATAAAGGGTTTTTGGATAACCTTAAATTGAAATCCAAACCTTTGTCATCACGTATTTCTGTGATTGCAATTGATAACACTCCTTTCAAATGTATTACTCACAAGACTGCTGCATTTCCCCTCACTATCAAAGGAGTTCACCAAGAAATTTTGGACTTGGTTGTATTAGATAATTTACCCTCTCCAGTTGTTCTAGGATTGCCTTGGTTAAAACTGCACAATCTTTTATTGGACTGGTCTACTAATGTGATTAAGTCTTGGAGTCCGAAGTGCTATGATAAATGTTGTAATGGTCGCATTGCGGCTGTGGAAAAAGGGGAATTACCAGTACCTATTCAAGATTTTTGGAGGGTTTTTTCGGAGGAGGAGTCGCAAGTTTTACCTCCTCATAGGGATTATGATTGCGCCATTGAGTTTGTTCCGGGAGCTACTCTTCCCAAGAGTCGCTTGTTTAATGTGACTATCCCTGAAAGAAAGGCCTTGGAGGAGTACATAGAGACCAGCCTGGCTGCTGGTCACATTAGACCTTCTAAGTCGTCTGTGGCAGTTGGATTTTTCTTTGCTAAAAAAAGGACGGCGGTTTACGTCCTTGTCTGGATTTTTGTGAAATTAATAAGATTACCATACACAATTCCTACCCATTGCCGTTAATTCCTGACTTGCTTAACCAGTTAGTGGGGGCCAAGTGGTTCTCCAAAATTGATCTCCGGGGGACATACAATTTGTTACGAGTGAAGGAGGGTGATGAATGGAAAACTGCTTTTAACACTCCGGTAGGTCATTTTGAGAATCTGGTGATGCCTTTTGGTCTTACCAATGCACCTGCATTTATTCAGAACCTTATTAATGACATCCTGAGACCTTTGATTGGTAAGAATGTGGTTGTGTATTTGGATGACATTTTGATTTACTCACCAGATCTATAATCCCATTGGCAGAGTGTACGTGAAGTTTTGCAGTCATTGAGTGATAATTCACTCTTTGCTAAGCTGGAGAAATGTGAGTTCGCTGTGCAGAAAATTAGTTTTTTGAGCTATATTGTCTCCAGCGAGGGCTTTGAGATGGACCCTGTGAAGGTTCAGGCTGTGCAGGAATGGCCTAGGCCTATTGGTTTGAAATCTATACAGAGATTTTGGGGTTTTGCCAATTATTACAGGAAATTCATTAAGAATTTTTCTGTAATTGTTAAACCTCTAACCGATCTCACCAGGAAAGGTGTGAATACGGTCCAGTGGACTACTGAGGCCATTGAAGCGTTTAAGTATCTCAAAGAGAGTTTTAGTTCTGCCCCTATCCTTGTGCAGCCTGATGAGACCAAGCCTTTTTTGGTCGAGGTCGATGCTTCATCAGTGGGTGTCGGAGCAGTTTTGTCTCAGGAGAACAAGGGTGGAGTACATCCTTGTGCCTTCTTTTCGAAAAAAAATTCGGAAACCGAACTGAATTATGATGTTGGAAATCGGAAGTTGCTGGCTATTAAACTTGTGTTTGAACATTGGCATCATTTTTTGGAAGGCGCTAGATTTCCTATTCAGGTTTTCACAGATCATAAGAATTTGATCTATCTGGATGCTGCGAAGCGCTTGAATGCCCGTCAAGCTAGGTAGGCACTTTTTTTTTCTCAGTTTCATTTTTCTGTTACCTATATCCCTGGTACTAAAAATGTTAAAGCCGATGCTTTATCTCGCAGCTTCTCTCCTACGGTTGGTGCCGAGGAGGAGGAGAGCATTTCACAGAAAGGAGTTGTGGTGGCGGCATTGGACTCCGTTTTGGAGAATGGGATTCTGAAAGCTGAAGATGATGCTCCATCTAACACTCCCCATGGGAGGTTGTTCGTGCCTTTAGGAGAGATTTGTTTGTGGAGTGTCATGAGTCTCGGTTGGCAGGTCATCCAGGAATTTCGGAGACTAAGAGACTTATCAGTCACAGTTTTTGGTGGCCTGGATGGCAGAAGGAAGTCATCAAGTGGGTGCGTCAGTGTACTGTGTGTGCTAGGTCAAAGGCTTCACATACTCCTGCTGCGGGGTTGCTTTGCCCTCTGGAGGTTCCTAGTGTGCCTTGGACGCATCTCACAATGGATTTTATTACTGATCTTCCTGTGTCCGAGGGTTTTACTATCATCTGGGTGGTCGTGGACCATTTTAGTAAGATGTGTCATTTGGTTCCATTCATTAAGTTGCCCTGCGCCAAGACACTCGATAAGGCGTTTGTTAAGGAGATTGTCAAGCTCCATGGCGTTCCCACGGATATTGTTTCTGATAGAGGACCTCAGTTTTTGGCTCGCTTTTGGCATGCTTTTTGCGACAGGTTGGGAGTCCATTTGTCATTTTCGTCTGGTTATCATCCTGAGTCTAATGGACAGACTGAAAGAAAGAACCAGGATGTTGAACAGTTTTTGTGTTGTTTTGTGGCGGACAATCAAGAGGTGTGGTCTGAGTTTTTGCCTCTCGCAGAATTTGCTCTTAACAATCATACATCCTCCTCTGCTGGGTGTTCTTTTTTTTGTTGTACTGGGAGACATCCGTCTTTTGGTTCGTTCTCCAAATTGGGGTCGGCGGTGCCTGATGAGGAGAATTTTTCCGGTGATTTGGAGAGAGTTTGGACTAATGTACGTTGCAACCTTCAAGAGGCTAAAAAGAAGTCCAAGAAGTATTTTGACAGGAAACGTAAAGAGGTTTTGTTTACTGTGGGTGACATGGTTTGGTTGTCCTCGAAGAACCTGCGGTTGAGGATTCCCTCTAAAAAACTGAGTCCTAAGTTTGTGGGTCCATTTAAAGTGCTTCAGGTTGTTAACCCGTCTGCTATTAGGTTGGATGTCCCTACTACCTGGAAGATTAATCCTGTGTTTCATGTTTCCTTGTTGAAAAAGGCTGATGTATCTGAGAGGGACGCCACTGTCACAGTTCCTCCTGTTGTGGAAGACGGGGAATATGAAATTTCTCGTATCTTGAATTCTAGATAGCATAGAGGGAGATTACAGTATCTTGTCTCCTGGAAGGGTTTCGGTCCCGAAGATAACTCCTGGGTAAGGACGGATGATGTCTGTGCTCCTAGGCTTGTTAAAGCTTTCCACAGGAGGTTTCCGGATAGGCCTGGGCCTGGAGGATCCGGAGGATCCTCATAAAAGAGGGGGTACTGTTCAAACCCTCCTTTTTGTTTTTACCATCTTTTGTTTTGCGGTCACGTGACCATTTGCCTTTATATTCCAGCTCCGCCCTTGTGGCTGTGCTGGACTTCAGTGTTTGACTGTTTCTCTAGCCAGGTGCTTCGGTGCCTTTCTCTGTCAGTTCGCTTGGTCCTCTGGGACCTCTAGTACATTTTTGTCTGTTTGTCTTTTTGTGTTCTGCAACAACTTCTCTGTTTAGGAGGTGTCCCATTTTTGTCCCAGTCCTTAGTTCTTTTAGGGACCCCTCCCTTAATTGTATAGGTCTTCATTCAGACGAGCCGAGGACTAAGGCGGGTCTGTTCACTAGGAACAGGCAGCCCGCTACATCGTAGGAATTCAGCTTAGTCTTACTGTAGGGACAGCTTTCCCCTATCTTTCCTTAGTACATGTTGCAGATCATAACAGTATGGGTGTCTGAAAGATAAACGTCACAGCTCATCAACCCGGGCACCTATGGGCAACATCCAAATTATGTATCTGTTTGAGATGGTCTCAATAGACTTTCTACATCTCGAGACGTGCAAGGATGGTTACGGATACATCTTGGTGGTGTATGCCACCACCAATAAATCAGGTTGAACAGTGGCAGAGAAGATCTTCAATGATTTTGCTTTGAGGTTTTGGTTCCCTGCGAGGTTACACCATGGCCAAGGAAGAGAATTTGAGAACCAGCTCTTTGCCAAGCTAGGAAAGTACTGTAGAATTCAGAAATCCCACACAACGCCCTATCACCCAGAGGGTAATGGACAAGTGGAACAGTTTAACCGGACATTATTGTCAATGTTGCACACTTTAATAGCTGATGGAAGAGTTCTCTGTCAAAAGTGGTACATGCTTATAACTGTACAAAGAGCGATGCAACGAATTACTCACCCTTTTTCCTATTGTATGGACGATCGCCAAGACTGCCAATCGACATCATGTTCGATACTCCGGTGTCAGAGACTTACATAACGTATCCGGAGTATGTTCGGAAATGGAAGGAACGGATGGCAGAGGCATACAACATAGCGTCCAAAGAGGTTATTAGTGATGAGCGAGCATGCTCGCTACTGCTCGGTGCTCGCCAGAGCATCTCACTGCTCGAGATGCTTGGCGCTCGCCGAGTATTTCCGGGCTTGCTCGGCGGGAACTCGGGTTCCCTCCCTGCATGTTTGGCGCCAATTAACATGCAGGGATTGCCTGCCACTCACTGTAATTCCGTAGCCATGTTGGTTGTGGCATTACAGTGATTGGCTGGCCGCACAGCATCATCAGGTCGATATCAGAGCTGGCGACGCCATGCTCGTCACAGTCACTCCGAAATCAGACAGTGTAGGGAGAGGTGCTCCTGCGTCAGGGAGAGATTTGCTTGTGTATTAGGTAGTGTAGGGAGAAAAACCGTACATTACACATATCCATCTTAACAAACAGTCCTTTTGAAGACTAACTAATCCATTTGCAGAGATATCAGGCAGGCAGTGTATATAGGCAGGCAGGCAGGCAGGGTATATAGCAGACTGCAGTGCATATAGCACAAGAGGCTCCATTTCTATTCTGCCTTCTGCTGCTGTTAGATATTTCTATACAAAGGCCCAGGTCTCAGGGGCCAGGAATAGTTTTTTTTGGATCTTAATCCTCATTATTTGCTTAAAAAGCAATCCAGAGAAGACCATTTTTCTGAGCCATTTGCTTGTTGGCACTGCAGAATACAACCAGGTCCTTTCCATATTACAGCGCTAGAAATCCAGATATTTAAAACTATGTTTTCTCCGTCAAACGGATCACATATACCTTGTCAGAAAATACTGCCATTTCTGGCCTCCATTAAAAATTTCCTTTAGTGTGTCAGTGAAGCAATTCACACCAGTTTGCTGTTCAAACTACTTACCTACAGGCCAGGTATTCAAAACCCTGTTTTCTCCGTCACATGGATCACATATACGTTGTCAGAAAATACTGCCATTTCTGGCCTCCATTAAAAATTTCCTTAAGGTGTGTCAGTGAAGCAATTCACAGCAGTTTGCTGTTCAAACTACTTATCTACAGGCCAGGTATTTAAAACTCTGTTTTCTATGTCACACGGATCACATATAAGTTCGCTCCAAACTCAGTCATTTGTAGTGAGCGTGGAAGATACTGTCCTCCATTTAAAATGGGCAAGGCACGTGGCAAGGGACGGGGAACTGGATGTGATGGTAATGGTGCATGCAGAGGCCGAGGACAAGGCCGTGGGCAAGCTGAAATTGTGCCCACATCTTCTCGCCTGACCTTCCTGTCCCAATTTCTAGGGGACCGCAGCACACCACTATTGAAACCAGAGCAGTGTCAAAAAGTTGTTGGTTAGATAGCGGATAATGCTTCCAGTCACTTAGCCGCCACCACCACCACCACCCTGTCTTCCACGGTCATGTCTCAGTAGCCGTGAGTCTGGACCGCATATTCATCACCCTGATCCTCCTTCCTCCCACCATGCCGAGTGCCCAGAGACAACTGATCCCACACTTGGACACTCTGAAGAACTGTTCACTTTTCCATTTATAGATTCGGGCCTCTCGCCTGGTCCACTTGAAGCGGGGCAAGAGGAGATCACGTGTAGAGATGCCCAAATATTTGAGCAGCCACGGTCACACGAAGGCGACGGTGGGAAAGTGTCACAAGAGGTGGACGATGATGCGACACAATTGCCAGAAAGTCAGGAGTAGGACCAGGGTGCGAAAGTGGAAGACGAGGTGGTGGATGATATAGTAACTGACCCAACCTGGCAGGAGGACATGCAGAGCGAGGACAACAGCACACAAGGGGAGGGAGGGCAGAGCACCCCAACAGGCAGGAAGAAGCAGTGTGGTGGCCGCAGACAGAAGGCAGGCAACTGTTCCTCGTAACATCAACAAGAAGAAAGTTGCCAGTGCAACTGTTAGGTCTTCCCGAGTCTGGTTGTTTTTTAAAGACTCTGCCGATAACCCCAAAAAGGCCATTTGCACCACCTGCCAGGCCAGCATCAGCAGGGGTGGCAAAATGACCAGCCTGACCACCACCAGCATGATCAGGCACATGGCAGCAAAGCACCCGACTTTGTGGGCCGAACCCCAAAGTCCGGGAACAGTGTCTGCAGGTGCCACCATTGCTTCTTCCGCTGTTGTGCATGCAAGCCAATCCCCTATCCATAATGCATGCGAAGATGCCTCCTTCCCTGCAACTGTCGTTGCGCACTCTCAAGTAGCAGCATCAGGAAGCACGTCCATGTCCTTTTCCCAGCGCAGCGTTCAGTAGTCCATACCCCAGTCCTTGGAACGCAAGCGCAAATATGCAGCCAATGCCCCACAGGCCACACTACTAAATTCTCACATTTCACGACTGCTTGCGCTCGAAATGTTGCCTTTTAGGCTTGTGGAGACGGAAGCATTCCGCAACCTGATGGCGGCGGCAATCCCTCGGTACTCGGTCCCCAGCCACCACTATTTCTCCCGGTGTGCCATCCCTGCATTACACAAGCACGTGTCCCAAAACATTAGCCGTGCCCTCAACAACGCAGTTACCGGGAAAGTCCACCTAACCACGGACATGGACAAGTGCTTGTGGGCAGGGACGGTACATCTCGCTGACGGCACACTGGCTTAACATAGTGGAAGCCGGGACCCAGTCGGACCTTGGGACGGAACACGTCCTCCCGACGCCAAGGATTGCAGGCCCTAGGTCAATCAGGGTTGCCCCCACGGTCTACAGCTCCTGCACCTCATCCTCCTCAGCCTCCTCCTCCTCTTCAGCCTCCATCTCCGAAATGACCACATCAGTCACAAGCTGGAAGTACTGCAGCACTGCCTCAGCCAAGCGGCAACAGGCTGTGCTGAAGCTAATATGCTTAGGTGACAAACCGCACAATGCTGAAGAGTTGTGGACAGCTCTGAAAGAGCAGGCAGTTCTGTGGCTCACACCGCTGAACCTACAGCCTGGCATGGTTGTGTGTGACAATGGCCGGAACATGGTGGCGGCTCTGGGGCGAGGCGAGCTCACACACGTACCATGCCTGGCCCATGTGCTTAACCTCGTGGTTCAGCGGTTTCTCAAATCCTACCCGGAGCTGCTGGATCTGCTTGTTAAAGTATGCTGCCTGTGTGCCCATTTTAGAAAGTCAACTACAGCTTCCGCCGCCCTTGCCGTGTTTCAGCAGCGTTTGCAGCTTCCGGCTCATAGACTGGTGTGTGATGTCCCCACGCGTTGGAACTCTACACTGCAGATGTTGGGAAGGATTTGTGAGCAGAAGAGGGCAGTTGTTGTGTACCAGCATCAACAAGGCCATCGGTATTCAGTTCAGACTCCACACATAAGACCTCAGGAGTGGACATGGATGTCAGACATATGTACCATCCTCCAAAACTTTGAGGACTCCATCAAGATGGTGAGTGGCGATGACGCCATAATTAGCATCACCATCCCGCTTCTCTGTCTACTGAAACGCTCTCCGCTCACAATCAAAGAGGATGCATTGCAGGCGGAGCACGATGAGATGGAGCAAGGAACCATACAGGGTGATTACACACAGCCAAGCCTCATCTCATCCCAACGTGGATTGGGTGACAATGAGAAAGAGGAGGAGGAGAAGAAAGGACAGGAGCTAGTTTCATGCACTATAGACTGTACTACCTGCACAGCTGTCATGCCGTCTGTTCAGCGTGGAAGTACAGAGAGGAGGAGGAGGAGAGCATGGTCAGTCATCCTCTTGGTGAGGACATGGAAGTCTTGCCTGTTAGTAGTCTGGCACGCATGGCTGAGTTTATGTTACGCTGCCTTTCCCATGACCCTCGCGTTCTCAAAATTTTGGGTGACAGTCATTACTAGTTGGTGACACTTCTAGACCCACGCTACAAGGAGAACTTTATATCTCTTATTCCTGAGGCGGACAGGTCTACAAAAATGGGGCTGTACCAGAAGGCCCTTGTTGCGGAACTATTTAAAAAATTCCCATCTGAAAACGCTGGCGGCAGAGGGCACACTTCGTTGGACTACCAAGGAGTACAGGCAAGAGAGACACAACTCCAATCCAGCAGAGGCAGGGGAACACTGTCAAAGTTCTGGGTGAGTTTTCTCAGACCCTCCTGTGGTCACTGCATTCTGAGTCTTCTATCCTTTGGATTACGAGCTCGGAGAGACTGAGACACAGGACAGGATGTGTGTCAAACAAGCTCTAAACTTTATTACAAAGCATGGGTTTTATATCCACCCTGAAGGCACGAAACGGATTTACCATATATGGTTTGATTATATAATTTTAGCACACAAAGACTAGTTTCTATTCTTGTGATGTCTATGCTTGTGTTGAAACAATCAATCGGACACATTAAATTAGACACATTAAATCAGATACATTCTGATGACTAGCAAGGACGCATTATTGATTCAAGAAGGAACATTCACAGCTGGTGTTATTTTGACCTAAAGTAACTTTCAGACTTATATAGCATAGATGGGGTCTTTGAATTTGAGGGGCCTCATCTTCTGCTATAACATTCTATCCTTTTGTTCCTTCATTTATCAATATGTTTCTCTATATTTTCTTTTAGTACACTGCTGAATACACATTAGAAAAAGCTTAAAAACCAAATAAACCGCAAGACACATTAGCAAAACCTGTAAAATAGCTTGCACTATACCAGCCAACCACCCACCGATACCTTTAAACCAATTAGCAGGATTTAGAAAGGAAAAGGTGTTTGCCCACCAGGAATTCTGATTCTTGAGGTTGGCCTCATCATAAAGCTTCCTTAGTTTTACAACGTCCTCTAAGTTATGCTTCAGCATCAATACACTAGAATTGTCTATATAATGACAGCATGCGAGCCCTATTATCTGAACAGTTCACCCAAAAGTTTATCTCTTCCCATGAGACTGGAACAGCGAGAAAGAGTATGCTAGTGGATGTCACAGGGGCATGTGTACATATCCAACAATTAGCAATGGTCTGGTTTTGCTCCTTTAGTCCATCAATTAGAGCAAGATGGTGTTTAATGAATCTATTCTCATCTCCATTTGTGGTGCTCAACCTAGTCCATGCACCTGTGGTCGCAAGGATGCAGGTAAGTATAAACAATGTCTTCATTCTTTGTCCGCTGGTTCTCCTAGTATCTTTTTGCAATGGGACGCGTGGATCCAGGTCTCTTTTCCCTCTAGCTTAACGGCTGTGCTTGTGGTCAGCAGAACTTGAAAGGGTCCGTCAAACTGTGGATCTAGGCTTTTCCTCACGTGTCTTTTTATAACCACCCAGTCTCCAGGTTGCAGCGTATGGCTGCTAGAGTCTTGATCTGGATCTGGAAGAGAACTGAAGACATTATCATGTACTTGCTTAATCTTTTTGTGTAAAGCCCTCACGTAGGAACTTAGCACATGGTTATTCATTTCTAATGCTTGCGGATAGAAACACCCTAGGCTGGGTACGTTGCCAAACAATATCTCATATGGAGAGAGTCCAGTCTTTCTATTAGGCGTGTATCTTACTGAAAACAGAGCAAGCGGTAAACAGTCCGGCCATGGTTTTCCTGTTTCAGCCATGGCTTTCTGAATTTTTAATTTCAATATCCCATTCAGTCTTTCCACTTTACCACTACTTTGCGGGTGATATGGGGTGTGGAATGCTTGTTGAATTTCTAGACTTCATTCATTATTTCACCTGTGAAGTGTGTACCTCTGTCACTCTCAATTACCTCTGGTACCCCATACCTGCAGACCACCTCCGCAAGCAGTTTCTTTGCGGTTGCCGCAGCCGTGGCTTTGGCAATCGGGAAAGCCTCTGGCCATCCTGAGAACAAATCAATACAGACCAACACATATTCCCATGATCCTGACTTTGGCAGCTGAATATAATCAATTTGCAGTCTCTGGAATGGATAGAGGGGCCAGGGGGTGTGTTTGGGTGGTGTTTTAACTACTCTACCCTGATTATGTGTAGCACATATCATGCACCCTTGTACCAGGTTTTCTATACAGGTGGAGAATCCTGGTGCCACCCAATGTTTCTGCATCACACTCATCACAGCCATTTTAGATTGGTGTGTCGGCCCATGTAGCATCTGGGCAGCTGCTGGGTACAGTGCCCTTGGAAGGCATCGTCTTGTCCCTTTCCCCCATACCCCATTTGCTTCATTCAGGCATGCACCTTCCTTTAACCACTTATCAACCTCCTCCTTTTGAGCCTGAGCCTGCATTTGGGATAAGATGTCCTCCGACACAAAGGGGTTTTTAGGGGCACTTAACTGACGTACTGTTGACCCTTGTTGCGGCTTACAGGCTGCTGTTTTTGCCGCTGCATCTGCCATCGCGTTACCTCTGCTTACCTGGTCGGTGCGTCTGGTATGTGCTCTTACCTTTATGACAGCTACCTTTTTGGGTAGTTGTAGTGCATCAATTAGCTGCTGGACCGCATCAGCATTCTTAATGGGGTGTCCTGCTGCCGTCAGGAAACCTCTTGACTTCCATATGGGACCAAAATCATGCGATATACCGAATGCGTACCTATAATCTGTGTAAATGTTAACAATACTACCTTCCGCTAGTTTACAGGCCTCGGTTAGGGCCCTAAGTTCAGCTTCTTGAGCCGATTGGTGTGGGAGCATTGGTTCTGCCTTGATTACTGCATTGAGGGAGACAACTGCATATCCAGTATGGAAAGTACCCGAATCGTCCTGATGACGGCATCCATCTACAAAAAATTCAAAATCTGCATTTTGTAATTCATGTTCAAATACAGTAGGTAAACCTGCCGTTTCTTGTGCCATCATTTGTACACAGTCATGAGGAACTTCCTCTCTTGGATCTTCCTTATAAAGCACAGTACCTGACCCCTCCTTTAGATCCGAGAGAGGTAACAAAGTTGCTGGATTCAGGGTAGTACACCTCTGTAAAGAAACATTGGGAGGCATTAACAGTGCACATTGTAACCTAAGATGACGTGCTGCTGAGAGGTGAGCGGGTTGCACTTGGTTCAATATAGTGTAGACATCATGAGGTGTTAGAACGGTGAGCGGGTGGTCAAGAACAATGTCTGCGGATTTATGGAGTAATAGTCCAACAGCATGCAGAGCACGTACGCAGGATGGTGCACCTCTGGCTACCGCATCTAATCTGCCACTAAAATAGGCAACAGATCTCTGATTATCACCGTGTGTTTGAGTTAAAACTCCTGCTGCATGTCCAGCTTGTTCATGAAGGTACAGAGTAAATGGGAGCTCATAGTTAGGGGTACCCAAAGCTGAAGCAGCCAAAATGCGGTTTTTGAGAGAATAAAAACAGTCTATTGCCTCTGGCGTTAGTACAAAAGGTGTTGGAGTAAGACAGTCATAGAGGGGCTGCATCAAAATAGAGACGGCATGAATCCACTGTCTGCAATAGGAAACAAGTCCAAGAAAAGTTCTGAGGGCTGCAACATTAATGGGGACGGTGAATGCCTGTACTGCTTGTTTACGTGCATTTGTTAAATGACGAGCTCCTGGTGTAATGCAATGTCCCAAAAAGGTGACTGAAGATTTACAAAATTAAAGCTTATCTTTCGATGCCTTGCAGCCAGCGTGATAGAGAAACAACATAAGTTATATAGTTGCACTATGACATTGTTTCCTAGAAGGGGCAAAAATGAGCAGGTCATCGACATATTGCAAAACAACGATATGTGGTTCAGACCATCCCTCCAGTATTTCCTGCAGACTTGCAGTGTACATTGTGGGTGAATTCTGGGCACCCTGTGGCAACACTGTCCATGTATATTGACTACCCTGGAATGTGAAAGCAAACAAGTACTGGCAGTCAGGATGTAATGGTACACTGAAAAATGCATTTGCCAAATTGACCACTGAAAAACAAAGAGAGTTAGAAGGTATCTGTGACAGAAGAGTATGCGGGTTGGGCACAACTGGTGTTAGAAGTTCTGTGGCTTTGTTAACCAACCGGTGGTCATGGACCATTCTATATGCGGCTGGTTGTCCTGGCACGCTCTTTTTCTTTACTGCGAACAGGGGAGTGTTGCAAGGGGACTGGGTTTTGACTAGGACTCCCCTCTATAGCAATTTTTGGACTTGCTGGGCTATGGCATTCTCCTGAGCCGAGCTAAGGGGATACTGCTTCTGTTGAGGCAAAATTGCTCCTGGTTTTAATTTTACCATTACTGGTTGAACTCTTAACCTACCAACATCTGTTTTGTCTGAGGCCCAAAAATCATGTGGTACAGCATGCTCCAATATTGGGCGAAACTCATTTTTCTCTTCTATGCTGGCAATATCTAGTGATATTATTTTGCAAAGGGTACTTGGTTTTAAACCTGGGGTCATGGTGACAGTGCCATCGGGATGATACTCAATATGTGCTTGTAATTGGGACAACACATCATTTCCCAATAGATTACATTGGCCTCGGGGCGATACCATGAGCTGGCTATGTACAGTAGCTCCTTGAATTTGCAGGGGAATTCTCTTAGTAACAGGGAGCAAGACAGACGGGGAATTGAAGGGGGTGGCAATGACATGATGTGAAAAATCAGTGTCAGTGTATGGCCTATCACCTTGCATAATTACTGAATTGTCGGCCCCCGTATCTACTTGGAAATCGATTTCATGTCCCCCTGGTAGGTTCACCTGCACTATACAACTGGGAGTTGGGGGTAAGGAGATGAGGGGGTTCATGTGCAAGCTACCCTCATCCTATGGGGGCGTTGTTTGGTCGGCTGGAGGACCCTTACTCTGAGCATTTGGATACGGGTTGGTCCTACAGTCCTTTCTAAAATGTCCTGGCTTTTTACATCCGTAACACAGTTTCTGTCCTCCTCCTTCAGTCCGTCCTCTGCCTCTGTCGTCTCTACTATGTGTATCTTGGCAGCTCTTTTTGCCTGCGCTATGTCATGCTGTGCCCCCTGAGCTATTCTAGCTAAATCTTCTGCCTTCACTGATCTCCAGTCCGGTCTACTTGCTTTTACCTTCTCTGCAATCTCCTTCTTTAGTCCATTCATGAAAGCACTTGCTAATACCCTCTCACTAGTCTTATTTCCGGGGTTGAACATCATTTCTGACCAGGTTTTCTTTAATGCATAGAAATAATCCTTAGGATCTTCCTCCTTCCCCTGCACTCTATCTTCTAGTGTAACTTGTTTTTCTGCTTGCCTGTCTTTACATGCTTTACAGAACTCCGGCTGCTGCATCATTAGCCTACGCTACATCAGGGCCCGTTCTATTGTCATATTGTTTATAAGTTTCGTCCGTCAGTCTGTCATACTGAGCTTCATCTGCCAATTTCCCCTTAATTATCCCTTGCAGATCTATTCTAGTGGCATGGTACGTATCCTGTATGGTGGTGATCATTCTAGCGAAACCCATAGGGGACTGGGATGGGTCTGGCAGCTGGGAGATCAACGCCAACTGCTCTGAAGGACTCCATGGTCTATACATTAACATTGTGCGAGCTTCCTGACCTGGAACAACTGCGTTCCCCCCCGCTGCTGCTGCTGCTCCCGGTGCTCCTGGCACAACTACCGTCCTCATTGGGAATAGACTAGCTGGGTGGGGTCTCGGTCCTCCACATGCCACACAGATGTCTACTGTCAAGGGGTTCTGCTGTCCACACCTGGGGCAAACCCAACAATTGGATTCCTGAGAATTCTGGTACTGGGGTGTGGGTGAGCTGGGTGACGTCGGGAGCGGACAGAGAGAAAAATCTGTCATTCCGGTTTTTGTCAGTCTGTAACGTCCGTCTCCTAATTCTTCAATTTTTCCTTTAAAATGAGCACATGCATTCATCCATACATCCACTGTCTTCAACAGACCCTTATCTTTCAGCCATCCATGATAGCAGTTAAAGAAGGATTTTCATTTCTCTCCATTCATCTCTCCATTCTCATTCATTCCCGCTTTACACAATATTTTGTCAATTCCAATCAGTGCCTGTTTCCTTTCTCTGCGTACCACTAAGTCTTTGGCTATAATGCCTTCCTTGGCATTTTGGTTCCCCATTTTTTTCGGTTCTCCTCACTTAGAGTAGACACCTCAGTCACTTAGACAATGGTCACTTAGACAATGGGCCACAAAGGTTTCTGAACCATTCCACTACTAGCCTTCCAGGACTTATACGACAACCAGAAAAACAGACCAAAAACACCAATCCCGAGATACACCCACAACACAATCATCGGATCCATACTTTCATTCTTAAGTTTTTCCAAAGGATAGAAGGCAGGACTGACAATTTATCTGAGGGAATTCTACTGGTTCAAAGGGACCTGAGCCAGACAACAATCTGTGAATTACCTGGGGAGCCGACCGCTCGGGGGTGAGGGAGTCTCTTCTATGCAGTGATATAATTAGGTAGAATATAACAGTTATTCTTACCTCAGCGCTGTATATATCGCCAACAGAGAGCTTCACTCGTCCCACGTCTCGGACCGGTCGAGCACCCCTGGGTAGATTAACTCAAGGTCCCTGTTTGGGCGCCAGCTGTGGTCACTGCATTCTGAGTCTTCTATCCTTTGGATTACAAGCTCGGAGAGACTGAGACACAGGACAGGATGTGTGTCAAACAAGCTCTAAACTTTATTACAAAGCATGGGTTTTATATCCACCCTGAAGGCAGGAAACGGATTTACCATATATGGTTTGATTATATAATTTTAGCACACAAAGACTAGTTTCTATTCTTGTGATGTCTATGCTTGTGTTGAAACATTCAATCGGACACATTAAATTAGACACATTAAATCAGATACATTCTGATGACTAGCAAGGACGCATTATTGATTCAAGAAGGAACATTCACAGCTGGTGTTATTTTGACCTAAAGTAACTTTCAGACTTATATAGCATAGATGGGGTCTTTGAATTTGAGGGGCCTCATCTTCTGCTATAACATTCCTATCACAAAGACCCTAAGGCGAGGGGTACTCTCACAAGGAGTGCAAAGTTTTGGAAGATGCTGAGGGAGTACCTTGCAGACCGTACCAACATCCTCCGTGATTCCTCTGTGCCTCATAATTATTGGGTATCCAAGATGGATACGTGGAATGAACTGGCTCTCTATACCTTGGACGTCCTGGCCTGCCCTTCCGCCAGAGTTTTACAGGGGGGTTTTTAGTGCCGCTGGTGCAATTATAACTGATAAGCGCATCCGCCTGTCAACTGAAAATGCTGACAGGCTGACTCTTATAAAAATGAGGGCTGGATTGGGCCAGACTTCTCAACACCACCGAATGATAGCAGCGTAACATAAACTCAAATCCAGTGTCTTTTCTTGGGAGGTGTATTCCCATGCACCTTTTCACACCCAGACATGGGTATACGCTTCCTTATTTTGGCTATTTGCTCTTGTCCTCCTCCATCTCCTCATCCTCCACCACCATATCACCTCGGTGATCGTGGTCCGTGATGCAATACCCACATAATTTTTTTAAAGGGTGTTTATGATGCCCGTAAAAAATTTTTTTTATACAGTATGTGTTGGCAAATGCAACAGATTAGGACTTATTATAAGTGAAAGTAGGACTTTATACTAACCAGACAGCAGATGGCGATAGTGTGTAAAGTTATATGCTTGCTGTAATGGTGGGAGGAAAGCTCTCAATTGTTGGTTGTTTTTACTTCCTGTGTTTTCTCTTTTTTTCCTTAATGTGTTATGTCAGCAGCACACGGACTGTGTGACACTGAATTCTATCTCATGTTTAACCAGTATGAAGTAAATACTGTTTACTCAAGATATCTTGCTGATTGAAGCTCTCGTAAGTACAGTGGTGACTGTAAGAAGATGCACTCTGCAACAGGTTATGGGCCCAGACACTAAAGCCCAGACACTACAGGCCCGCACTACAAGAGGATCCTGGTTTATAACCCCAGATAACAGACCACACAGATAAGCTCTGTAAACAGAAGGAAATAAATCCAGATACAGAGTGACAGAGGAATTCATGATCCCAGGAGCTGGATATAATTACAAAGAATTCAACACAGGCAGGACATACAGGAACTATCAGCAAGAAAAACAGGAGAATATCTTCAGTACAACTCTCTAAACAAGTAAGACTGTATAAAGATGATGAGTAACACAGAACTGAAATTCACAGTAGCTAAACTGAATAGTGAAAATGATCAGTTATGGAAATTCAAAGTAGAGATGTTGTTATCTAAGGATGATTTATGGGAAGTAATTGTTACAGAAAGACCAGATCAAGATAAACAGACATGGGATAAGAAGAATAGACAAGCGAGAGCCACCATTAGCTTATTAGTGGATGATGCTCAATTAATACATATAAGAAATGAAGAAACAGCTAAAGGAATGTGAAAATGTAGCACCCTGAGGATTCGGCTGCTACAGGGGTATTGCACCTCAACCCAGAGGTGTGATATTCCACTCCCGGGTAAGGATGGAGTGTGGAACTGAGCTCAGTTAGCTGCATGCACTACACACATCCCATTTCCGAGGAACAGACCGATGGTACTCCCACTAGAGAAATGTGCAGGTACGACAGTGTCTGTTCCTGGCTGGAGTGGGAGGGGGGTGGAACATCCCAGTGGTGTAGGGGCAGATAGGGGGAGCAGTCTGGGTAATGCTAGGAGCTCATTGGGTGCTGGTCACCTGAGCTCACACATAGAGGGAGTATATAAGGTGGGCACCATCTTAGATCAGGGTCAGTCTGTCAGAGTTTAGTCAGAGGAGCAGAGCAGAGAAGCTCAGCCAGAAGGGCTGACAGGGAGTTGTGGTTCCGGCTGGGCCCAGCTCCAAGGCCAAGAGAGAGAGAGGAGTCAGAAGGACCCAGAGAGAAGGAGAAGGAACCCCAAGACCCCAGAATACAAACAACAGGGTGAAGGGTTGGCACCTAGGGTACCGGATCCCAAGCTGGCAGAGAGAAAAGCACACCTTAGCCAGAGACCGGAGGTCGTGGGCAGGATCTGCCACGACCCTCACCAAATCCACCAGGAAGGCAGACCAAGTATAGGGTCAGGGAACCCAGAGGAGGTGTACCCACCAAGAGACCCGAGGGAGCCGGACATAGGTGGATCCCTGGTGAGAACGGCCAGAAGAGAGGGAAAGTCAGACAGGAGCTCAGGACCACGCTCCAGAACTGCCTGGGGGTTAGCCGAGTCCACGACCTGGTGGACGCAGCACGGCTCGGGTGGTCGCTTCAGGCCAGAGTGACCATAAGAACACCCGTAAGTAAAAACCCCTGAACTGCACAGCCCGACTCTGAGTCTTCTTGCTGATTCATCCTGCACCTTCACAACCACCATCCTCTACATCTGACCCCCTGAGGCTATACCCCTCCCGTTGGGGGTTATACTACCCGAAGCTGCACACATACCACCAGCCTCAGCGGACCCTGCTGCAGCGGCGGCCGTATTGACCGCAAATCAACGGGTGGCGTAGTCGACATAAAAGAACATCTAGTAACATCTATAAGGACTGCCACACACTGAGCTTGACACCCTGGGCACGGACCGGGTCACCGCCACTCGGAGACTACAACCCCCATCTGATCCGGCTCCGGGTATCCCCCAAACAACACTGGCCCAGGGGGCGCGTCAACTTTGGCGTAGTCGGCAGGATAACGTGCCCGCAACAACCGGGTACTGCGTGCCTGAAGAAAAGTTCACCGTTACCTCAAAAAGAAGTCTCCCGCCGGTTCCGGAGGGTCCCCGCCAACGGACCCCATCACAGGTCGTTTCCCGCCGGTTGTCCGCCATTTGCAGCTTTTTCCCGCCATCCATGGAGTTTCCCGCCACTGGGAGACGATTCCCGCCATTTCCGAAGATTTCCCGCCTTGGGGGAGCGGACGCCATTATGGGCGTGCCAGAGGGTGGCAAAAGGCCACCTCCCATCGTGGGCCAGGTCGAAGAATGGCGCCAAAAGCGGAAACCGCGCCCACCAACAGAGACTGTGATGCTGGAAGTGTCCATCAGCGTGAGAGAACTGCCCCTGGAACTGAAGTTGCCCCGGGACCACCCTCAATGTGGGCGGAGACAGAACAAGAGAACGAAGATGGGTGCAGCCTGGAGGAGTCTGGAGAGAGCGCACCCGGAGACAAGACGTCTGGAGGAGAGTCCAGAGAGAGCGTACCCGGAGATGGAGGGAGAGACAGGCAGCACCGACCCAGTGGTCAGGAGCCTGCTGCAAGCAACAACCCCACTAGGCTTAGTGGAGATCCTGGCACAGCTCCCCCGAGACCGGGAGTGTGCACAGACCGCGCTGGAGGGCCTCGCACGGAGGATGGCCCGGGTGCAGCGGGAGACGTTGGCGGAGTGGAGCCGAGAGATGGCCCAGCAGACCGAAACCCGACAGCGGAGCACGCCACCCGAGATGAGGAGACAGACCGCCTCTGAGGATGGCGCAGGAGGAATGAAGGCAGGAGACGGCGCCGAGAAGGGAGCTGAATGGACGGATGCAGGTAAAGGGGACGTCTCTACCCCGAGCCGAGAAACCGTGTACCTGTCCCAGCTCCCCGTCGCAGAGCCCGAAATTCCCCCTGCCGTGCCCGTCGCTGCATCGTCACCGCCGCCGACTAGGCCTCAACCGGAAACCGCGGCCGCGACCCCTGTGACTTCACACGCCTCGACCTCGAGCGTGGCAAAGCAGGAAATACCACCGGCCTGGTCGCAAGGCCTAGTACCTCCGGGCGCCGCTATTCCAACAGCGCCCCCTACCTCCGCGGAGCCACCGGCCTGGTCGCAGGGCCGACTAACCCAGGGCGCCGCCGTTCTTACGGTGCCCTTTGCCTTTAGGGTGCCCCAAGCCTGGTCGCAAGGCCTGGTCGACCCGGGCGCCGCTACCATCAACGCGCCCTCAACATCTAGAGTGCCGCACCTGGGTGAAGACCTGTTCGCCCAGCATACG
Organism: Phyllobates terribilis; assembly: GCF_046119375.1. Lineage (NCBI taxonomy): Eukaryota > Metazoa > Chordata > Amphibia > Anura > Dendrobatidae > Phyllobates > Phyllobates terribilis. Next base: position 206,950,304 of record NW_027362763.1, read on the forward strand.
TGCCCGGATGGGCAGCCCTTTGTATGGCCCCAGGAGTATATTCAGCTGGAACTCCAGAGAGCAAGGCCCATGTGCGAACCCCTGATTCCGGCTCCGAAGCCCGTAAAGAGGACCTCGCCCCCGCTAGAGGAGGCACAGTTTGAGTGGGACCCCACCGGAGAAGACCTCATGGGGTTCACTCAGGAGACTCGGGCGGCCGCAGCGGAGCGTGCAGAGTGCTGCCGGCAGCAGCTCGAGGTCTTCGAGAGGGAGCGGAGAGAGAGGCGGGTCCGGGAACAGCAAATGCAGATAAGGAGCGCGGAGCAGAAGAGCCGGACCAGGAGGAAACCCCGTGCAGCTCATGGTCCCCGTGCCACCGGGACTGTGATAAAATTCAATATGCAGCACGGATGGGGCTTTATTAGAGACCATCAGACCCCCGGCGACGTCTTTGTCACCCGCAGAGACGTGGAGTCCCATCTGCCGGAGGGACACAGAGGTCGTGACCTGTATGTAGGGGACGAGGTCACCTTCACCCGGCACAAGTGTGCCAAAGGACCCTACGCCCTCCATGTGCATCGCCTGACGGAGGAGGAGCTGCGGTGTGAGGAGGAGCAAGAGGACCCGGACGGGTCTGAAGAATCTAAAGAAGGAGCAGGAGGACGCCGTCGTTGAAGTACGGTAGAGAGAGACTGTACATAGTTACCCGTCAGGGTATAAGAACTGTTCTAGTTAAAATATAGTCCCCGTTGGGACCAGCCAATTGAACTGAAACCCGTGTGTCCCTATTCCCACTGACCGAGGACTGAGAGCGGCCATATCCCCTTTTTGTATATAGTTGCGCTTCCTAAAGCGCCCCCTACCGGTTTTATAGGAAACTGTTTTCTTCCAAGAGAGACTGTCGCACCTTACCCGGTCACAAGTTGCACCGTGGCCGGAGGAACAAGAATGTTATTTATGAAAAGTTTTATATGAAAAGTTTGATAGCTGATAATATATATAATGTTTTATATGTTTATGTTTTGAAAAAAAATGTATGTTTGTGGATGTTTTTATTATCTTACAGCCCGAGGACGTGCTGTGGTTTACCAGGGGGGAATGTAGCACCCTGAGGATTCGGCTGCTACAGGGGTATTGCACCTCAACCCAGAGGTGTGATATTCCACTCCCGGGTAAGGATGGAGTGTGGAACTGAGCTCAGTTAGCTGCATGCACTACACACATCCCATTTCCGAGGAACAGACCGATGGTACTCCCACTAGAGAAATGTGCAGGTACGACAGTGTCTGTTCCTGGCTGGAGTGGGAGGGGGGTGGAACATCCCAGTAGTGTAGGGGCAGATAGGGGGAGCAGTCTGGGTAATGCTAGGAGCTCATTGGGTGCTGGTCACCTGAGCTCACACATAGAGGGAGTATATAAGGTGGGCACCATCTTAGATCAGGGTCAGTCTGTCAGAGTTTAGTCAGAGGAGCAGAGCAGAGAAGCTCAGCCAGAAGGGCTGACAGGGAGTTGTGGTTCCGGCTGGGCCCAGCTCCAAGGCCAAGAGAGAGAGAGGAGTCAGAAGGACCCAGAGAGAAGGAGAAGGAACCCCAAGACCCCAGAATACAAACAACAGGGTGAAGGGTTGGCACCTAGGGTACCGGATCCCAAGCTGGCAGAGAGAAAAGCACACCTTAGCCAGAGACCGGAGGTCGTGGGCAGGATCTGCCACGACCCTCACCAAATCCACCAGGAAGGCAGACCAAGTATAGGGTCAGGGAACCCAGAGGAGGTGTACCCACCAAGAGACCCGAGGGAGCCGGACATAGGTGGATCCCTGGTGAGAACGGCCAGAAGAGAGGGAAAGTCAGACAGGAGCTCAGGACCACGCTCCAGAACTGCCTGGGGGTTAGCCGAGTCCACGACCTGGTGGACGCAGCACGGCTCGGGTGGTCGCTTCAGGCCAGAGTGACCATAAGAACACCCGTAAGTAAAAACCCCTGAACTGCACAGCCCGACTCTGAGTCTTCTTGCTGATTCATCCTGCACCTTCACAACCACCATCCTCTACATCTGACCCCCTGAGGCTATACCCCTCCCGTTGGGGGTTATACTACCCGAAGCTGCACACATACCACCAGCCTCAGCGGACCCTGCTGCAGCGGCGGCCGTATTGACCGCAAATCAACGGGTGGCGTAGTCGACATAAAAGAACATCTAGTAACATCTATAAGGACTGCCACACACTGAGCTTGACACCCTGGGCACGGACCGGGTCACCGCCACTCGGAGACTACAACCCCCATCTGATCCGGCTCCGGGTATCCCCCAAACAACACTGGCCCAGGGGGCGCGTCAAAAAGAATTAAGAAAACTGTATGAAAGACCTAGCTTGAATCACAAGTTATTTTTATTAAGAAAGCTTTACAGTATGAGATTGAGTGCAAATGATGACATGCAGAAGCACATATTCTCAATGATGGAAGTGATATCACAGCTAAGATCTATTGGTGAAGACATTAAAGAAAGTCATGTAGCAGCTATATTATTGTGCAGTTTACCAGATTCGTATACAGCCTTGATAAATGCCCTTGAGACGAGACCAGAAACTGACATTACATTAGATTTTGTGAAAACAAGACTAATAGATGAATATCAGAGAAGAAAAGAACAAAGAAATGATTCTTCTACTGAAAAGGACAGTGAAAACGCTCTTGAAGCTACAGAATTTAAAAAACACTATAATAAAGAGACAAGAGAATGCTTCAGATGTAAGAAAAAAGGTCATTTAAAGAAAGACTGTACCATATGGAAAGCAGAACAACAAAAATTACAACATAAAAAGCATACACAGAAAGTAATAAACACAATTTCCGATTTATGTGAGAATAATTGGAATGGCACATTTAAAGTAACAGACAAGAAATCATCACTTGGTTGGTTTATTGATTCAGGAGCAACGAGTCATATGACAAGTGACAAGAATTTCTTTACTGATCTTGATTTAGATAAGAAAGAAGCCATTTATCTTGCAGATAGAAGCAAAATAACCGCAGAAGGTATCGGACAAGGTATGCTAAATTGTTCGGACAAGATTCAAAGATAGTTGTACAGGATGTGTTGTATGTTTCAAAATTGGAAGGCGGATTATTATCTGTGAAATGTTTAACAGCAAAAGGACTTACAGTAAAATTCAAAGACAATGAGTGTGCAATTATTGAAGGAAACAAGATGATCACCAAAGTCAAGGCAGATGAACAATTATATCATTTTGACACACCAAAGGAACAGATGAAGGTATGTACACATGATCACAAAAACTGTAGTCACATGTGGCATAGACGTCTAGGACATAGACACCCTGACAGTATAAGGGAACTACAGAGAAAAGAATTGACAAAAGATTTAAAGATATCAGATTGCTCAATTACCGTAAGATGTGAATGTTGTATAAAATCCAAATCCACAAGGATATCTATTCCAAAAGAAAGTGAGATGAAAAGCGAAAGACCACATGATTTGGTGCATACTGACGTATGTGGACCCATGAAAGTGACTACATCAGGAGGCAATAGATACATGTTGACTTTTATAGACGACTACTCAAGATACACAGTCATATACTTAATTAAGAACAAAAGTGAAGTTTTTGATAAACTTGTAGACTATGTAACAAGATCAAGTAACAAATTTCAAAGGAAGCCAATTGTAATCAGAAGTGATAATGGAGGTGAATTTACAGGTCACAGAATAGAAGACTACTTAAGACAAAATGGAATAGAACACCAGAAAACTGTTCCATACAAACCTGAACAAACTGGAGTAGCAGAAAGGAAAAACAGAATTGTAACAGAAATGATAAGATGTATGCTGACGGATTCCAAACTACCAGAGAAATATTGGGGTGAGGCAGCAATGACAGCTACATATCTACAGAACCGACTTTTTTCCAGAAAACTGACGAAAACTCCATATGAAATGTGGCAAGGTATGAAACCAAGTATCAATCATTTAAAAGTTTTTGGATGTAAACTTTTTATATTCATTCCAACAAAAAAACGTTCCAAACTTCAAAACAGATCCATGGAAGGAATATTCGTTGGATATAGTGAAAATTGCAAAGGATATAGAATCCTAGATCCCAAAGCAGACAGAGTTACGGTGAGTAACAGTGTGACATTCATTGAAGATTTAAATGAAGACATTATGATTTCAGTTGAAACAAAAAATGAGAAAAACAATAGTGACATAACTGAAGAAATATCTGATGAGAAAGAAGTAGAAATTAATGAAGAACAAAATACTGAAAGTGAAGAATCACAACTACAAACAGACACAGAACCGAGACGTTCAATGAGAGAGAACAAAAGAAAACCACCAAAATGTCTCTCATACAAGACAAGCATAAGAAAATCTATGAGCCTACCTCTTGGGAAGACATATCTAAACTTCCTGAAGAAGAAGCTAATAAATGGATAGAAGCAACAGAAACAGAAATTAAATCCATGCATGATTCAAATACATGGACACTAACAGATTTGCCAGAAGGAAGAAAAGCCATAGGTTGTAAATGGATTTTTAAAGTAAAATACCAAACAGATGGCACAGCTGAAAGATACCAAGCAAGACTCGTAGCTAAAGGGTATTCTTAAAAATATGGAGAAGACTATGATGAGACATTTGCTCCAGTTGTCAAACACACTACAATAAGAACTTTACTTACAGTTGCAGCAATGAAACAGATGGAACTGAGACATCTGGATGTAAAGACAGCATTTTTGAATGGAGATTTAACAGAAGACATTTACATGGAACAACCTCCAGGATTCAAAGATGAAAGAAATCCAAACAAAGTTTGCAAACTACAGAAAAGCATATATGGTTTAAAGCAAGCAGCTAAAGCGTGGAATGACAAAATCACGGAAGTACTTACAAATGAAAAATTTCAAAGAAGCAAAGCCGATCAATGCTTGTACACAAAAAGGCTGATTAATAGATGGATTTATGTACTCATATATGTAGACGACATTTTGATTTGTTTTAAACAAGAAAGGGATAAAGAAAACATTCTAAAAATCCTGAAGCAACATTTCGAAATCAAAGACTTGGGAAATGTGAAACAGTACCTAGGAATACAGGTAGAAAGAGGAGAAGATGGAAGTTTCCTACTGAATCAAAATCACATGATTCAAGACATAACAGAAAAATTTGGATTAAAGGATGCAAAAACAGTAAAGTCTCCAATGGAAACTAATTATCTCAAAGAGATGAACAGTGAAAAAAATATGCTACCAAATAATGAAGAATACAGAACAGCAATAGGAAAACTACTGTATCTAGCGACCGTTACAAGACCAGACATCGCAGCAGCAGTAGGAATCCTGAGTAGAAAGGTATCAAAACCAAATAAAGCTGATTGGAATGCCGTGAAGAAAGTAATGCGTTATTTGAAAGGAACTAGCAATGTTAAGCTGAAGTTACCCACAAGTGATAATTGCATTTTAACAGGATATGTTGATGCAGATTAGGCTGGAGATCCAACTGACAGAAGATCTACCAGTGGACATATTTTTTTTCTCTCAGGTGGACCAATAAGTTGGACAAGTAAGAAACAGTCAATTGTGACACAGTCTTCAACAGAAGCAGAATATGTTGCCGCAGCACATGCGAGTCAAGAAGTACTGTGGTTAAGACAATTGTTGACAGAATTAGGACAACCACAGTTGGAACCAACAAAACTGAAAGAGGACAATCAAGGATGTTGTTCTTGCTCAGATGGAAAGAGTCAATCCAAGAACCAAGCATATTGATGTGAAATATCATTTCTTGAGAGATCATCAGGAACAAGGAGTCTTGAAGTTGGAGTATTGTCCTACTGAAGAAATGACAGCAGACATCTTCACGAAGGTGTTGAATGCTGATAAACACCAGAGACTAATAAAAAAGTTGGGTTTGATTGAATAAGTCCTTACTGTTGAGAAAGGGTGTTGACATATGCAACAGATTAGGACTTATTATAAGTGAAAGGAGGACTTTATACTAACCAGACAGCAGATGGCGATAGTGTGTAAAGTTATATGCTTGCTGTAAGGGTGGGAGGAAAGCTCTCTATTGTTGGTTGTTTTTACTTCCTGTGTTTTCTCTTTTTTTCCTGAATGTGTTATGTCAGCAGCACACGGACTGTGTGACACTGAATTCTATCTCATGTTTAACCAGTATGAAGTAAATACTGTTTACTCAAGATATCTTGCTGATTGAAGCTCTCGTAAGTACAGTGGTGACTGTAAGAAGATGCACTCTGCGACAGTATGTTCATGTATACCTCCCAGGGGTAAATGTTTGTCAGCCCATACACTTAGTGCATGGGCATTACAAGTATAGGAGGCCCGCTCCTTTCTAATGGGAACATTTTTTTATGAGGCCCTCCTCCACGTCTCTTCCAAGGGGCATTGAAGTGCCTCCAAATTTTTGGCAACCCTTGCATTCACTGCACATGCCAACACTATGGGAGACTCTCTCCTTTCTAATGGGAATTTGTCGTTACTGTGGCCCTGCTCTATGTGTCTTTAAATTCTTAGTGGGGTTTTTCCAAAAATTGGTCAGCCGTTGGACTCACTGCATACCCTATAACTGTATAGCAGACTCTCTCCTTTCTAATGGGAATTTGTCGTTACTGTGGCCCTGCTTTATGTGTCTTTAAATACTTAGTGGGGCTTTTCCAAAAATTGTTCAGCCGTTGGACTCACTGCATACCCTATAACTGTATAGCAGACCCTCTCCTTCTAATGGGAACATGTCGTTACTGTGGCCCTGCTCTATGTGTCTTTAAATTCTTAGTGAGGTTTTTCCTAAAATTGGTCAGCCTTTGGACTCACTGCATACCCTATAACTGTATAGCAGACTCTCTCCTTTCTAATGGTAATTTGTCGTTACTGTGGCCCTGCTCTATGTGTCTTTAAATTCTTAGTGGGGTTTTTCCTAAAATTGGTCAGCCTTTGGGCTCACTGCATACCCTATAACTGTATAGCAGGCTCTCTCGTTTCTAATGGGAATTTGTCATTACTGTGGCCCTGCTCTATGTGTCTTTAAATTCTTAGTGAGGTTTTTCCTAAAATTTTTCAGCCGTTGGACTCACTGCATACCCTATAACTGTATAGCAGACTCTCTCCTTTCTAATTGGAATTTGTCGTTACTGTGGCCCTGATCTATGTGTCTTTAAATTCTTAGTGGAGTTTTTCCCAAATTTTGGCAGCCCTTGCAGTCAAAAAAGCAGCCATAGAGTGTCCGGGAACATTCCCCCACACTTTTGTTAGCCAGGGCTGCTTCTTGGCAGGGTTGGACGGGCCCACCAGAGAACCGGAGACTCCTGGTTTCTCCTTCAGGAGAGTTCATAGTGCCGAGGTGAGGCCATGATGATGATAAAGGCCACCATCTGCTTAGTTTTCTATTACTTGGAATGCAAGCGCAAGTATGCAGCCAGCCATCCACCGATAGGCCGCAACACTAAACTGCCAGATTTCTGGGCAGCTGCTTGCACTTGAAATGCGGCCTTTTAGGCTCATGGAGGCGGAAGCTTTCTACAATCTTATGGCGGCGACGACCGGGTATTCATACTCGGTCCCCAGCCGCCATTATTTTTCCCGGTATCGTCTCCGCCTTTCACAAGCACGGGTCCCACAACATTACCCGTGCCCTCCCCAGTGCACTTACTGGGAAGGACCGCCTAACCACAAACACGTGGACAGGTGAATGTGGCCAGGGATGGTACAGAGCCAGTCCACAGCTTTTTTTGCTGAGTTGTATTTCACCACAGCCATATTCTTTAGCTTGGTGAAAGGACTTGGGAAACCATATCTACCCAGGTGTCATTTCTCCCAGGAAGTCCTCTAAAGCTGCTTTCACTTGAAATGTGGCCTTTTAGGCTCGTGGAGGCGGAAGCTTTTCATAACCTCATGCCGGCGGCGAACGGGTGTCCATACTCGGTCCCCAGGCGCCACTATTTCTCCCGGCATCGTCTCCGCCTTCCACAAGCACGGGTCCCACAACATTACCCGTGCCCTCCCCAGTGCACTTTCTGGGAAGGACCGTCTAACCACAAACACGTGGACAGGTGAATATGGCCAGGGACGATATGGAGCCAATTCAGATCTGAAGTCCAATTCAGATCTGATGATCGAACACCGGTCCTTGAAGAGACCGATCGACACTCAGAAGGAGCAGAATTACCAGACCATGTGGAAACAGGTGACTCAGGAGAAGTACATGAACTTAAGAAGGCCGCTCCAAGAGCATCTGAGGAAGGACGGGAAATGAGTGCGGCAGAAGAAACTCCTGTGACCGAAGAACCCGTGGTATCTGAGGAACATCCCACCAGGAGGATGTCGACTCAAGAAGTGAGGAAGCCCGTGATGCTGACGTATGAGACACTTGGTGAACCGAGTCAAGTGCCAAGGACTGTTGACTGGAAACAGGTATTACTGTTGAGTGGCATTCACCACCGAGAGGCAGTATGGAAGATGTTGCCTACTGGACAGACTTGTTTTCATGCTTTGATTTTTCTTAAAAGACTTTGTAGAAACAAAGAACTGTTAAAGCATAGATAGAGAGAGCTGGTTGAAGACGTACGAAAATCTCCAGCTGAAGAGATGCTGATTGTTTTAATTGTGTTAATTGTTTATTTCTTATAGGCGTCCTACAAGAAAAAGGTCATAAGAATAGGTTGTTATTGTTTATGATCATTATACCAATTTGTCAATGCCAATTTGTATATAAAGTTATCCAACTTTCACCACTGTCTCAGAATTAGTCAGATTGACCAATTAAGATGAATGTCAAGGAAGACATTCAAAAAAAGAGGGAAGAGTGTGACATGCAGAAGTAGTGCTGTTGCAGAGTGTGACATGCAGAAGTAGTGCTGTTGCTTTAAAAACATTCAGCAACTATTAGAAGTAACACAAGCACATAAGACAGAAAGTGTTGTGCTCCAGAAGCATCCAGCAACTAGAGGGGTTAACACAATCACAGGAGAAGGGGAGTGTTTTAGCAGAGCCCCAGGGGGATTCTGGGGAAGTTGTTTACTGTCTGGCTGGAGCCGAAGAGAAAGGTGGTGTGTGTGTTCTGCTTCTGACAGAAGCGCCCCTGCAAGTGAAAAGGATTCAAGTCTGGAGTGAAGCTAAGCACAGGTCAGGTAGAGATCCTGAACTAGCAGTGCAGATTATTGTCCAACAGAAAGATAAGGACTGTAAGAAATGGTGTCACAGGGATCATCTCCTTCAGCAAACCTACCCCACTCCTCCATCTCACTGTGCTGTAAAGAATGCTGTGTTCATTATTGTGCCTTTGCATTAGAACTGTTCTGTCCTGTACTACTGGAAAGACTGTGAACTGCTGTGCTGCTAAGGAAACTGTACTGTTTGTCACTGGAGCCTGTTGCTCATAAGACTTAACTTGCACTGGCTGTGCGGCTTCTTATTAAATGCTACTGTTCTACCGTTTATGAGGACTCTTGTAAAGTGTGTCTGGTCAGCAAGTGAAACAACCTACACGTCTGTGCCTGAGGGTCAATACCCTTGTGTGCCTGAGAGAAGCTGCAGCACATGGTCTATGGTCGCCCTGAGTAACAGTTCCCCCAGGATTCCAAAGAATTCATGTAATCTGTCTCGCCCCCTACCTAGCGACGTGCGTGTAACATAATAGAAACAAGTCACCAATTCTGCATTTATCACCCACTCCTGAGAAAAAATACTGACTGAATACTAACCAAATACTGATAGTGGGGCCATGGCCTTGCATAACATCACTCCTCGGGGGACTAGAGTATATTTGCGCAAAAAAAATAGTGATTTTTTAAAAAAGTCGCAATTGATAAATCAGTGGAAAACATCTGAAAATCCCAAACGTCACCAACAGTAACAAGCATAAAACAAACAAAAACAGGAGAACACACGTGAAAAATGAGCAAATTAAAGGAAAAAAATAAGGTGGATATTAATAACAGGCCAAACCCCCAAAAAACTAGTCAAAAAAGGCACAAATGCAGTAAGAAATCAGGCCCTATGTGCTTAGTTTGGGCTGACACTCTCAATTTTCAGAATAATACATTTACAATACAATACATAAAGTCATGCCTCAATCATCCCAAGCCTCTTACCCAAACATAGTATTGCCATGATATTTCATTTGTTATGTTATTCGGTACTTGTCTAACAATTTGCAGCAAGCTTTAGTACATACTTTTTATTGTTTTACCATTTTTAGAAAATAAGAAACAGTTGTAAGTAAAAATGATCATGAATTCTTGATAATGCCCAAACTTCAAGCTTGTGCCAGTTCAGCATGTATATTCTGTACTTCATCAGCTATAAAAAGAGTCAGAATGTTTATTACCCCTTCAGTATCACATTTTTAGTCTAGTTGCACATGATAAAACCCAGCAAACCTGGGATTTAGAGTACAATATTCAAAGCAAGCAACACACTTCTACAATAAAGACCAAGAATGTTAAAATGAGTTATTATGAAAGTAGCAGTAACCTTTTACTTCTACATTGTGGTGTGAAAATAGTCAAAATCTACAGTGCTTTAAGGGGGTTTTCTTATCAATAACAGTTAAATCTGCAATTTACTTGTAAAAAACAAGCACCAGAAAAACCAGTACCAGAGATATCCATGTCCGTGTGCCGCTTCAAGAGCACACGTACCGGCGCCTGGGAATCAGTGTACAGTTAGCGATGTTCCCGGCGCTGCGATCAGTACCAGCAGGGACAATGATGAGAGTAGTAGTGTCTCCTCCTGCAGTGTCTGACTGTAAAAATAAGAATAAAATAGAAAAATCCTTATACTCACCTGTCCTAAGTGTCCCCTGCTGAAATCCATGCGACCAATCAAGCCGAGGAGTCAGGGAGAATGACTCCTGCAGCGAACAGGCTCCTGGTCTGTGCTGATGCTTAGTGAGTGACAGGACACCGCTCACTCAGCACAGCTCTGAGGTCGCTCGCTGTAGGAGTCATTCTCCCCGGCTCCTCGGCGTAATTGGTCACATGGATTACAGCGGGGGACACTTAGGACAGGTGAGTATAAGGATTTTTTTTATTTTATTCTTATTTTTACAGATGGAAACAGCGGGAGCAAACTACTACCCTCATCATTGTCCCCGCTGGTGCTGATCGCCACGCCGGCAGGGGACTATGATGAGGGCAGCGTTCAGCACCCGGCACTTGGGAACAGTGCTAACTGTACCGCTGATTCCCAAACGCCTGTACGTTTCACACGGATGGCATCCATGAATGGTATGTGTTTACACGTACCCATTGACTTGAATGGGTCCATGTGATCCGTGCTGCCGGCCAAAAACAGACATGTCTACATGTGGATCACACAGATACAAGGTGTGTGGAAACACACTGACATGTGCACCGACCCATTCATTTGAATGGGTTTGCGTGTGTCAGTGTCTCCGGTACGTGTGAAAACTGTCACCACACGTACTGGACACACTGACCTGTGAAATAGCCCTTATTTGAAGAGACACGTATGAATGGCGCATGATCCACCACAGCTGCATTTACATGGTGCTCTTCAGAGCACTGGTTCTCGGGATCATGGGGGTCCCAGCAGTCAGACCCCCAACGATTGGAAAGTTCTCAGGATATGACATTACTTTGAATAATCCATTTAAACGGGTTTCTAATATTTATTTTTATTTTCCCATAGAAATATTGAAAATAATAAACCAATATTAACCCTCCCAAAGTCTAATGTTGCCTCTCCGGCAACAGGACTGGAGAAGTGGTACTATGCAGTGTGCAGGACAGGAAGAGTGTTACTGTGCAGTGTGTTTATACAGGAGAAGTGGTACTGTGCAGTGTATATATACAGGACAGGAGAAGTGGTAATGTGCAGTGTATATATGTAGGGGATCGGCCATTACCGGACATTGAATACACTGTGACTTTAAAGCATCATGCTCCCCTTTGAGCCTTGCTGTTGGACTAGTTCCCTCCCCCTGCTGTTGTTGGTATGTGTTGGGAGAGAAAGGAGAACTAGGAAGTAGAGACCTGTGTGGATGTGTGTGTGTGTGAGGTAACAGGGAGACGCTTTCAGCTTCCCTGATCACCAGAGACTATAAAGAAGACACTGTTAATCTAAGGAAAGAGAAGATTACGGACTATAGTAAGATTTGTTGTTTGGAACTGTGTTGAGGAGTAGAGAAATGTATCCTTTTCTTGAAGAACATTTTCCCTGGAGACTAAGGACCTGAGATAACACACAACACAGCGTGTCAGCCATTTCTGTGAGAGTGAAGCAAGGTTTGCCTGCCGGCTGGATGAAAGAGGACCCTTATACAAGGAAAAGACTCAAGTGAATTCATCCAGCTCTTTCCCACCAGGAACAAGCGGCGGCCGCCATCTGCGCCTGATCTGTACACGCATGAGTGACCCATCGATGTGAACTGTGTTAGGGTTTAGCATAGTTTTCTGTAGCTAGGATGCTGTAGCAGCGTGGCCCAGACAGCGGAAAGCCAGATAGGGGATTAGCTCAGAGTAGTTTGTGAAACTGGTTGTGCACTGTTTGTTCTGAGCTTCATTTCATTGCCATAGCTGGAGCATAGTTTGTGACTTGCTCCAGCTATATCTTCCTATGTTCATGTTGGTAATATCGTTATTGTAAATATTGTTATTTTCATCTCCCAGGATATAATTCCTTTGTATATAATAAAGCCGGAGTTTTGTTTCAGTCTTCTCATCTGCTGTGCCGTACTTGAATCCTACCTTGCGGTGTTCTTTGGACACCGCTACATATATACAGGAGAAGTGGTACTGTGCAGTGTATATGTACGGGACAGGAGGAGTGGTGCTGTGCAGTGTATAGTGTATATATACAGGACAGGAGAAGTGGTACTGTGCAGTGTATATATACATGACAGGAGAAGTGGTACTGTGCAGTGTATATACAGGACAGGAGAACTGGTACTGTGCAGTGTGTATATACAGGACAGGAGAACTGGCTCTGTGCAGTGTATATATACAGGACAGGAGAGCTGACTCTGTGCAGTGTATACATATATAGGACAGGAGAGCTGACACTGTGCAGTGTATATATACAGGATAGAAGTCTTATCATAGCCCTTATCATAGCCATTATAAAAGTCATATCGTAGCCCTTATATACAGTGCTGGCCAAAAGTATTGGCACCCCTGCAATTCTGTCAGATAATACTCAGTTTCTTCCTGAAAATGATTGCAATCACAAATTCTTTGGTATTATTCTCTTCATTTAATTTGTCTTCAATGAAAAAAACACAAAAAGAATTGTCCTAAAGCCAAATTGGATATAATTCCACATCAAACCTAAAAAAGGGGGTGGACAAAAGTATTGGCACCCTTTGAAAAATCATGTGATGCTTCTCTAATTCGTGTAATTAACAGCACCTGTAACTTACCTGTGGCACCTAACAGGTGTTGGCAATAACTAAATCACACTTGCAGCCAGTTAACATGGATTAAAGTTGACTCAACCTCTGTCCTGTGTCCTTGTGTGTACCACATTGAGCATGGAGAAAAGAAAGAAGACCAAAGAACTGTCTGAGGACTTGAGAAACCAAATAGTGAGGAAGCATGAGCAATCTCAAGGTTACAAGTCCATCTCCAAAGAACTGAATGTTCCTGTGTCTTCCGTGCGCAGTGTCATCAAGAAGTTTAAAGCCCATGGCACTTTGGCTAACCTCCCTAGATGTGGACGGAAAAGAAAAATTGACGAGAGATTTCAACACAAGATTGTGCGGATGGTGGATAAAGAACCTCGACTAACATCCAAACAACTTCAAGCTGCCCTGCAGTCCGAGGGTACAACAGTGTCAACCCGTACTATCCGTCGACGTCTGAATGAAAAGTGACTGTATGGTAGGATACCCAGGAAGACCCCACTTCTTACCCCGAGACATAAAAAAGCCAGGCTGGAGTTTGCCAAAACTTACCTGAGAAAGCCTAAAACGTTTTGGAAGAATGTTCTCTGGTCAAATGAGACAAAAGTAGAGCTTTTTGGGAAAAAGCATCAACATAGAGTGTACAGGAAAAAAAAAGAGGCATTCAAAGAAAAGAACACGGTCCCTACAGTCAAACATGGCGGAGGTTCCCTCATGTTTTGGGGTTGCTTTGCTGCCTCTGGCACTGGACTGCTTGACCGTGTGCATGGCATTATGAAGTCTGAAGACTACCAACAAATTTTGCAGCATAATGTAGGGCCCAGTGTGAGAAAGCTGGGTCTCCCTCAGAGGTCATGGGTCTTCCAGCAGACAATGACCCAAAACACACTTCCAAAAGCACTATAAAATGGTTTGCGAGAAAGCACTGGAGACTTCTAAGGTGGCCAGCAATGAGTCCAGACCTGAATCCCATAGAACACCTGTGGAGAGATCTCAAAATGGCAGTTTGGAGAAGGCACCCTTCAAATATCAGGGACCTGGAGCAGTTTGCCAAAGAAGAATGGTCTACAATTCCAGCAGAGCATTGTAAGAAACTCATTGATGGTTACCAGAAGCGGTTGTTCGCAGTTATTTTGGCTAAAGGTTGTGCAACCAAGTATTAGGCTGAGGGTGCCAATACTTTTGTCCAGCCCTTTTTTGGAGTTTTGTGTGAAATGATCAATGATTTGATTTTTGCTTCATTCTCTTTTGTGTTTTTTCCTTGCAAGCAAATTAAATGAAGAGAATAATACCAAAGAATTTGTGATTGCAATCATTTTCAGGAAGAAACTGAGTACTATCTGACAGAATTGCAAGGGTGTCAATACTTTTGGCCAGCACTGTAAGTCATATCATATAGCCCTTATATAAGTCATATCATATAGCCCTTATAGAAGTCATATCATAGCCCTTATAGAAGTCATATCATAGACCTTATAGAAGTCATATCATATAACCTATATTATATGACTTCTATAAGGGCTATTATATGACTTCTATAAGGGTTATATGATATGACTTCTATAAGGGCTATGATATGACTTCTATAAGGGCTATGATATGACTTCTATAATGGCTATGATAAGGGCTATGATATGACTTCTATAAGGGCTATGATATGACTTCTATAATGGCTATGATAAGGGCTATGATATGACTTCTATAAGGGCTATGATATGACTTCTATAAGGGCTATGATATGACTTCTATACTCACTCCCTGTAGAAATCATATCTTCTCTTGGCCAAATAAACTCATTATGCAGAACTGGCTGGAGGACTGCCCATTTTAAAGGGAAACTATAATTATCATTCTTCAGTTCCCAGCCCCAGAAGTCAGCCCTTAGCCTCAGAAGTCAGCCCTTAGCCTCAGAAGTCAGCCCTTAGCCCCAGAAGTCAGCCCTTAGTCCCAGAAGTCAGCCCCCAGCCCCAGAAATCAGCCCCAGAAATCAGCCCCAGCCCCAGCGCCCCTAATCCCGCTGCGGCTACGCCTTCAGATTTAACCCCTTAAGCCCCGAGGGTGGTTTGCACGTTAATGACCAGGCCAATTTTTACAATTCTGACCACTGTCACTTTATGAGGTAATTACTCTGGAACGCTTCAACGGATCCCCCTGATTCTGAGATTGTTTTTTCGTGACATATTGTACTTCATTAATGTGGTAAAATTTCTTCGATATCACTTGCGTTTATTTGGGAAAAAAATGGAAATTTGGCGAAAATTTTGAAAATTTTGCAATTTTCAAAATTTGAATTTTTATGCCCTTAAATCAGAGAGATATGTCACACAAAAGAGTTAATAAATAACATTTCCCACATGTCTACTTTACATCAGCACAATTTTGAAACCAAAATTTTTTTTTGTTAGGGAGCTATAAGGGTTAAAAGTTGACCAGCGATTTCTCATTTTTCCAACAAAATTTACAAAACCATTTTTTTAAGGACCACATCACATTTGAAGTCACTTTGAGAGGTCTTTATGACAGAAAATACCCAAAAGTGACACCATTCTAAAAACTTCACCCCTCAAGGTGTTCAAAACCACATTCAAGAACTTTATTAACCCTTCAGGTGCTTCACAGGAATTTTTTGGAATGTGGAAGAAAAAAATGAACATTTAACTTTTTTCACAAAAATGTTACTTTAGACCCAATTTTTTTTATTTTCACAGGGGTAACAAGAAAAAATGGACCCCAAAATTTGTTGTGCAATTTCCCCTGGGCACGCAGATACACAATATGTGGGGAAAAACACTGTTTGGGCGCACGGCAGGGCTCGGAAGGGAAGGAGCGCCATTTGACTTTTTGATTGTAAAATTTGCTTGAATAATTAGCGGACACCATGTTGTGTTTGGAGAGCCCCTGTGTGCCCAAACATTGGAGCTCCCCCACAAGTGGCCCCATTTTGGAAACTAGACCCCCCAAGGCACCTATCTAGATGCATAGTGAGCACTTGGAACCCCCAGGTGCTTCACAAATTGATTTGTAAAAATGAAAAAGTGTTTTTTTTTTCACTTTTTCATTTTTACGAATCAATTTGTGAAGCACCTAGGGGTTCCAAGTGCTCACTATGCATCTAGATAGGTGCCTTGGGGGGTCTAGTTTTCAAAATGGGGTCACTTGTGGGGGAGCTCCAATGTTTGGGCACACAGGGACTCTCCAAATGCAACATGGTATCCGCTAACAAATTGAATGGAAAATCGTCTCAAAGTGTTAGCGGACACCATGTTGCGTTTGGAGAGCCCCTGTGTGCCCAAACATTGGAGCTCCCCTACAAGTGACCCCATTTTGGAAACTAGACCCCCAAAGGCACCTATCTAGATGCATAGTGAGCACTTGGAACCCCCAGGTGCTTCACAAATTGATTTGTAAAAATGAAAAAGTGAAAAAAAAAAACCTTTTTCATTTTTATGAATCAATTTGTGAAGCACCTGGGGGTTCCAAGTGCTCACTATGCATCTAGATAGGTGCCTTGGGGGGTCTAGTTTCCAAAATGGGGTCACTTGTGGGGGAGCTCCAATGTTTGTGCACGCAGTAGCTCTCCAAACGCAACATGGCGTCCGCTAACAATTTGAGCCGATTTTCCATTCAATTTGTTAGCGGACACCATGTCGCGTTTGGAGAGCCCGTGATGTGCCTAAACAGTGGAGCTCCCCCACAAGTGACCCCATTTTGGAAACTATACCCCTCAAGGATTTTATTAAGGTGTATAGTGAACATTTTGAACCCCGAGGTGCGACACAGAATTTGTTTACATTAGGTCATCATATTGAATAAGTTGTCATTAGTCTTGAGCGCAAGTGCTCGCTACTTGAGTTTGCATCGGGTACTCAGGTATGCACCATGTACAGCGTGTGCTCGAGGGACATGCTCGAGTCCCTGCTCCGCATGTTTCACGGTTATTAGACACCCAAAAAAAAACATGCGGGGATCGCTCGTGCATGGCAGGCAATCCCCGTAAAGTTTTTTTGGCCGTGAAGCATATGGGGCAGATACTCGAGCATGTCACTCAAATACCCACGATACTCAATGCATACCAGAGCACCCGATGCAAACTCAAGTAGCGAGCACTTGCGCTCAACACTAGTCGCCATATCGTCATCTTTTTTTCTTACTTTTGAAAAAAATCCCAACCCCATCACAACCCTAACCCCAACCCTAACCCCATCCCCAGCCCTAACCCTAGCACAACCCTAACCCTAGCACAACCCTAACCCTAGCACAACCCTAACCCCAAACCCAGCCCTAACCCTAGCCCAATCCTAACCCAAGAGTTTATTTTTGACGCCGTTCCTCGTGCGGTATAAGTGATTAGACGACTTTATTCTTCGGGTCGGTGTGATTACAGCAATACCAGAATCATATGGGGTTTTTATGACTGACAGCTGTCACACACTAAAAGACGCAGTTTTTGTAAAATCTAGTTTTTGCATCGCCATATTTTGAGAGCTATAATTTTTCCAGATTTTGGCAGACAGTCATGTGACGGCTCGTTTTTTGCGGGATGAGTTGACGTTGTTATTGGTGCTATTTTCAGGCACGTGACATTTTTTGATCGTTTTCTATTCCGATTTTTGGGAGGCAGAATAAACAAAAACCAACAATTCAGGAATTGTTTTTTTTGTTCTTTTTCATTCTGTTCCGCGTGTGGTAAAATTGATAAGACAGCTTTATTCTTAGGGTCAGTACGTTTACAGCGGTACCATATTTATATCGTTTTTCTATGTTTTGCACTTTTACATAATAAAAGCAATTTTATAGAAAAAAATATTTTTTAGCATAGCTTTATTCTGAGAGCTATAACTTTTTTGTTTTTCGGCTGATGGAGCTGCATGTTGGCTTGTTTTTTGTGGGACGAGATGACGTTTTCAGCGGTACCATTTTTATTTATATTTGTCTTTTTGATCGCGTGTTATTCCATTTTTTGTTTGGCAGTATGGTGATAAAGCATTGTTTTTTGCTTCGTTTTTTTTTTTTTTTTACCGTGTTCACTGAAGGGGTTAACTAGTGAGACAGTTTTATAGGTCAGGTTGTTCCAGATGCGGCGATACCAAATATGTGTACTTTTATTGTTTTTTTTTTGTTTTTTTTATAATAATATTTATTGGTGGGTACATTATATTTTTATTTTTGGTGGATTATTTTTTTTATTTATTTTTTTATATTTTTGCAATTTTTTTTTTATTTTTTTTTTCACTTTCTGAAACTTTATATACTTTATTACTTTTTCCCACTCTGGGACTTTCACTTTTTTTTCTCTGATCGCCTGCATGGCACAGGAATGCAGCACCATCCATGTGTCATGGAGGCTGTCAGCGCTGGACAGGGAGAAGATTGTTTGGAGATGCACTGCGCATGTCCAAACAATCTTCCTGCTGTCTGGTGACCCGGATGTTGTCATGACGACATCGGGTCGTCATGGCAACACCCGGGAAGCCTTTGCAGACAGCGCTGGAAGCCGGAAGAGGAGGTGAGTATCTGCGATCACCTCCCCTTGCCCCCGCAATGCTGCGATCGACTTCGATCGCAGCATCGCGGGGGTTAATGTGCTGGGAGCAGTGCAGGACCGCTCCCTGCACATAGTATCGGGTGTCAGCTGTGACAATCAGCTGACACCCGGCGGCGATCGCGCCCGCACAGCCTGTGTGCGCGTGAGATCGCCATGACGTACTAATACGGGTCTGGCTCTTAAGTCCCAGGGCACAGACGCGTATTAGTACGTCAGATGTTGTTAAAGGGTTAAAGGGGGTAGCGGCTGAAAAAGGGGCCGGCGGCCGGATGAGCGGGCGCCGCGGCACACTATGCATGGCCACATCGCAGCCCAGCGGGAAAAATGCCCGGTTGGGCAGATTATCAGTCCAGGCC
The DNA here is from genome assembly GCF_046119375.1 of Phyllobates terribilis. Classification (NCBI taxonomy): domain Eukaryota; kingdom Metazoa; phylum Chordata; class Amphibia; order Anura; family Dendrobatidae; genus Phyllobates; species Phyllobates terribilis. The sequence continues at coordinate 206,969,585 of NW_027362763.1, forward strand.
TGTCCAGCATTATAGGTAAGACTTAACTGCCTTTTTGGCACACTTTTTGGAGAATTTGGACATTCATGTGTGAGGGGGAACCAAGTACAATATAAGGATAGAGTTATTCTACCATTGAAAGAGATTTATTCCCTTTCCACATTATCCTCCTATGTACTGAAACTACTTTTGTGTGCCCATTTGCTTAATTTTCTTCCTTCTTCTTTTCTCTTTTTTGTTACTCCTTTTTTTAGGTATCCTTATTTTCTGCTGGTCATTTCATGTTCACTTGATTGTTTTTAGTCAGATATTTTGTATTTCTAAAGGAAATAACATTTTAACCTTTAAAACTCCAATTGTTCTCCTTGTTTCTATTGATTCAGGAGTGGTTTGCTCTACATGAGTTACCTTAGTTTTTTGGTTTATTATGGCCTGAAAAAATGTGTTTTCATAATGTGCCTGGTTCTTAAGCTTCTAGTATATACATATATATAGTACTGTGAAAAAGCTTTCAGCAGGTGTGGAAAAAATGCTGCAAAGTAAGAATGCTTTCAAGAATAGAAGTGCTAATAGTTTATTTTTTATTAATTAGCAAATGCAAAGTGAATAAACAAAAGAGAAATCTAAATCAAGGCAATATTTGGTGTGACCGCCCTTTGCCTTCAAAATAGCATCAAAGCATCAGTTCTCTATGTACACTTGTACTAAGGCTGCGTGCCCACTATGCGTTTTTGAAGCGTTTTTGCCGCGGGATTTCCGCAGCGAAAACGCTTAAAAGACTCTTGGTAATACGTGCCCCATGGTCCCCAATGATAATCCGCATGTGCTGTGCTCATGCTGCGGAAATTTCTGCTGCGGATTATCATTGCGGAAAAATAAGCAGCATGTCCATTAATTTTGCAGATACGCAGCGTAATTGCCGCCATTGACTTGCATTGAATCGCTTAATATCCGCATGACTACATGTGCATATGCGGATATTAAGCGATTCAATGTGCGGATGGTACCCGAATCAGGAGAAGAGGAGACTCTCATCCAGACCTGGGTACCATAGTAACTGTTAAAAAAAGAATTTAAAATAAAAAATAAAAAATAAACATTATACTCACCTTCTGGTGTCCCCCGGTCTCCTGTACAATGCGTCCGGTCTCTTGTACGGCTTGCGATGGTCTAAAAGGACCTGCGGTGACGTCATTTAGTCATTTGACAGGTCACATCACCGCTGACGTCGGCGGTCGCGTGACCTGTCTATTCAGATAGTAAAAATGTGCCACAGCAGTACGATCCCTGAGTCGTTATTTAAGATTACACACCCAACGCCAATAAAGTCATTGTTTTTCTACAACTGTCAATTACTTTAAGTTTATTAACATTTATTCATAACATCCTAATGAGATGAGGACTCTAATAAGCTGTCTAGATGGGGAGCAGAGGAGAAATTTGGCAATGTTCCCGGTAATATTCCATTGTAAATCTGCAAAATGTAGTTGCTTGCCCTTGGTATGTAGGAGAATGAAATGTATAAATGTGCAAAGAACCTGTTTTATTTCAGTAAGTCAGACAGGATCTGAACCTTTCATTTTCATTACTCCACTTAAACCATCTTTGGTCAAAAAATCAATATCACCACAACAGCAGCTTAATGAAAAGACTATGTTATTTTTGTGCCTCTTTCATTCAAACTGATTGAATTAGTGTTGAATAAAAAGTACACCTTCATTACAACATGAAAAATGCCAGTGCAGCAATAAAAACGAAGCTGTAACTAAGCTGGAAACGAGGCCCCATAATGATTTGCTATTGTCAAAAACCTGCATGACACGGTAAAATCAGCAGCATATAAAAGTATTGTAAAAAAACTCATGCACCTCTATGGAAGTTCTATTATGAATCGGAAAAAAGTAGCTGTAAATCGATTCTGTGTATTAGGCACTAAATGGTTGATGTAATAAGATATATTACTATGTTACTTATATTTACTTGTGCGATTAATTTCTGCAAGGTTTGTTGAAAAAATCCGGAACATTTAAATGAAATCCATCAGCAGGATTTCTCCCCCAAAGTGCATGTAGCTCTTTCAAAGACAAGTCTAGCAATACCTTTACATGGCCAGTCAATTCCTCCATTACTCAGAAATTAGCCATTGAATTGATGAGGCTGAAGAACTGATCTGAAGCCTCTGTCACTCCAGTTCTATTCCCCACCCAATGCCACCTCATCCTGCTTGACTGAAACCCTCTATTGTTACACTTTTCCCGAGTATCCCAGGTCCTGCTTCCTTCACCTCCGTCCACTGCCCTCTGTGCTCCATGTCAGATTTTGCAGGTTGCCCAGCGTGGCTCATTCAAGTCATCTCCCTAATCCTATTCAAGGCCCATTGGGATACACACCTGAGTTTTAGGATTGAGACTCTAGACTTCTATTTGGTGTGCGCCACATACTGTGCATATTGTGCTTAAACTTGCTTCCATTACTGCTGGGTTCCATTTCATCCATCCTGCTGCTCCTAAGAGTCCTGAGGGTGCCAATTCCTCGCTTCCCACGTGCCTTCCTGTTTGCTGCACCCATATTTGGGGTCCGTGTGCCCACCCAAAGCTGTGCTTAGAGGATCCACCTCACCAGGTGAGCCTAACAGAATCCTAAGACCAAAGATACAGTAGCCACAACAATGTTGCTGTGGGATACAGACAATCTGCCTGGATTGGTGGTGCAACTTGCTGGTAGCCAAGGTGAACTTGTCAAGCAGATTCACCACCAGCTCGTCAACACCTGCCTCAACCTAATACTCATCTGCAACACTCAGACTGGGAAACATCTCCACATTTGCTTACTCCTGCATGTTTTTATGGTGCTCCTAAGGCTTGCTGGGGTTTGGTGAACCAATGCACTATATACTTTGAATTGTGTCCTCAGCAGTTTTTTTTCTGACTTGTCCAAAGTGGCATATATTTTTTGTTATTATCTGGAGATGCCTTGGCGTGGGCTTCACTACTGTGGGAGTGGGACGACCCTATGATGCTTCGTCTACCATCCCATCTGACTGCATTTCGTCAAGTGTTTGATGAGCTCAGCTGCTGATTCAATGCTGTGACAAAAACAAGGGATTAACTCAGTGGGACATTATGCCATCCAGTTCCCAACCCTATTTGCTGAATTAGCCTGGTACAATGATGCTCTCCTGGCTGTATTCAACGCTGGTCAGTCATGCCAAAGTTGGGTAGAGATTTGCCTTCTTCACTTGACAATTTAATTTCTCTCGCTACTCATGTGGACTTACGTTTTAAAGAACAAGCTAGGGAAAAAACTCTGTATTTTCATGTCTCACTTCTAAGAGCATCTTCAAAATCCCCTCCCAGAATCCATGCTAATCGGTTGGAAGAGATTGTCACGGGCCACAAGATTCCGTTGACTTTCACAAAGACTCTGTTTATATTGTGGTGAACGGGATTACTCTTGGACAAACTGTTCCAAAGTACCGAAGGCCAAACTGGGAAATTTCAGACCCTAGGCAAGGAGGGAGGTATTGCCTTGGGAGTAACTCTGTCCTGCACTAAAAATAAATGGCTTGTTCCTATGTCTGTTTCCTTTGGTACCTCTGTGTTTAAAGGACACACATTCATTGATTTTGTAGCAGCAGAGAATTGGATGGACTTCTCTTTGTCCAAAAGACTGAAAATTCCTTTTGTATCTTTGCAGACAATTCTTAACCTTATCTCCGCAAATGGCTCTGCTATTCCTGGTGGTTGTATCCAATTTTGCACAGAGATGGTAACTGTTCAGATTGGTGCACTACATGTTGAGATTTTTTTTTTTAATTTTACCACATTCTGATGCACCAGTGCTTTTGGAACTTTAATTATAGCTTCATGCTCCGGTCATTAACTGGTCTACGGGCCAGATTACCCAGTGGGGTCCATCTTGATTATGCGATTGCTGCAAAGCTCTACCCCAGCCACCTCTTCTGAAACTCTTTTCTGCATCCACTGCTTCCAATTTGCAAGCTTCCTATCCATACTTTGCAGATGTCTTCTCCAAGCAGAGGGCTGAGACGCTACCTCCTCAACGACCGTATAACTGCGCCATTGCCCTTCTTCCAGGTATGGAACCACCCAGAGGGAGAGTTTATCATCTATCTCTCCCAGAGACTGAGGCAATGTCTGCCTACATTAGAGAGAACTTAGAGAAGGGATTCATTCAAAAATCTTCATTCACAGCTGGTGAAGATTTCTTCTTCATTAAAAATACAGATGGATCTCTGAGACCGTGCATAAACTATTTGGGGCTTGAATAAAATTACTCTGAAAGACCGCTACCTATTGTCCCTCATTTCTGAGTTATTTAGCAGTATTAAAGGTGCTAGCATCTTCTTTTAGTTAGCGCTGTTTGGTGTTTATTACCTAGTCTGCATCAACGAGGGCAATAAATGGAAGACGGCGTTCAACACCCGCGATGGTCACTATGAATATCAAGTGATACCTTTAGGATTGTGCAATGCACCAGCTGTGTTCCAGAACTTTGTTAATGAGATCTTTTGTGATGTCCTGTATTAGTATATGTTAGTTTATCTGGACGACATCCTCATCTTCTCCAGAAACTTGGACTTTCATTGCCTTCATGCCCGCTCTGTTCTAATGAGATTGTGACAAAACCACCTGACAAAACCAAGTTGAGGAAATGTCTGTGTGAGCGACAAAAATTTCCGTTCCTAAGCTATCATCTCTTTTGGTGGTCTTCGTATGAACTCAGAGAAAGTTTCTATCATATTGGATTTGGAACAGACAGTTGGTCTCAAGTCCCATCAAAGATTCCTCGGCTTTGCTAATTATTACCGCCAGTTTATTAAAAACTACTCTCAAGTGGTTGCTCCACTGATGACCCTAAATTGGAAGGACGCTAACTCCCGAAACTGGTCAAAATCTGCTGTTCAAGCCTTTGAAGAACTCAAGTTTAGCTTTTCTACTGCTCCAGTTATGCACCATCCTGATGTAGACAGACCATTCTTACTTGAAGTGGATGCCTCTGCTGTTGGTATAGGAGCAATTCTCTTGCAAAATTCCTCTAGAGTGAGAAATCATCCATGTAGATTCTTCTCCATGAAATTTTCTCCAGCTGCGCGAAATTATTCCATTGGTGAATCTGAACTCTTAGCCATAAAATTGGGCCTTTGAGGAACGGCGACATCTTCTTGAAGGAGCAAAGTTCCCGTGACTGACCATAAAAACCTGGACTACTTTCAATCTGCTCATAGGTTGAATCCCTGCCAAGCTCGATTGTCACTCTTTTTCTCACAATTTGATTTCATCCTCACCTAGTGCCCTGCTTCGAATAACCGGAGAGCTGATACCCTATCCAGATCCTCTGATCCGTCTGATGCTGCTGATGATCCACCCTCACATGTAATTGAACCTGAATGCATCATTGCTGCCATAAAACATGAGTCAACAGTGTGATGCAGCAAAAAAGGCAAACACAATTCTGGGTTGCATTAACAGAAGCATACAGACTATATCACGTGAAGTAATTATTCCCCTCTACTCCTGTTTGGTCAGACCTCATCTGGAATACTGTGTCCGGTTCTGGGCACCACATTTTAAAAAAGACATTGAAAAACTGGAGCAAGTTCAGAGAAGAGCTACCAAGATGGTGACCGGTCTGCAAACAATGTCCTGTGAGGAACAGTTAGAGGGTTTAGGAATATTTAGCTTGCAAAAGAGAAGAGAGGAGACTTAATAGCTGTCTACAAATATCTCAAGGGCTGTCACACTGTAGAGGGATCAGCTTTATTCTCATTTGCACATGGAAACACGAGAAACAATTGTTATCATTATTTGTTATTATAGCGCCATTTATTCCATGGCACTTTACATGTGAAAAAAGGGGGAATACCTAGCAGAAACAATTACAAAAATTGTGAACAAAAACGCAATGGGAAACTGGTACAGGAAGGGAGAGGACCCTGCCTGCGAGGGCTCTCAGTCTACAAGGGATGGGTGAGGATACAGTAGGTGGGGGTAGAGCTGGTCGTGCAGCTGTGTGATGGAACAATGGTTACTGCAGGTTGTAGGCTTGTCGGAAGAGGTGGGTCTTCAGGTTCCTTTTGAAGGATTCCACGGTAGGCGAGAGTCTGATGCTTTGGAGTAGAGAGTTCCAGAGTAGGGGGGATGCACAGGAGAAATCTTGTATGATATTGTGGGAAGAGGAGATAAGAGGGGAGTAGAAAAGGAGATCTTGTGAGGATCTTAGGTTGCGTGTAGGTATTTACCGGGAGACTAGGTCACAGATGTATGGAGGAGACAGGTTGTGGATGGCTTTGTATGCCATGCTTAGGGTTTTGGACTGGAGTCTCTGGGTAATGGGGAGCCAGTGAAGTGTTTTACAGAGAAGAGAGGCCGGGGAATAGCGGGGTGACAGGTGGATTAGTCGGGCAGCAGAGATTAGGATAGATTGGGGTGCGAGAGTGTTAGAGGGGAGGCCACAGAGCAGGAGGTTGCAGTAGTCGAGGTGGGATATGATGAGGGCGTGCACTAGTGTTTTTGCAGATTCATGGTTGAGGAATGTGCGGATCCTGGAGATGTTTTTGAGTTGGAGTCGGCAGGAAGTGGAAATGGCTTGGATATGTGGTTTGAACGAGAGGTTAGAGTCCAGGGTTACCCCGAGGCAGCGAGCTTGTGGGACTGGGGAAAGTGGACAGCCATTGATTTTGATGGATAGGTCACATGGGGGGGGCTGAGTGAGATGGAGGAAAGATGATGAATTCAGTTCTATCTATGTTAAGTTTTAGAAATCTAGCAGAGAAGAAGGATGAGATAGCGGACAGACATTGTGGGATTCTAGTTAGTAAGGAGGTGATATCAGGTCCAGAGAGGTAAATCTGTGTGGGACTCTATGAGCTGTCCCAGGCCAAGGGTGTAGATTGAGAACAGCAGAGGGCCTAGGACTGAACTTTGGTGGATACCAAAAGATAGGGGGCGAGATGAGGAGGTGGTGTGTGAGTGAGAAACACTGAAGGTCCTGTCTGTTATGTATGAGTAGATCCAAGATAGGGCCAAGTCTTTGATGCCAAGAGATGAGAGAATCTGTAGTAAGAGGGAATGGTCCACTGTGTTGAAGGCAGATGACAGGTCCAGGAGGAGAAGGACAGAATAGTGTTGCTTGGATTTGGCGGTTGGTAGGTCATTGGTGACTTTAGTCAGGGCAGTTTCAGTAGAATGGTGCAGTCAGAAGCTGGATTGTAAGAGGTCAAAGAGGGAGCAGGAGGAGAGGTGGGAGGACAGTTCAAAATGGACAATGGGATGAAACTGAAAGGGAGAAGATGCAAATTAGATATTAGAAAAAACTTTTTGACAGTGAGGGTGATCAATGAGTGGAACAGGCTGCCAAGAGAGGTGGTGAGTTCTCCTTCAATGGAAGTCTTCAAACAGAGGCTGGACAGATATCTGTCTGAGATGATTTAGTGAATCCTGCATTGAGCAGGGAGTTGGACACGATGACCTTGGAGGTCCCCTCCAACTCTAACATTCTATGATTCTATGATCTCTTCTTCCTCCAATTTAACCAATTTACCACCTAAGGGGCGTTCTTTGGTTTCAAGGCACTCTACTGGAAAGTCTTATCCTGGGCTCATTCATCTCTCCTCTCTGGTCACCTGGGAGTTAAACGTACTGCTGAACTTCTCTCACGTTTCTGCTGGTGGCCCAAATGGAGACAAGACGTCAAGGAGTTCATAGCACCCTGCCCTCAATGTGTGCAGTTCAAACCCTCTTGTCTAGTGCCTCTCGGCCCTTTTCAGCCTCTTCCTATTGCGCAGTTCAAACCCTCCTGTCTAGTGCCTCTCAGGCCTTTTCAGCCTCTTCCTATTCGACAAGAGCCTTGGGATGAAATCTCTATGGACTTTATTACTGAGATTACTGAAGCACAGGGGTTCACGACTATCTGGGTTGTAGTGTACGATTCTCTAAAATATCTTGTTTTGTTCCCTTACTAGGTCTTCCATCTGCTCCACAGTTGGCTGAAGTATTTTTTCAAAATGTAATTTTTATTGAAAGATTATATCATTTTCAATTACAAATATGCAAAAAATAAGAATAAACAGGACTATATTAGCATCAATATATCATAGAATATAACGTGCAATGGCTCAAGTATTTTTTAAAGAAATGTTACGATTCCATCGTCTTCCAGCTCATATACTCTCTGCCCGTAGTGTGCAATTTGTTTCCAGGTTCTGGAGGGCGCTCTACAAGAACTTAAACATTTCCTTGGACTTTTCCTCAGACTATCACCCCCAAAGTAATGGACAGACTGAAATAATTAATCAGTCTGTGGAGCAGTGCTTATGAATATTCTCCAACTCCCACCAATATAATTGGACACACCTGCTTCCTGGGGTCGAATTCGCCCACAACTATTCTGTTTCAGAGTCTTCTGAGAAATCTCCATTTGTTACAGTGTTCGGCCAAGAACCTCGTCTCTCTCTGCGTATTCCATTAAGCTTAATTCCTGCTGTGGACAGCATCTAGCAGGACATCCATAACATCTGAATTGAGGTACAAGCTAATTTAGCTGAAGTCGCAGCAAGAGCTAAGAAGAGTGTTGATAGACACAGCTGACCTGTTCCCAACATCGCTCCCGGAGACGAGCTTGGCTCTTCACTTAAAACATCGATTTGAGGACTTGTTGCAAATTAAACTGACACTCAAGTTCATGGGCCCATTCAAAATTATTGAGCAAATAAAACTGGTCACCTTCCATCTTAAACTACCTCCTACTCTGAAAAACCCTAATGCCTTTCAAGTTTCTCTACACTGTGTGCAGAATTATTAGGCAAGTTGTATTTTAGAGGATTATTTTTATTATTGATCAACAACTATGTTCTCAATCAACCCAAAAGACTCATAAATATCCAAGCTTAATATTTTTGAAAGTTGGAGTGGGTTTCTTTTAGATTTGGCTATCTTAGGAGGATATCTGTTTGTGGAGATAACTATTACTGTGCAGAATTATTAGGCAACTTAATAAAAACCAAATATAATCCCATCTCACTTGTTTATTTTCACCAGGTAAACCAATATCAGTGCACAAAATTTAGAAATAAACATTTCTGACATGCAAAAACAAAAAACAAAAAAATTAGTGATCAGTATAGCCACCTCTCTTAATGATGACACTCAACAGCCTTCCATCCATAGATTCTGTCATTTGCTTGATCTTTTTTCGATCAATGCGTGCAGCAGCCACCACAGCCTCCCAGACACTGCTCCGAGAGGTGTACTGTTTTCCCTCCCTGTAGATCTCACATTTTATGATGGACCACAAGTTCTCTATGGGGTTCAGATCAGGTGAACAAGGGGGCCGTGTCATTATTTTTTCTTCTTTTAGACCTTTACTGGAAAGCCACGCTGTGGAGTAGTAGGATGCATGTGATGGAGCATTGTCCTGCATGAAAATCATGTTTTTCTTGAACGATACCTACTTCTTCCTGTACCACTGCTTGAAGAAGTTGTCTTCCAGAAATTGGCAGTAGGTCTGGGAGATGAGCTTCACTTCATCCTCAACCTGAAAAGGTCCCACAAGTTCATCTTTGATGATACCAGCCCATACCAGTACCCCACCTCCACCTTGCTGGTGTCTGAGTCGGAGTGGAGCTCTCTGCCCTTTACTGATCCAGCCTCTAGCCCATCCGTCTGGCCCATCAAGAGTCACTCTCATTTTATCAGTCCATAAAACCTTTGAAAAATCAGTCTTACGATATTTCTTGGCCCATTCTTGAGGTTTTATCTTATGTTTCTTGTTCAAAGGTGGTCGTTTTTCAGCCTTCCTTACCTTGGCCATGTCCCTGAGTATCGTACACCTTGTGCTTTTTGATACTCCAGTAACGTTGCTGCTCTGAAATATGACAAAACTGGTGGCGAATGGCATCTTGGCAGCTTCACACTTGATTTTCCTCAATTCATGGGCAGTTATTTTGCGCCTTTTTTGGCCAACACGCTTCTTGCGACCCTGTTGGTTATTTGCCATGAAACGCTTGATTGTTCGGTGATCACGCTTCAAAAGTTTGGAAATTTCAAGACTGCTGCATCCCTCTGCAAGACATCTCACAATTTTGGACTTTTCAGAGCCCGTCAAATCTCTCTTCTGACCCATTTTGCCAAAGGAAAGGAAGTTGCCTAATAATTAAGCACACCTTATATAGGGTGTTGATGTCATTAGTCAACACCCCTCCTTATTATAGAGATGCACATCACCAGATTTACTTAATTGGTAGTTGGCGCTCAAGCCTATGCAGCTTGGAGTAGGACAACATGTATAAAAAGTATCATGTGATCAAAATACTCATTTGCCTAATAATTCTGCACACGGTGTACTATGTCCTCTGGTCCTCAATAGTTTTCTCCTACTGTCAAGACTGTTTCTGCTTCCGCCTCTGATCTGGACACAGAGTCAAATCAACCAAATTCTGAACTGTAAGCAGGTTCATGGGAATTTCTTCTTGATAGACTAGAAGGAATACGGTCATGAAGAGAGGTGCTGGGTGCCAAGAAAGGCCATCTGCTTTCATCAACTCATCTGGGGTGACCCTAAATGGGGGGATACTGTTGCACACTTGTTCCTGGTATCCTGGGCTCTGCTTCCTTCAATTGGTCCACTGCCCTCTCTTGTGCTTTACGTCGGGTTTTGCAGGATGCCTGGCGTGGCTCAGTGACATCATCTCCTTAATCTTATTTAAGACCCATTAGGACTAGTGATGAGCGAGCACTAAAATGCTCGGGTACTCGTTGCTCAGGTCAAGGAAATTGGAATACTCGGGTGCTCGACCCAAGCAACGAGCCCAAAGTAAGTCTATGGTAAACTTGAGCATTTTTCAGGCAGCTCCCCCCGGCTTTCGGCAGAGGGCCTAAAAATTGCCCAAATCGATTGGAACAGTGCTCAAATGACAAGGGAACAGCATGGGGAAGACCCCTCGAAGCATTTCTGACTCCCGGGTCACTGCTGTCAACAATGTTGTCAGAGTATTACGCCACTTTTACGGACTCACAATAAAACATACAAAAACAAAAACAAAATGGATTTTCCTGGGAAATATATTAAGGAACATCCTTTCCAGGGTAATGACTTGTATATAAGGCAAAATAAATAACCAAAACCAAAAATACTCCTCCACACCTTGGGCTATGTTCACACGTAGCGTTTTTGATGCGTTTTTGCACTTTTGCATTGATTTCAACAAAGACAAATGCATTCACTGGGAAATGTCATTTTAACATTTTACAACCTTATCTGGCCATGTGGTGTGTGACACATCATCAGACACATGCATACAGTGCTGAAAAGACATGGGAACAGCATGGGGAAGATCTCTGGAAGCATTTCTGACTCCCAGATCACTGCCTAAAAGTGTGCCCATCATAAATGATCCTTGGTGCATGCGAAGATGCCTCCCGCCATGCACCTGTCGTTGCAGACTTGCAACAATCACCGTCCACGTCCTTGTCCCAGTGCAGCGTTCAGGTGTCCCTACCCCATTCTTTGGAATGCAAGCGCAAGTATGCAGCCAGCCACCCACCCACCCACAGGCTGAAATACTATACTGCCAAATTTTTGACAGCTGCTTGTGACGCGCCCCCTGGGCCATGGTTTACCCGGAGCCGGGCCTGTAGATGCTGAGGGTTGTAGTCACTGTGGCGGTGACCCGGTCCGTGACCCAAGGTGGTCAATCTAAGGGTAGCTTATGTATTTCTGTTATGTATAGTCCGACTACGCCACCTGTGGAATGCGGCTATTGGGAACCGCCGCTGTGGAGCAGTCCACTGAAGCTGATGGTGTGTGCAGTAAGGTGATGTGACTCCCCACAGGAAGAGTCGAGCTTCAGGGCAGCGTGTATGGATGATGGTGGTAGTAGTGCAGGGTATCGGTAATAACAACACGGAGTCTTTGCAGTGCAGTCCCAGGGTCTTTACTGTTAGCAATTATATAGGCCCCAACGGGAGTACCGGCTAGTGATGAAGGCCTGGTCAGTCTGGGAGCAATCCTAGAGTCCTCCTGGCCAGGTAGAGTTGTAGGCCTGCCGTTCTGCCTGTACTCTTTAGCTACCCCGCTTATAGTCGTGTTGTAGCCCACGTCCCTGAGTGTAACGTGCGGTGCTCACCCGTATGGCTGGCGACTCGGACCCTATGTATTCCTCGCTCCTCTGTGACTGTACTGGTCCTTTCATGTGGCTGAGCCTCCGGGCTTCTGATGGGCCAGGAGACCTGCAATCTCCTGCCTTGCGGTATCTGCTGCTGGGTATACAATCCCCACAGCCTCGGACTCCGGTGTCCGGTTCTCTGTATGATCAATCCAGGACGAGCTATCCGCAGCTCCAGTCCCTGGCTTCTGACTCCTGTGTCCTCAACTCGACCACCACCGCTATAGGACCCAGAAGACCAATAGACCTTATCCAGGTACGCTTACCTTTACCCTGACTACCATCCACTGGTCTCCTGGTATACAGCCATCCACAGGACCAAGCACCACATTAGGTATACACCACTTTACTGTGTACCCCCATTTGAAGGGATAGCCTTTTTTTGCCCGCAGGTGCACGGATCACATAAAGTTAGGACATAAACCCCATCTCTCCAAATCTCGGGAATTCTCCCATATCATATTGCTCTAAGCAAATTGCACCTAAGAGGCCGGTTTACACCACGCTATTTTCCAGGATCCTACGGAACGCTGTAGATTCTACCACATAGCTCCTCTGAAGCCCCTGATGAAAACCCCGGTGGGGTTGAAACGTTGGGCACCTGTTTGAGCTACCTTTAACTTGGAGAATCTATTAAAGCATCCACCTGTTTGAAACACATCAATTGACTCTCCATCATTATTCGAGTGCCAGAACCTTAGTAGATATTACTCAACTCGACTACTGGCCCTGTCTGAGCTAACCCCGCCTCCAGATCCAGTTATAAAGGCAGGATCCTCCCCTTTCTGGCCTGGGGCAGGAGGTGTTGCATGTAGTGTGTTCCCTGACCAGGAAACCCCCATTTTGCTCCCAGACAATGGTATTACTACCACTGGGCAACCAGACCCTCTGGGGTGCCACATTCCCCCCAAGTAAATTTCAGTACTCCGGGACTGAGAATATTTTGCAAAAATACAACAGGTAACAATACATTAACATATTTACAACCATTAGAGTCTTTAAAGGTCATGGTATCATCCGCAACCAGGTGTCCATTTCACTGAAACAAGGTGCAATCTGAGGGACCCGTCCCAAACCCTCAACGTAGGCCCTGGGATGGCTACAGGGCATAGGTGATCCGAAGTTGGACCATGTCTTCAGCCACCTCCACGGGTTTTTGTTCAGTGGTCTGCTGAAAAGGGGCACTTTACAAGTTCAACTATTTACAAGGTAAGTTTTTGGTTACTCATCGTCCATAACCTGAAAGTCTTTTTGGACCCTGTCGGGTAACTGGAAAAACATGGTTAATGCACACATAAAACAATTCAACATTACAGTTATAGTTATATTTAAATTTTCCAACGAGCAGGAATTTGACCTCTGGTGATTCTGGTAGACCTACATAACACACTGTCTGTGTTCTACCTTGGTCTCCTGCATTTACCCCTGGTGTGGTGGGCTCAATGTTCACCTCACTACAGGTGTTTGGAGGTGTCTCTGGTAGGTTGGGCAGCTTCCTACGGATCCTTTGGCTTACCGTGGGTACGACAGGCTCGCTACTAGCAGAGGGTAGATTCTCCTGGTCTGCTGATGAGGAATCTTCTGTCTCCGGGGCCAACTGTTCTTCCAACTCTACTGGGACTTCTGCAGCTTCCTGAGGAGCTGGCTGGAGGAATGTAAGGACCGGTACAACAATGGCGTTATTCACTTGTGTCCATGACCGGGGAAATTCTCTGAGTACCGTGCTGACCATTTCTTCCACTTCCTCTGCGGGTTGAGGGATATCTTGGCCTTCTTCAGCATGCTGTAGCTGCTCGGGACATTTCTTCAGGTGGTCACTGGAAAATGTTGCTGTCGTTTCTCCTCCATCCTTACTTATGAGGTACACCTTGGTGTTATCATGACTTGATGGTAGAATGGTGTATGGCACTTTTTCCCACTGGTCATCCAATTTATGGAGCCGCCTTTTTCTCTTTAGGACTTGCTCTGCAGGTGACAAGGGGGCAGCAGGTGCATGTTGATTGTAAGTATTCTCTTGCCTTTCTCTTGCTTGGGACAGACTTCTTTCAACACTTTCTTGTACCTTACGGTATTGCTGTTGCCTCTCAGTGTCCCAATCCGCATCCGGTGAGGCGTCCTCTGGTGTCAGAACTCCCATATCCAGATCGATGGGCAGCTTACCAGGTCTCGCTCTCATCAGGTAAGCTGGCGTGCAGTTGGTGGAATTCACTGGGATGTGGTTGTAGAGATCCACCAGGTATGGCAACTTTTCTGGCCACAGGCTGCATTCCTCCAGGGGCAACGTCTTCAGTAGGTCTATCACCACCTGATTCATCTTTTCACACATCCTGTTGGTCTGGGGGTGATAAGGCGTTGTCCTGATCTTCTTGCAGCCGTACAGGTTGCAGAATTCCTGGAATACCTCCGCTTAAAAGGCCAGACCTTGGTCAGTTAGCACACGTTCTGGGTAACCATGCGGGCGGCAGAAGTGCTGTTGGAAAGCTCTGGCTGCTGTCTGAGCCGTTTGGTCCTTGACTGGCACTACTACCAGGAACCGGGAGTAGTGGTCTACGATGGTGAGAGCGTAGACATAGCCTGACCTGCTCGGGGATAGCTTCACATGGTCTAGGGCTACCAGTTCGAGTGGCTGCTTGGTAATGATGGGCTGCAGGGGAGCCCTCTGGCTGTCACGGTCTTTTCTTCTCAGGTTGCATGGTCCGCATTCTCGACACCACCTCTCGATGGCTGTCCTCATGCCAACCCAATAGAACTGTTCACGTAGCAGGACTTCCAGCTTCTTCCACCCAAAATGTCCCGCTCCATCGTGGTACGCTTCCAGGACCATAGACGCATCTCGCCTCGGGACTACCACCTGCCAGACCAGCTCATGTGTCCGGGAGTTGACAGTTCTTCGACACAGCTTCCCTTCATAGATGAACAGCTTACTCTTTTCTTTCCATAGCTGTTTGGTCTCTTCAGGAGCATCTGAATCAGGGTATGAGTCAGCTTGTGTCAGCAACTCTTTGACTAGGCGGACAGCCGGGTCACTGTCTTGCGTTTCTGCCCATCCATGGTGTGGCAATGGATTGAATGTTGTCTCCCTGTTGGCAGAGCACCTGTTCTTCACACAATGGGAGCACTGCTTTATCCCATGGCAGTGGAACGCAGGGATTTCTATCTCTTTCAGCTCCTCTGGGTCTTCTCCCCCGTCTGGCAAGTTAGGCATTCTGGACAGCGCATCTGCGTTTGCATTCTTGTGCCCAGCCCGGTACTTGATGGTGAATTCGTAATTAGACAGTCGGGCCATCCATCTTTGTTCCAGGACACCAAGTTTTGCAGTGTCCAGGTGTGTCGGCTGGTTATTATCCGTGTAGACAGTGAATTTGGAGGAGCGAGATAATGCTTGAAGCGCTCTGTCACGGCCCAGACTACGGCGAGGAACTCCAACTTGAAGGAGCTGTAGTTTTCTGGGTTCCTTTCTGTGGGCTGGAGCTTCCTGCTGGCGTAGGCTATTACCCTTTCTCTGCCTTGTTGGATCTGGGACAGCACCGCTCCCAGTCCC
This sequence comes from Phyllobates terribilis, assembly GCF_046119375.1. Lineage (NCBI taxonomy): Eukaryota > Metazoa > Chordata > Amphibia > Anura > Dendrobatidae > Phyllobates > Phyllobates terribilis. The sequence goes on from NW_027362763.1 coordinate 206,985,289, forward strand.
ACGTTGCTCGCGTCGATGTGAAGGATGAAGGGCTGTCCATAATCCGGGTAGGCCAGGATCTCGTCTCCTGTGAGAGCCATCTTCAGCCTGGTGAAGGACTCATCTTCCAGCTGGTCCCATTTGAATGGTGGCTTCTGGTTCTTGGCCTTTCTGGACTGGCCTATCAGGAGGTCCTGCATGGGTGCCGCCATCTTGGTGAAGCCTGGTATAAACCTTCGGTAGTAGCCTACCAACCCGAGGAACTGCCGCACTTCTTTAATGATGGAAGGTCTCGGCCAGTCCTTGATTACGGTGATCTTGTCGGGGTCTGGTGCTACACCGTCAGCGCTTACCACATGTCCTAAGTACTGTACTTTGGGCTTCAGCAGGTGGCACTTTAATGGCTTCACCTTCAGGCCAAAGCCAGCCAGGGCTTCAAACACTTCCGCCAGGTGCTCCAGATGATCCTCATATGTCTTGGAGTATACTATGACGTCATCCAGGTACAGGAGGACTGTCTCGAAATGCTTATGTCCTAGACAGCACTCCATCAACCGCTGGAAGGTTCCTGGGGCGTTGCAGAGCCCGAATGGCATGCAGTTGAACTCGCTGAGGCCCATCGGGGTGGTGAATGCGGTCTTTTCCTTATCCACCTCTGCTGCAGGAACCTGCCAATACCCACTAGTAAAATCCAAAGTAGAGAAATAACTAGCAGATTTTAATGCAGCTAGTGACTCCTCTATCCTGGGTAGCGGGTATGCATCTTTATGAGTTATGCGGTTGATTTGCCTGTAGTCTACACACATTCTCATTGTGCCATCCTTTTTCTTTACAAGAACTAATGGAGCTGCCCAGGGGCTACAACTGTCTCTTATTACCCCAGCCTCCTTCATCTCTCGTAACATCCCCTTGGCATTTTGATAGTGTGCTGGCGGTACAGGCCGGTACCTTTCTTTAATGGGTGGATGGTCTCCCATGGGGATATGATGTTGAACCACCTTTACCTGCCCGAAGTCGAGTGGGTGTTTACTGAAGACACTTTCATACTCCTGCACCACCCGGTATACTCCTTGTTTTTGCTGTTGAGGGGTGGAGTCGGTGCCCACATGCAGCTTCTGACACAAGTCCTCCATCTGTCCCTTGGAGCCATTATCCTCCGCCTGTTTGGATGGAGGTAAGGGTTCTACTGCCTTTATAGCATTCTGGCTGACGGTGAATAGATTAGCCAGGGTGGCATACCGGGGCAAATGGACTTCTTTTTCCCCAATGTTCAGGATGCGGACTGGCACTCTCCCATGGCGAACATCAACCACCCCCCTGGCTGTCAAAATGGTGGGCCTACTATCTGAGTAGACGGTCTCTACCAGGGCCTGGTAATCTTGACCCCGTAGACCAATGGCTGCCCGGCACCATATCAGCATTTCACTTTTTGGGAGCATGGCAATAGGGAATGGGTCACTCATCCTAACACTGCCAATCTCACCACCAGACAGTTCTACCTGTTGTCTTTTCATCAGGGCTCTGATCTCTTTTTGTAGAACCCGCTGCTGGCTGGAACTGGCGGTCTCCGCAACCTGCTGTAATAAGACAATTATTTCTGCAAGACAATTTTCAATAACATTAGTGCCTAAAGTTATCATGGGATGACTTTCTCGGCGATCAATGTCAACAATTATCAGTCCTTGTGCTAGCAGTTCGACTTTGTCAACCTTTATGGTCACTTCTTTGAACCCCACCTGAGGTACGGGTTGACCATTGCTGGCATAAATGCTCAAATGTTCATCTGGACGGCGGGTAATGTCAGAGTCAGTCCAGTACCGTTTGAAAAGAATGTAGGGGATGGTGGTCACCTGGGATCCAGTGTCCAGTACCGCGCTCATTGGAAAGCCGTCCAGCACGACAGGTAGAACCAGTCATCCTCCCACATATTTGTCTCGCCAGCTTGATAGGCCTGGTGGTCTTATGCCTGGGGGTTGGCCCTCTGCCCCAGGTTTTGCTCGTTTAAATGACAGTACCTTGCATAATGTCCTGGCTGGTTACAGCGGCAGCAGATGGGTTGTCCGTCCTGGTAGTAGCGGTCGCTGTTCCTCCCTCGGGATGGTGGAATCCTCTTCTGTTGGCGCCACGGGACGTCCTCCGGACTGGAAGCCAGCTGAATCTTTCCTTTGGGAGACACCTGCAAGGACTGCACAGTTTTGGTTAGCGCAGCTACACTTTTAGTCAGTTCTTGGACCTGATGGTGCAGGTCTGTATACGGGGCATTGTCCAGAGTCTGTTCATCAGCTCCTACAGGCTCTGGGGAAAAGGGTGCCACCTCCTGGTGGTAGGTGATAGCTGGGCGCCGGTGAGATATAGCGCCACCTGGTGCCGGTTCTCGCAGCACCCGGATGGCTCTGTCCTTAAATTGAGCAAAATCCAAATCAGGGTTTTGCAGAGCCATTATGCGCAGCTGGGTTCAATCCTGTAGGCCTGCCGTTCTGCCTGTACTCTTTAGCTACCCCGCTTATAGTCGTGTTGTAGCCCACGTCCCTGAGTGTAACGTGCGGTGCTCACCCGTATGGTTGGCGACTCGGACCCTATGAATTCCTCGCTCCTCTGTGGCGGTACTGGTCGTTTTGTGTGGCTGAGCCTCCGGGCTTCTGATGGGCCAGGAGACCTGCAATCTCCTGCCTTGTGGTATCTGCTGCTGGGTATACAATCCCCACAGCCTCGGACTCCGGTGTTCGGTTCTCTGTATGATCATTCCAGGACGAGCTATCCGCAGGTCCAGTCCCTGGCTTCTGACTCCTGTGTCCTCAACTCGACTACTGGCCCTGTCTGAGCTAACCCCGCCTCCAGATATAAAGGGCAGGATCCTCCCCTTTCTGGCCTGGGGCAGGAGGTGTTGCATGTAGTGTGTTCCCTGACCAGAAAACCCCCGTTTTGCTCCCAGACATGGTATTACTACCACTGTGGCAACCAGACCCTCTGGGGTGCCACACTTGCACTTGAAATGTGGCCTTTTAGGCTTGTGGAGGCGGAAGCCTTTCACAACCTCATGCCGGCGGCGGCCGGGTGTCCATACTCGATTCCCAGCCGCCACTGTTTCTCCCGGTGTCGTCTCCGCCTTCCACAAGCACGGGTCCCACAACATTACCCGTGCCCTCCCCAGTGCACTTACTGGAAAGGACCGCCTAACCACAAACACTTGGACAGGTGAATGTGGCCAGGGACGGTACGGAGCCAGTCCACAGCTTTTTTTGCTGAGAGTTGTATTTAGCTGGGTGAAAGGACTGGCATAGAGGGAAACCGTATCTACCCTGGGTGTCATTTCTCCCAGGAAGTCCTCTAAAGCAGCTTGTTGCAGAAGCAATGGCAGCCCGTCCAACATCAACTCGCACTTGTCGGTGGTGTTTTGACACACACACATCTTTCTTTGCGCATTTAATTTCATGACTACAGAGTTGGGCAATGGCCTGATCTACAATGCGGTTTGGGAAATAACATGCATAAGCATGTCTGATCCGCATTAAAAAAGCAGCCATAGAGTGTCCGGGAACCTTCCCCCACACTTTTCTTAGCCAGGGCTGCTTCTCGGCAGGGTTGGACGGTCCCACCAGGGAATCCTCTGGTGTGCATTGGCTTCTACCTCAGGAGAGTTCATGATAGTGCTAACTTTGCAGCTGCTATCATGAATAACATTGTGCCCACCAGAGGATTTGATTCTGAGGGCTCTTGAGCGGGGGAGAAAGGTGAGCCCTCAGAATCAAATCCTCTGGTGGGCACAATGTTTTTCAATCTGAACCAGCTTCTCAGTGGAAGTTGTATTTCACCACAGCCATATTCTTTAGCTCAGTGAAAGGACTGGCATAGAGATAAACCGTATCTACTCCGGCTGTCATTTCTCCGTCACCAGGTTCCGCCCATTGTCACACACGACCATGCCTGGCTGTATGTTCAGCGGTGAGAGCAACAGATCAAGCTGCTGTGTTACAGCTTTCAACAACTCTGCAGCGCTGGGTGGTTTGTCACCTAAGCATTAAGCATGTTATCTTCAGCACAGCCTGTTGCCTCTTGGCCAAGGCAGTGCTGCAGTGCTGTCAGCTTGTGACTGATGTGGTCATTTCGGAAATGGAGGAGGTGCAGGAGCTGAACAATATGATTACATTGAGGTTAAATTGGTGACGCTGTTTTTTATACTAAAGAAAGATCCTATTGTTTTGGGGGGTTTTTTATGTTATTTTTTAAGACAAATGCATTCACCGGGAAATGTCATTTTAACATTTTCCAACCTTCTCTGGCAATGTGGTGTGTGACACATCAATAGACACATCCTGTTTTATTTATGATGGAGGGACTCTGAAAGTCATAAAGCCTATTTTTATAGGACCATCAGATGGCCCTTACTATTCTTAAAACGCCAGAAGTCAGCCCTCGCTATTGTTAGAGAGCCATCAGCCGGCTATGCTTTGTTGTTCCCATTATTAACAAGAGGATCTCCTATACTGTTATTGCATATCCAGTGACTGCAAGGGTTGCCAAAAATTTGGACGCAACCCAATACCCCTTTGAAGAGACATAGAGGAGGGTCTCAGTAAAAAAAATGATCCCATTATAAAGGAGTGGGTGTTATGATCTGCAACAAGTACTAAGGAAAGATAGGGGAAAGCTGTCCCTACAATAAGACTAAGCTGAATCCCTATGATGTAGCGGGCTGACTGTTCCTAGCGAACAGACCCGCCTTAGTCCTCGGCTAGTCTGAACGAAGACCTATAGGATCAGGGGAGGGGTCCCTAAAAGAACTAAGGACTGGGACAAAAATGGGACACCTCCTAAACAGAGAAGTTGTTGCAGAACACAAAAAGACAAACTGACAAAAAAGTACTAGAGGTCCCAGAAGGACCAAGCAAACTGACAGAGAAAGGCACCGAAGCACCTGGCTAGAGAAACAGTCAAAACACTGAAGTCCAGCACAGCCAAAAGGGCGGAGCTGGAATATAAAGGCAGATGGTCACGTGACCGCAAAACACAAGATGGAAAAAACAAACAGGAGGGTTCTAACAGTACCCCCTCTTTTATGAGGATCCTCCGGATCCTCCAGGCCCAGGCCTATCCGGAAACCTCTTGTGGAAAGCTTTAACAAGCCTAGGAGCAGACACATCATCCGTCCTTACACAGGAGTTGTCTTCGGGACTGAAACCCTTCCAGGAGACAAGATACTGTAATCTCCCTCTAACCAATCTAGAATTCAAGATACGAGAAATTTCATATTCGCCGCCTTCCACCACAGGTGGAACTGTGACAGTGCTGTCCCTATCTGATACATCAGCCTTTTTCAACAAGGAAACATGAAACACAGGATTAATCTTCCAGGAAGTAGGGACATCCAACCTAACAACAGACGGGTTAACAACCTGAAGCACTTTAAATGGACCCACAAACTTAGGACCCAGTTTTTTAGAGGGAATCCTCAACCACAGGTTCTTTGAGGACAACCAAACCATGTCACCCACAGTAAACAAAACCTCCTTACGTTTCCTGTCAAAATATTTCTTGGACTTCTTGTTAACCTCTTGAAGGTTGCAACGTGCATTAGTCCAAACTCTCTCCAAATCACCGGAAAAATTCTCCTCCTCCGGCACCGCCGACCCCAATTTGGAGAACGAACCAAAAGACGGATGTCTCACAGTACAAAAAAAAAAGGAGAACACCCAGCAGAGGAGGATGTATGATTGTTAAGAGCAAATTCTGCAAGAAACTCAGACCACACCTCTTGATTGTCTGCCACAAAACAACGCAAAAACTGTTCAACATCCTGGTTCTTTCTTTCAGTCTGTCCATTAGACTCAGGATGATAACTAGACGAAAATGACAAATGGACTCCCAACCTGTCACAAAAAGCACGCCAAAAGCGAGCCACAAACTGAGGTCCTCTATCAGAAACAATATCCGTGGGAACGCCATGGAGCTTGACAATCTCCTTAACAAACGCCTTAGCGAGTGTCTTGCGCAGGGCAACTTAATGAATGGAACCAAATGATACATCTTACTAAAACTGTCCACGACCACCCAGATGACAGTAAAACCCTCGGACACAGGAAGATCAGTAATAAAATCCATTGTGAGATGCGTCCAAGGCGCACTAGGAACCTCCAGAGGGCAAAGCAACCCTGCAGCAGGAGTATGTGAAGCCTTTGACCTAGCACACACAGTACATTGACGCACCCACTTGATGACTTCCTTCTGCCATCCAGGCCACCAAAAACTGCGACTGATAAGTCTCTTAGTCTCCGAAATTCCTGGATGACCTGCCAACCGAGACTCATGACACTCCACAAACAAATCTCTCCTAAAGGCTCTAGGCACGAACAACCTCCCATGGGGAGTGTTAAATGGAGCATCATCTTGAGCGTTCAGAATCCCATTCTCCAAAACGGAGTCCAATGCCGCCGCCACAACTCCTTTCTGTAAAATGCTCTCCTCCTCCTCGGCACCGACCGTAGGATAGAAGCTGCGAGATAAAGCATCGGCTTTAACATTCTTAGTACCAGGGATATAGGTAACAGAAAAATGAAACCGAGAAAAAAAAAGTGCCCACCTAGTTTGACCGGCATTCAAGCGCTTGGCAGCATCCAGATAGATCAAATTCTTATGATCTGTGAAAACCTGAATAGGAAATCTAGCGCCTTCCGAAAAATGGTGCCAGTGTTCAAACGCGAGTTTAATAGCCAGCAACTCCCGATTTCCAACATCATAATTCAGTTCGGTTTCCGAAAATTTTTTCGAAAAGAAGGCACAAGGATATACTTGTTCTCCTGAGACAGAACTGCTCCAACCCCCACCGATGGAGCATCGACCTCGACCAAAAAAGGCTTAGTCTCATCAGGCTGTATAAGGATAGGGGCAGAACTGAACCTCTCTTTGAGATGCTCAAACGCTTCAATGGCCTCAGTAGTCCACTGGACCGTATTCGCACCGATCTTGGTGAGATCGGTCAGAGGCTTAATAATTATAGAAAAATTATGAATGAATTTCCTGTAATAATTGCAAAACCCAAAAATCTCTGTATAGATTTCAAACCAATAGGCCTAGGCCATTCCTGCACAGCCTGAACCTTCACCGGGTCCATCTCAAAGCCCTCGCTGGAGACAATGTAGCCCAAAAAGCTAATTTTCGGCACAGCAAACTCACATTTCTCCAGCTTAGCAAAGAGTGAATTATCACTCAATAACTGCAAAACTTCACGTACGCTCTGCCAATGGGACTCTAAATCTGGTGAATAAATCAAAATGTCATACAAATACACAACCACATTCTTACCAATCAAAGGTCTCAGGATGTCATTAATAAGGTTCTGAAAAAATGCAGGTCCATTGGTAAGACCAAAAGGCATCACCAGATTCTCAAAATGACCTACCGGAGTGTTAAAAGCAGTTTTCCATTCATCACCCTTCTTCACTCGTAACAAATTATATGCCCCCCGGAGATCAATTTTAGAGAACCACTTGGCCCCCACCAACTGGTTAAACAAGTCAGGAATTAACGGCAATGAGTAGGAATTGCGTATGGTAATCTTATTAATTTCACGAAAATCCAGACATGGACGTAAACCCCCGTCCTTTTTTTTAACAAAGAAAAACCCAACTGCCACAGGCGACTTAGAAGGTCTAATGTGACCAGCAGCCAGGCTAGTCTGTATGTACTCCTCCAAGGCCTTTCTTTCAGGAATAGTCAGATTAAACAAGCGACGTTTGGGAAGAGTAGCTCCAGGAACAAACTCAATGGCGCAATCATAATCCCTATGAGGAGGTAAAACTTGTGACTCCTCCTCTGCAAAAAACCTCCAAAAATCTTGAATAGGTACAGGTAATTTACCTTTTTTCCACAGCCGCAATGCGATCATTACAACATTTATCATAGCACTTCGGACTCCAAGACTTAACAACATTAGTAGACCAGTCCAGTAAAGGATTGTGCAGTTTTAACCAAGGCAAACCTAAAACGACCGAAGAGGGTAAATTATCTAATACAACCAAGTCCAAAATTTCTTGGTGAACTCCATTGATAGTGAGGGAAAATGCAGCAACCTTGTGAGTAATACATTTCAAGGGAGTGTTATCAATTGCAAAAACCCTTTATCAATCACATTAAGTGTTGAGCCACAATCCACAAATACCTGAAATTCAATCAAATTTTCCTGCAAAGTAGTACTCCCAGAAAGGAATACTCCTGCAGAGCGTAAACAAGCAATACGGGCGTACCTGACCTTTTTTTTTTCTTTACTTAAACGAAGCTCACAATACTTAATCAAATGGTCAGCTTTACCACAATAAAGACACAATCCCTCGGCGAACCTCCGGTCTCTTTCCTGACAGCATCGCCCCCAACCTCCATCGGTTCTCCGCCGTCAGAGCAGATTTTCTGGGGACTAGGACCTGACATTACAGGAGTCTTTACCTCATTCACCCTGGACCTCAGTCTCCTGTCCTCCTGTCCACACGAACAGCTAACTGCATGGCATCCTGCAGAGTCTCAGGTGCGGGGAATGCAATTAGCAGATCCTTAACCCTTTCATTCAGACCAGCAAGAAATAAACATTTCAGCGCAGGATCATTCCATTTGACTTCCATTTGACTTCTGAAGCCCATCTCCTGAAGTGTGTGCAATAATTTTCAACATCACCTGACCCCTGATTCAAACGCCTGAGTTCTGCCTCAGCAGATGAGATTTTATCAGGATCGTCATATAATAGCTCCATAGCAGAAAAAAATTCTTCTACAGACCTTAAACACGGATCATTAGATTGGAGAGAAAAGGCCCACCCCTGTGGTTCATTGCGAAAAAGTGACATAATAAAACCAATGCGCTGTGATTCTTTCCCAGAGGACCTTGGTCTCAAACAAAATTATAACAAACAAGCATTTTTAAAGGAAAAAAATCTTGCTGTTTACCATAAAAAACATCAGGCAGTCCTACCTTGGGTTCCACAAAATGCGCTCCAGAACAGCTACTCACTTGTTGCTTTTGATCGGCCACCTCCAGAGACAATCCCTGCAAGCGTTGAGCCCAATCCTGGACGGAAACCATACTGATCCCCGAATTTCTTTCCTTTTAGTTTTTTTGGGCTGGACTTACTGTTATGATCTGCAACAAGTACTAAGGAAAGATAGGGGAAAGCAGTCCCTACAGTAAGACTAAGCTGAATCCCTACGATGTAGCGGGCTGACTATTCCAAGCGAACAGACCCGCCTTAGTCCTCGGCTAGTCTGAACGAAGACCTATAGCATCAGGGGAGGGGTCCCTAAAAGAACTAAGGACTGGGACAAAAATGGGACACCTCCTAAACAGAAAAGTTGTTGCAGAACACAAAAAGACAAACTGAAAAAAAGGTACTAGAGGTCCCAGAAGGAACAAACGAACTGACAGAGAAAGGCACCGAAGCACCTGGCTAGAGAAACAGTCAAACACTGAAGTCCAGCACAGCCAAAAGGGCGGAGCTGGAATATAAAGGCAGATCGTCACTTGACTGCAAACCACAAGATGGAAAAAACAAACAGGAGGGTTCTAACAGCGGGTCTCCTATAGTGGTAATTCCCATGCTGTGACTGCAAGGGATGCCAAAATTTGGGAAAAACCCCACTAAGAATTTAAAGACACATAGAGCAGGGTCACAGTAATGACAAATTCCCATTAGAAAGGAGAGAGTCTGCTATACAGTTATAGGGTATGTGACTCGCCCCCTGGGCCGTGGGGCACTCGAGACTGGACTTCAGGGCAATGCTGGGAGTAGTGGTGGCGACCCGGTCCCGTGGCTCAGGGTGGTCAGACCAGTGGTAGTCTATGATGTGTTTTAGGTAATGTCTGACTACGCCACCCATGGATTGCGGTCAGGGAGAACCGCCGCTGCAAGGCAGACCGCTGAGGCTGGTGTTGGGGATGCAGCGGGGATTAGTACAACTCCCCACGGGAGGAGTGTAGCCTCAGGGCAGTGTGATAGGATGCTGGTGGGTGATGGTGCAGGCACAGCAGTAACCACACAGAGTCCAATAATGCAGTCCAGGGTCTTTTACTGATCTTATCATAGACCCAACAGGAGTACAGGGTAGGAATGGACCTGGGTGTCTGAGGGCATTCGGGCGAGCTCCGCTGGTCAGGGTGAGTGGGTAGGCCTACCGTTCTCTTTCTGCCCTTGCTGACTATCTCCCCCTTTAGTGGTATGATAGCCTACGTCCCTGAGCTTGCCGTGTACTACGCCTGTATGGCTTGCGACTCGGGCCTTAGGTACCTGTAGCTTCTCCGTGCTGTACCGGTCCCTCTGTGTGGCGGAACCTCCAGGCTTCTTGGCCAAGGGACCTGCAATCCCTTGCGGGTTGGTTTTCTGCTGCAGGGCTTGCAACCCTGACAGCCTCGGACCCCAGTGTCTGGTATGTAGTTTCTCTCTGTCAGGACCGGCTCTCGCCGCCTCTGTCCCTGACTTGCTGTTCCTCCTATGCCTCCTGGACTCCTCAGCTGCGGCTGACCTGTCCCTCTGCTTCTGGGAACCCTTCTGGATACTTCAGAAGCGGGTCCTAGTCTCCCTAACCCTGCCCTCAGTACCAGTTTTTATAGGGGCAGCCTGCTCCCCCTACTGGCCTGGGACAGGAGGTGCGGCATGCAAATGGTCCATGACCAGAGAACCTCCCTCCTGCTCTCAGACACAGCCTTACAAGTTTGTGGCATCCAGACCTGGGGTGACACATTCCCCCCTAGGAAAGCTTAGTACTCCGGGACTAAACAAGAAACACGATACTGGGTATAAATTATAACATAAACATAACAGAGAAGAAAACAACAAACAACACCACATATTGAGTTCTTTAGGTCACAGTATGGCCTGTGACGGGTGTCCATATCACCAACAAAAGAAGAGGGTCACAGTATGATCCGTAACCGGGTGTCCATTTCACCAACACAACGGGAGCCTTAACCAGGTGGGGGTCTGTCCTTGCCCAGAATCCTTGACAGTCTATATTCTTTCCTTTGGTTAGGCTCCGAACATATTTACAAGGAAGTCCCGGTTACTCAAAGTTCATAACCTTTTAGTCCATTTGTCACTATGAAAAACTGAAAAACAGTATTAATAACCAGGGTACAAACATAACACATTAAATATAGACATTATACATTTAGATCTTCCAGCGAGCTGGCATTTGACCCCTAGTGCTCCGGGTTGACCTCCGTAGCCCACTGTCTGGTGGTGGTCTAACCTGGCTTTCCCCACTATCATTGAGGGTACAGATACTAGCTGGGTGTACAGGTAGGACAGGTAGCTGTCTGCGGGTCCTTTGGCTTACCGCAGGCATGGCAGGCTCACTGTCAGCAGAGGGTTGACTCTCCTGGGCTGCTGGCGTGGGTTCTTCTGCCTCTGGGGCCGCTTGCTCTTCTTGTTCTCCCTGTCCTCCTGTAGGCTCCTGCTGGGTAGGCTGAAGGAAGTTTAGGACGGGTACCACTATTGCGCCATTTATCTGAGTCCAGGTCCTGGGGAACTCTCCGAGAACTGTGCTGATCATCTCTTCCTTGTCCTCTGCGGGTTCAAGGTCATCTTGATCTTCATTTGGACTCTGTAGTTGCTCGGGGAACCGTTTTAGGTGGTCTCTGGAGACGGTGCTAGTGGTTTCTCCTCCATCCTTGGTAATCACACATACCTTCAGATTGTCGTGGTCGGACTGCAGTACTGTGTACGGGACTCTCTCCCACTGGTCATCCAGCTTGTGAAGCCTTCTCTTCCGCTTCAGGACCTGCTCACCAGGTTCCAGGGGACCAGCAGGGGCGTGTTGGTTGAAGAGCCTCTCTTGCTTTTCTCTCGCTTGAGCCAGACTCCTCTCCACACTCTCCTGTACCTTCTTGTACTGTAGCCACCTTTCCGTATCCCAGTCCGCGTCTGGGGAGGTGTCCTCAGATGTCAGGACTCCCATCTCCAGGTCGATCGGCAGCTTACCTGGGCTTGCTCGCATCAGGTAAGCCGGGGTGCAATTTGTATCATTCACAGGGATATGGTTGTACAAGTCAATCAGGTCTGGCAGCTTCTCCGGCCACAGGCTGCGTTCTTCCAGGGGCAACGTCTTGAGGAGATCGATGACGATATTGTTCATTTTCTCACACAGCCCGTTGGTTTGCGGGTGGTAAGGCGTTGTCCGAATCTTCCTGCAGCCGTAGAGGTTGCAGAACTCCTGGAATACTTCAGCCTCAAACGCTGGACCTTGATCTGTCAAGACCTGTTCCGGATACCCATGTGGACGGCAGAAGTGTTGCTGGAAGGCTCTGGCCGCTGTTTGGGCTGTCAGGTCTTTAACAGGAACCACTACCAGGAACCGGGAGTAATGGTCCACAATTGTCAGGGCATAGACGTAGCCCGACCGGCTTGGAGCCAATTTCACATGGTCCAGAGCTACCAGCTCAAGAGGCTGCCTGGTGACGATGGGCCTCAAGGGTGTCTGCTGGCTGGTACGGTCCTTCCTTCTGAGGTGACATGGGCCGCAGTCCCTGCTCCACATCTCGATGGCCCTTCTCATGCCGACCCAGTAGAACCGCTCTCTCAGTAGGAACTCCAGTTTCTTCCACCCGAAGTGTCCCTCTCTGTTATGGTAGGCCTCCAGGACCATTGCTGCATCTCGCCTTGGGACCACTATCTGCCAGGTTAGCTCGTGCGTCCGGTGGTTGACAAGCCTTCTGCACAACTTACCCTCATAGAGGAATAGCCTGCTTTTCTCCTTCCATATCTGCTTGGCATCCTCTGGAGCGTCCGGGCCAGGGCTAGCGTCTTCCTGGGTTAACATGTCTTTCACCAGGCGTATTGCAGGGTTGCTATCTTGCGTTTCAGCCCAGCCGTGGTGGGGTAAGGGGTTGAACATGACGGTGGTCAAGTCTTTGTCTCTTACCCGGTGAGAATACTGAGTGGCCCCATACCGGTGGAACGCAGGGAGCTCTATTTCCTGCAGTTCTTCCGAGTCGTCTTCTCCTTCAGGTAGGTGGGGCATTCTTGATAGGGTGTCTGCGTTGGTGTTGGTTCTGCCTGCCCGGTATTTGATTGTGAAGTCGTAATTGGATAGCCGGGCCATCCACCGCTGTTCTAGGGCACCTAATCTTGCATTGTTCAGATGTGTCAACGGGTTGTTGTCCGTGTACACGGTGAACTTTGTGGAGGCCAGGTAATGCTTAAACCGTTCTGTGACGGCCCACACCACTGCCAAGAATTCTAGCTTGAAGGAGCTGTAGTTCTCCGGGTTTCTTTCAGTGTGCCTCAGTTTCCGGCTGGCATACGCGATCACCCTTTCTCTGTCCTGTTGGTTCTGTGACAGTACGGCTCCCAGCCCCACATTACTGGCATCTGTGTGGAGGATAAAAGGCTGACCATAATCGGGGTAGGCCAGGATCTCATCCCCCGTGAGGGCCATCTTCAACTGGCGGAAGGACTCCTCTTCCGGCTTGTCCCACTTGAAGGGTGGCTTGTGAATTCTGGATTTAGATTGCACTATCAGGAGGTCCTGCATAGGGGCTGCCATCTTAGTGAACCCGGGGATGAACCTTCGGTAGTAGCCTACCAACCCGAGGAATTGCCTCACTTCCTTGATGTTATAGGGGCTTGGCCAGCTCTTGATGGCTGTAACTTTGTCGGGGTCGGGGGCTACTCCCTCTGCACTCACCACGTGTCCTAGGTATTGGACCTTCGGTTTTAACAGGTGGCACTTTGAAGGCTTCACTTTCAGGCCGTAGCCTGCCAGGGCTTCGAACACCTCGGCCAGGTGCTTTAGATGGTCCTCGTAAGTCTTCGAATAGACGATCACGTCGTCCAGGTAAAGGAGGACCGTCTCGCAGTTTCGGTGCCCTAGACAGCATTCCATCAGCCTCTGGAAGGTCCCTGGTGCGTTGCAGAGCCCGAAGGGCATACAGTTGAACTCGCTCAGTCCCATCGGGGTGGTGAAGGCGGTCTTCTCCTTGTCAGCCTCTGCCACAGGAACCTGCCAGTACCCGCTAGTAAGGTCCAAAGTAGAGAAGAAATTAGTTGATTTTAGAGCTGCTAAAGACTCCTCTATCCTAGGTAACGGGTACGCATCTTTATGGGTGATACGATTGATTTGCCTATAGTCCACGCACATTCTCATGGTACCGTCTTTCTTTTTTACCAAAACTAAGGGAGCTGCCCAGGGGCTACAGATATCTCTAATGACCTCAGCTTCTTTCATTTCTCTCAGCATACCTTTGGCGTTCTGATAATGCGCAGGGGGTACAGGCCTGTGTCTCTCTTTTATTGGTGGGTGGCTCCCCGTGGGGATATGGTGTTCTATCCCTTTTACTCTGCCGAAGTCTAGCGGGTGCTTACTAAAGATTCTTTCGTACTCCTGAACCACCCGGTAGACTCCTTGTTTTTGGTGCAGGGGAGTGGAGTCAGCACCCACATGGAGTTTCTGGCACCAGTCCTCCTTTTGTTTCTGGGAGCCATTAACCTCCGCCTGAGGAGATGGAGGCAACTGTTCCACGGCCCTGATAGCATTGTGTTGGACGGCAAACAATTTGGCAAGTGTAGCATACCTGGGTAAGTGTACCTCCCTCTCCCCAATGTTGAGAATGACGGACATCAACCACCCCCCGGGATGTCAAAATGGTGGGCCTGCTGTCTGAGTCCACGGGTTCTACCATGGCTTGGTAGTCTCTGCCTCTCAACCCGATTGCAGTCCGACACCAGATCATCATTTCACTTTTGGGAGGCATGGAAATGGGGAATGGGTCACTCATTCTTACGCTACCGATCTCACCACCAGACAGTTCTACCTGCTGCCTTCTCATCAGGGCTCTTATCTCTTTCTGGAGGACCCTCTGTTGGCTGGAGCTCGCATTCATCGCCACCTGCTGTAAAATCACAATTACTTCTGAAAGACAGTTTTCAATCACATTAGTACCCACAGTTATTTTAGGGTGACTTTCACGACGGTCAATGTCCATAATGATCACTCCCTGTGCCGGCAGTTCCACCTTACCAATCTTGATGGTCATCTCTCTGAACCCCACCTGCGGCACAGGTTGGCCATTGCTGGCAATGATGCTTAAGTCATCGTCTGGGTAGCGGGTTATGTCAGCGTCACTCCAGTACCGCTTGAAAAGTACGTAGGGGATGGTAGTCACTTGAGACCCGGTGTCCAGCAGTGCACTCATGGGGATACCGTCCAGCACTACGGGTAAGACCGGGCGTCCTCCCACGTACTTATCACGCCAATTAGACGGGCCTGATGACCTTATGCCTGGGGGTTGGCCCTCTGCCCTAGGTCGGACCCATTTAAAGTACAGTACCTTGCTATGTGTCCTGGCTGACTGCAACGGCGGCAAATCGGCTGTCCATCCTCAGCGTAGCGGTCGGCGGGCCTCCCTCTGAACGGCGGGATCCTCCTCTGTCGACGCCACGGGACATCTTCCGGACTGGAAGCCAGCTCGATTGGTCTTGACGGTTCCACCTGCAACGACTGTACGGTCCTGGTTAATGCAGCCACACTCTTTGTTAGCTCCTGGACCTGATGGTGCAGGTCTGCAGGCTGGGGTGGATTTAGGGACTGTGCATCAGCCCCCACAAGATCTGCGGGGTAGGGCGCTGCCCCCTGGTGGTAAGTGATGGCAGGGCGCCGGGAAGCTACAGCGCCACCTGCTGCGGGTTCTCTGAGCACTTGGATGGCCCGATCCTTGAACTGCGCAAAAGTCAAATCGGGGTTCTGTAGGGCCATGAGGCGCAGCTGGGTTCTGTGGGCGCTGGACAGCAGACCTTCTATGAACTGGTCAGTCAACAGTTTATCAGAGTCCTGCACGCTACCAGGGTCAGCTTGTTTGATAGCTCTCAGGGCTTCTTGCAGGTTCAAGGCATAGTCTCTGATGCTATCCTGGGCCCGCTGCTTACAGCCATAGAACCGCATTTTGATTTCTGCTGAGGTACGGGTATCAAAGGTACTCCGCAGCCGGGTCAGAATGTCCTTTACCATCTTTTTCTCTTCATCTGACCATGATTTCACTTCCCGCTGGGCTGCACAGGTGAGCTGCCCCGTTAAAATGCTCACTTTCTGTTCTTCCGTCAGGGGATAAACTTTGAAGAAGCTGTGCAGTCTTTCCCTAAAGTCAGTTAAGGTATGGAATTCCCCTGAGTATTGGGGCAGCCAGGCTGCTCCGGGGATGTAGGGCATAGAGAACGGCATCACCGCTGCTGCAGCCCTGCTGGTTGTAGAAGGCCCCTCCGTGTCCGTCATCTTCCTCCCCCCTAGTTAAGCGTGGCCTACCTTCCGACGATCCTCTTCTGTAGGCCGCGGCTCCGCTGGTGCTGCTCTGGATGAGGACCTTGCGTCGCGTCCTGGTGACGTCAGCGTCACTCTCTCTCCCTTCCAGGACCTTGCGCAGCGTCGGTGCATAGGGCGGAGCTTCGGGTCTCGTGCGATTTGGACGTCCACGCCTCTCTTCTTCCCGCGCGGCGTCCTGAAGATGGCGTCCGATGGCGGGAAAACGGCTGAAGATGGCGGGAACCGACGGAAGATGGCAGGAGGCGGCTGAAAATGGCGGGAAACGGCTCCGGATGGCGGGAAAACTCTTCTTCAGGTACGTGTACAGTCTTTTTCAGGCACGCAATACCCGTTTGTGGTGGGTTGGTTACAATCCTGCCGACTACGCCAAAGCTGACTCGCCCCCTGGGCCGTCGGGCACTCGAGACCGGACTTCAGGGCAATGCTGGGAGTAGTGGTGGCGACCCGGTCCCGTGGCTCAGGGTGGTCAGACCAGTGGTAGTCTATGATGTGTTTTAGGTAATGTCCGACTACGCCACCCGTGGATTCCGGTCAGGAAGGACCGCCGCTGCAAGGCAGACCGCTGAGGCTGGTGTTGGGGATGCAGCGGGGATTAGTACAACTCCCCACGGGAGGAGTGTAGCCTCAGGGCAGTGTGATAGGATGCTGGGGGGTGATGGTGCAGGCACAGCAGTAACCACACAATGCAGTCCAGGGTCTTTTTCTGATCTTATCATAGACCCAACAGGAGTACAGGGTAGGAATGGACCTGGGTGTCTGAGGGCATTTGGGCGAACTCCGCTGGTCAGGGTGAGTGGGTAGGCCTACCGTTCTCTTTCTGCCCTTGCTGACTATCTCCCCCTTTAGTGGTATGATAGCTTACGTCCCTGAGCTTGCCGTGTACTACACCTGTATGGCTTGCGACTCGGGCCTTAGGTACCTGTAGCTTCTCCGTGCTGTACCGGTCCCTCTGTGTGGCGGAACCTCCAGGCTTCTTGGCCAAGGGACCTGCAATCCCTTGCGGGTTGGTTTTCTGCTGCAGGGCTTGCAACCCTGACAGCCTCGGACCCCAGTGTCTGGTATGTAGTTTCTCTCTGTCAGGACCGGCTCTCGCCGCCTCTGTCCCTGACTTGGTCTTCCTCCTACGCCTCCTGGACTCCTCAACTGCGGCTGACCTGTCCCTCTGCTTCTGGGAACCCTTCTGGATACTTCAGAAGCGGGTCCTAGTCTCCCTAACCCTGCCCTCAGTACCAGTTTTTATAGGGGCAGCCTGCTCCCCCTACTGGCCTGGGACAGGAGGTGCGGCATGCAAATGGTCCATGACCAGAGAACCTCCCTCCTGCTCTCAGACACAGCCTTACAAGTTTGTGGCATCCAGGTCTGGGGTGACACATATGCAGTGCGCTGACCAATTTTAGGAAAAAAGCCCACTAAGAATTTAAAGACACATAGAGCAGGGCCACAGTAGCGACAAAATCCCATAAGAAAGGTTAGAGTCTGCTATACAGTTATAGGGTATGCAGTGAGTCCAACGGCTGAACAATTTTAGGAAAAACCCCACTAAGAATTTAAAGACACATAGAGCAGGGCCACAGTAATGACAAATTCCCATTAGAAAGGAGAGGGTCTGCTATACAGTTATAGGGTATGCAGTGAGTCCAAAGGCTGACCAATTTTAGGAAAAACCCCACTAAGAATTTAAAGACACATAGAGCAGGGCCACAGTAACAAGTATGACATGTTCCCATTAGAAAGGAGAGAGTCTGCTATACAGTTATAGGGTATGCAGCGAGTCCAACGGCTGACCAATTTTAGGAAAAACCCCACTAAGAAATTAAAGACACATAGAGCAGGGCCACCGTAACGACAAATTCCCATTAGAAAGGAGAGAGTCTGCTATACAGTTATAGGGTATGCAGTGAGTCCAACGGTTGACCAAATTTAGGAAAAACCCCACTAACAATTTAAATAGACATAGAGCAGGGCCACAGTGACGACAAATTCCCATTAGAAAGGAGACTGCTATACAGTTATAGGGTATGCAGTGAATCCAATGGCTGACCAATTTTAGGAAAAACCCCACTAAGAATTTAAAGACACATAGAGCAGGGCCACAGTAACAACAAATTCCCATAAGAAAGGTTAGAGTTTGCTATACAGTTATAGGGTATGCAGTGAGTCCAACGGCTGAACAATTTTAGGAAAAGCCCCACTAAGAATTTAAAGACGCATAGAGCAGGGCCACAGTAACGACAAATTCCCATTAGAAAGTAGAGAGTCTGCTATACAGTTATAGGGTATGCAGTGAGTCCAACGGCTGACCAAATTTAGGAAAAACCCCACTAACTATGGATGAATGTATGCACTCATTTTGAAGGAAGAATTGAAGAATTAGGATACGGATGTTACAGACTGACAAAAACCGGAATGACAGATTTTCCTCCCTATCTGCCCCCGACGTCACCCCCACCCCAGTACCAGAATTCCCAGGAACCCAATTGCTGGGTTTGCCCCAGATGTAGACAGCAGAATCCCTTGACAGTAGATATCTGTGTGGCATGCGGAGGACCAAGACCCCACCCAGCTAGACTATTCCCAATGAGGACGGTAGTTGTGCCAGGAGCACCGGGAGCAGCAGCAGCAGCAGTAGGGGACGCAGTTGTTCCAGGTCAAGAAGCCCGTACAATGTTAATGTATAGACCATGGAGTCCCTCAGAACAATTGGCGTTGATTTCCCAGTTGCCAGATCCATCCCAGTCCCCGATGGGTTTTGCCAGAATGATAAGAACCATACAGGATACGTACAATGCAACTAGGTTGGATTTACAAGGGGTAATTAAGGGAAAATTGGCAGATGAAGCCCGCTATGATAGGTTGACAGACGAAACGTACAATTGACTCGCCCCCCCTGGGCCGTGGGGCACTCGGATCCGGGCAATAGGGAGACGATGGGGGTAGTAGTGGCGACCCGGTTCCGTGGCTCAGGGTGGTCAGGCCAATGGTAGTCTGCTATGTCCTGCTGATAATGTCTGACTACGCCACCCGTGGATTTGCGGTTATTAGGAACCGCCGCTGCATGCAGACCGCTGGGGCTGATGAGGTGTGCAGCTAGGGTAATGTGACTCCCCACGGGAAGAGTGCGGCCCCAGGGCAGTATAGTGGATGGTGGGAGTGATGGTAGTGAGAGTCCCAGTGCTGATAGTGCTGGAGGAGCAAGGAGCACACAGACAACAGGTTGCAGTCCAAGGTCTTTACTAAACAGGAAAATTGACCCACAAGCAGTCCCAGCTAGGAGGGGACCTGGATGTCTGAGAGCAACGGGGAAATTGGCCCTGGTCAGGGTGAGGGTGTAGGCCTACCGTGCTTTCTGCGCTCCTTCTGGCTATCCCCTCCTTATAGAGTAACAGCCCACGTTTCCGAGCTTTCCGTGTATTCTCGCCTGTATGGCCTGCGACGTGGGTTCCTTTCTGCTCCCAGCCTTGTACGGCTTTACTGGTCCCTTCGGTTGTGGCAGGGCCTCCAGGCTTCTTAGGCCAAGGAATGTACAGTCCCTTGCGAACTGGTTCTCTGCTGGGGGATGTGGAATCCTTCCAGCCTCAGACACCAAAGTCTGGTAAAATTAAGTCTTTTCTCTGCCAAGACAGGCTCTCTTCGCCTCTTGTCTCTGGCTTGTGGCTCTCCTCCTGCCACACTTCCTCTTAGGTGCAATCAACTTTCTGTCCCTGCTCCACTCTGGGACACGTCTCAGAGCTGAGACAGGCAATCCAGTTCTCTCTAACCCTGCTCTCAGTACCAGCTTTTATAGGGGCAGCCAGCTCCCCCTACTGGCCTGAGACAGGAGGCATTGCATGCTAATGTTCCCCTGACCAGAGAACCTCCCCCTTGCTCTCAGACACAGCTTTAATTACACTTGTGGCATCCAGGTCAGGGTGACACATTCCCCCCTAGTGAAATTTAGTACTCCGGGACTAAACAATAAACAAAGACAATATGCATAACCATAAAACATTAATAGACAGACGACGCACAAATTGAGTTCTTAAGGTCACAGTGTGGCCTGTGACCGGGTGTCCATATCACCAACACAACGGAGAGCCTTAACCAGGTGGGGGTCTGTCCTACCCCAAGTCCTTCACAGTCTTAGTTCATTCCTGGGTTAAGCTCCGAACGCAGTCCATACAAGGTCCCGGTTATAAAAAGTCCATAACCTGTGAGTCCTTACGGTAGCTGAAAGAAACTGAAACACAGAATTACCAAACGAGCATGTAACTTGGCAAACATTTCAACATTTGGCAACAAGGTCATTTACAATCTTAGTGCGCTCTATATTCTCCAGCGAGCGGGTATCTGCCCTTTTGTGCTCCTGGTTGACCTCCTTAACCCACTGTCTGGTGGTGGACTAACCTGGCTTTCCCCACTAGCGTTAGGGGTACAGCTACCAGCTGGGTGTACAGGTAGGGCAGGCAGCTGTCTGCGGGTTCTTTGGCTTACCGCAGGCATGGCAGGCTCACTGTCAGCAGAGGGTTGACTCTCCTGGGCTGCTGGTACAGGCTCTTCTGCCTCTGGAACCGCTCGCTCCTCTTCACCTTCCGGCTCTGGTGTTGGTTGTTGCTGTGCCGGTTGTAGGAAATGCAGGACGGGTACCACTATGGCATCATTTATGCGAGTCCAGGACTGAGGGAACTCTCTGAGAACGGTGCTGATCATTTCTTCCTTGTCCTCTGCGGGTTCAAGGTCACTCTGATCCTCTTCTGCACTACGGAGTTGCTCGGGGCACCTTTTGAGGTGGTCTCTGGAGACGACACTAGTGGTTTCTCCTCCGTCCTTGGTGATTACGCACACCTTTGGGTTGTCGTGATCAGACTGCAGTACGGTGTAGGGTTCCCTTTCCCACTGGTCGTCCAACTTATGTAGCCTTCTTTTTCGCTTTAGGACTTGCTCACCAGGTTCTAGGGGGCTAGCAGGGGCGTGTTGATTGAAGAGTCTTTCTTGCTTCTCTCTCACCTGGGCCAGGCTCTTCTCCACACTCTCCTGTACCTTCTTGTACTGCAGTTGCCTTTCCGTATCCCAGTCCGCATCCGAGGAGGTGTCCTCAGGTATTAGGACTCCCATCTCCAGGTCTACGGGCAGCTTACCTGGTTTAGCTCGCATCAGGTAAGCCGGGGTGCAGTTTGTAGCGTTCACCGGGATATTGTTGTACATGTCTACCAGGTCCGGCAATTTTTCTGGCCACAGGCTGCGTTCCTCCAGGGGCAACGTCTTCAGGAGATCAATGACTATATTGTTCATCTTCTCACACATCCCGTTGGTTTGGGGGTGGTAAGGCGTTGTCCGAATCTTCTTACAGCCATAGAGGTTGCAGAACTCCTGGAAGATTTCAGCTTCGAACGCTGGACCCTGTGTTATGCACACGCCCGGGCTAAGCGGCGTGTGCGTGTGATTGGTAGTGATTCCACTGGACCGTGCCGGAGAGTGAATGCCTGGAGGGGCGTGACTAAGTATTCACCCGATCCGACCAGGGTCGCACGACGGCATACGACGCCAGTGCACCAAGGAGGAACCGAGCAGAGGGACCAGGTGCTACTCCAGGACAGACCCCGGACACGGCTGTTGACCCACACAGGGGAATACAGGAACAGGCTGGTAGGCTGGCACACAGACTGGTATGCAGGCAGGCGGGTATGCAGGCAGGCGGGTATGCAGGCAGGGGGGTAAAGGCAAGCACAGCTAGAGTGCAGACAGGGAGGCACTAGCAGGGAGGAACACAGGCGGGATAGGACCCAGTACACACCGGGACTCAGGAACAATACAGGCAGAGGGTTACAGGCAAGCACAGCTAGAGTGCAGACAAGGCTGAGCAGGGCAGGACAGGACTGCCGGAGCAGCGGGCAGAAGCAGGGCAGGACAGGACTGCCGGAGCAGCGGGCAGAAGCAGGGCAGGACAGGACTGCCGGAGCAGCGGGCAGAAGCAGGGCAGGACAGGACTGCCAGAGCAGCGGGCAGAAGCAGGGCAGGACAGGACTCTGTTCACACGGAACAGACAGGAAGGGAAAGACAGAGCCAGACACCCACAGGGTACTTGCAGTGAAGTAGCGAGTGGACCACAAACTCACAAACGGGAGTACAGAGACAACAGGCAGGAGTTAGGTACGAGTTCAGACTCTGCAGAAAAAGGAAGGGAACGGACATAGAGGCAAAACAGGTAAAGGAAAGGAGAGAGTTCAGACTGGAACTGAGTGTACGGAGGAGACCGACACTGCAGCGGGATACAGGAGCGGGTCTGGGAATACTGCCCCCAGAGAGGCGGGACGAACAGGCAAGGAGCGTGTACAGACAGGAAAGACAAGATACACAGAAAGGACTCAGTTCAGACACGGGAACTAATACCGCAAAGCAGGAGACATACAGGACTCAGTTCAGACACGGAAGCTGATACCGCAAAGCAGGAGACATACAGGACACAGTTCAGACACGGGAGCTGATACCGCAAAGCAGGAGACATACAGGACTAAGTTCAGACAGGCAACTGATACAAAAAGCAGGAGACATACAGGACTCAGTTCAGACACGGGAACTGATACAAAAAGCAGGAGACATACAGGACTCAGTTCAGACACGGGAACTAATACCGAAAAGCAGGAGACATACAGGACTTAGTTCAGACACGGGAACTAATACCGCAAAGCAGGAGACATACAGGACTAAGTTCAGACAGGCCTGGAAATACAGCCTCCAGGAAAGGCAAACAAGGAAACAAAGACGGGACCTGGCACCTTCAGAGTGCAAGCACACACTGAAGGAAAACACTATGCTCAGGCCGGGATAGAAGGGAGCTGCTGAGCTATATACCAAGTGACAAACAGCAATAGGCTGAGGACGCACAAGGGGAGTGACCCACAGCAGGTACAAAAGGCAGGAAGTGATCGGGCGCCGCCCTTAAGCAGCAGAAACAGACACAAACAGACAGCATGGAGGGAAGCCAGAGAGACATTCTGGACAGGAGATCAAGTGCGCGCTCCTGCACAGTGGGAAATGGACCACTATGCAAGGACGCCGCCAGGTATGTTACAGTACCTCCCCCCTTACGCCCCCTCTTCTTCAGACCTGCCAGAATCTTCCGCAGGGAATTCGAGGACCAGTCGTTCACTGGGTTGGAGGGGGACAGAGACTTGAGGGTAATCTCTGCTTCGAGGTACATCTTGTCAAGCTCACAGGAAAAAATAGACGGGTTATCAGGTACATAATGAGGAAAAGTCACTGTCTCTTTGTTATCTGGTGGTACCCCGGAGGATTCAGGAAACAACTGGAGGTCCTCCGCCGGGTCAGAAGAGTGCAGAGGCTCAGAGAAAACAACTGCTTCAGAGTACACTAGGTCGGACTCACTGGAGGAAGCAGGCGAGGTATCGGGTACCGAGTATAGGAAAGTCTCTGTCCATTCACCACCAGGTGGCACCCCGAAGGGTTCTGAACACAACTGGAGGTCCTCCGCCTGGTCGGAGGGGTGTAGAGACTCGGGAGTAACCTCTGCTTCGGAGTACACTAGGTTGGACTCACTGGAGGAAGCAGGCGAGGTATCGGGTACCGAGTATAGGAAAGTCTCTGTCCATTCACCACCAGGTGGCACCCCGAAGGGTTCTGAACACAACTGGAGGTCCTCCGCCTGGTCGGAGGGGTGTAGAGACTCGGGAGTAACTTCTGCTTCGGAGTACACTAGGTTGGACTCACTGGACGAAGCGAGCGAGGTATCAGGTACAGAGTATAGGAGAGTCTCTGTCCTTTCGTTACCAGGTAGCACCCCGAAGGGTTCAGGAGACAACTGGAGATCCTCCGCCTGGTCGGAGGGGTGTAGAGACTCGGAGGTAACTACCACTTTGGGGTACCCATTGTCAGGCTCACAGGACGAAGCGGACAAAGTATTGAGTACCGGGTGTAGAGAAGTCTCTCTCCATTTGTCATCGAGTGGTATCCCGGAGGATTCAGGAGGCAACAGGGGATCCTCCGCCAGGTAGTAGAGGTGCACAGACTCAGAGGTAACCACAGCTTTGGAGCATCCTTGGACATGCACACCGGTTAAAGAGAGAGAAGCATCTGATGCCGGGTGCAGGAAGTTCTCCTGTGTGGAGTCTGGATGGGCAGAAGTCTCTTCGGGCAGGAGAACTGGTGCACTACCCACGCACATTACCCATTGGGGTTTCTCCGGGATACAGGGAGATGAAGCTTCAGTAGGGACTTCAAGGTTGGGGTCAGGAGGTCTCTGGGAGGACAGACCCTGGCGTGACGGCTTGCCTCTACGTCTAGCACGTCTGGACTGCCTCTTGAGGTTGAGAGAAGTATTCCGGAAAGCGTAGTCACCCTGTGAGGATTCTGGGTGGGCAGTAGTCTCATTGGGCTGGAGGACTATTGCGCTACCCACACACATTACCCATCGGGGCTGCTCCGGGATATTGGGAGGTGAAGCTTCAGCAGGAGCCTCCGGGTTAGGATCATCGAAGACCGTTAGAAAGGCCACCAGGAAGGCCATTAGGTCCCGGAGGATCGGATCCTGTGTTTCATATAGGGGGTTGATCCATTCCAAGGCATCACCCGCCAGGTAAGACATCATAAAGGCCACTTTAGCCCAATCGGAAGGAAAGTAGAGAGGGTAGGCCTTAAAGTGTAGCATGCATTGCTCCACAAATGCACGACACTGTCTTGGATCCCCATAGTAACGTGGCGGATCCGCAGGAACGAGAGCTGATAGATCCATCTGGACGGTGCGTAATTTCGCCTGGAACTCAGCTAAGAGAAAAAAAAATTATTTATTTATTTTAATGCATATATTCGCTGGAAAACTTCTCAGAGGGCGAAGGCCGTGGGGCTCAACGGGAACCATGGCCTGAGCATGCTGTTATGCACACGCCCGGGCTAAGCGGCGTGTGCGTGTGATTGGTAGTGATTCCACTGGACCGTGCCGGAGAGTGAATGCCTGGAGGGGCGTGACTAAGTATTCACCCGATCCGACCAGGGTCGCACGACGGCATACGACGCCAGTGCACCAAGGAGGAACCGAGCAGAGGGACCAGGTGCTACTCCAGGACAGACCCCGGACACGGCTGTTGACCCACACAGGGGAATACAGGAACAGGCTGGTAGGCTGGCACACAGACTGGTATGCAGGCAGGCGGGTATGCAGGCAGGCGGGTATGCAGGCAGGGGGGTAAAGGCAAGCACAGCTAGAGTGCAGACAGGGAGGCACTAGCAGGGAGGAACACAGGCGGGATAGGACCCAGTACACACCGGGACTCAGGAACAATACAGGCAGAGGGTTACAGGCAAGCACAGCTAGAGTGCAGACAAGGCTGAGCAGGGCAGGACAGGACTGCCGGAGCAGCGGGCAGAAGCAGGGCAGGACAGGACTGCCGGAGCAGCGGGCAGAAGCAGGGCAGGACAGGACTGCCGGAGCAGCGGGCAGAAGCAGGGCAGGACAGGACTGCCAGAGCAGCGGGCAGAAGCAGGGCAGGACAGGACTCTGTTCACACGGAACAGACAGGAAGGGAAAGACAGAGCCAGACACCCACAGGGTACTTGCAGTGAAGTAGCGAGTGGACCACAAACTCACAAACGGGAGTACAGAGACAACAGGCAGGAGTTAGGTACGAGTTCAGACTCTGCAGAAAAAGGAAGGGAACGGACATAGAGGCAAAACAGGTAAAGGAAAGGAGAGAGTTCAGACTGGAACTGAGTGTACGGAGGAGACCGACACTGCAGCGGGATACAGGAGCGGGTCTGGGAATACTGCCCCCAGAGAGGCGGGACGAACAGGCAAGGAGCGTGTACAGACAGGAAAGACAAGATACACAGAAAGGACTCAGTTCAGACACGGGAACTAATACCGCAAAGCAGGAGACATACAGGACTCAGTTCAGACACGGAAGCTGATACCGCAAAGCAGGAGACATACAGGACTCAGTTCAGACACGGGAACTGATACAAAAAGCAGGAGACATACAGGACTCAGTTCAGACACGGGAACTAATACCGAAAAGCAGGAGACATACAGGACTTAGTTCAGACACGGGAACTAATACCGCAAAGCAGGAGACATACAGGACTAAGTTCAGACAGGCCTGGAAATACAGCCTCCAGGAAAGGCAAACAAGGAAACAAAGACGGGACCTGGCACCTTCAGAGTGCAAGCACACACTGAAGGAAAACACTATGCTCAGGCCGGGATAGAAGGGAGCTGCTGAGCTATATACCAAGTGACAAACAGCAATAGGCTGAGGACGCACAAGGGGAGTGACCCACAGCAGGTACAAAAGGCAGGAAGTGATCGGGCGCCGCCCTTAAGCAGCAGAAACAGACACAAACAGACAGCATGGAGGGAAGCCAGAGAGACATTCTGGACAGGAGATCAAGTGCGCGCTCCTGCACAGTGGGAAATGGACCACTATGCAAGGACGCCGCCAGGTATGTTACACCCTGGTCTGTCAGGACCTGTTCCGGATACCCGTGTGGACGGCAGAAGTATTGCTGGAAGGTTCTGGCCGCTGTTTGGGCTGTCAAGTCCTTTACCGGGACCACCACTAGAAAACGGGAATAGTGGTCCACGATTGTCAGGGCATAGATGTATCCTGACCGGCTGGGAACCAATTTAACATGGTCCAGAGCTACCAGCTCAAGAGGCTGCGTGGTGACGATGGGCCTCAAGGGTGTCTTCTGGCTGGTACGGTCCTTCCTCCTTAGGTGACAAGGGCCACAGTCTCTGCACCATTTTTCCACAGCTCCTCTCATGCCGACCCAAAAGAACCTTCCTCTTAGTAGGAACTCCAGTTTCTTCCAACCGAAGTGTCCCGCTCTGTCATGGTAAGCCCCCAGGACCATAGCTGCATCTCGCCTTGGGACCACGACTTGCCAGGTCAGCTCGTGCGTCCGGTGGTTAACAATCCTTCTGCACAACTTGCTTTCGTAGAGGAACAGCTTGCTCTTCTCCTTCCATAGCTGCTTGGCTTCCTCTGGGGCATCTGGATCTAGGCGGGCGTCTTCCCGGGTCAGCAGATCTTTCACCAGGCGGACTGCAGGGTCACTATCTTGGGTCTCGGCCCAGCTGTGGTGAGGTAGGGGATTCATCATCACAGTTGTTAGATCCTCCTCCTTCACGCGGTGAGAGTGTTGAGCGGCTCCATACCGGTGAAACGCGGGGAGTTCTACCTCCTCCAGCTCTTCTGGGTCTTCGTCACCTTCAGGTAAGTGAGGCATCCTTGATAGGGCGTCCGCGTTGGCGTTGGTTTTGCCTGCCCGGTACTTGATCACGAAGTCATAGTTGGAGAGACGGGCCATCCACCGCTGTTCCAGGGCACCCAGTCTTGCATTGTCCAGGTGTGTCAACGGGTTGTTGTCCGTGTACACGGTGAACTTTGCGGAGGCCAGGTAATGCTTGAAGCGTTCCGTCACGGCCCACACCACCGCCAAGAATTCTAGCTTGAAGGAGCTGTAATTCTCCGGGTTCCTCTCGGTGGGCCTCAGCTTCCGGCTGGCGTATGCGATCACCCGTTCTCTGCCCTGTTGGTTTTGGGACAGTACGGCTCCCAGTCCCACATTACTGGCGTCTGTGTGAAGGATAAAAGGCTGGCCATAATCAGGGTAGGCCAGGATCTCATCCCCCGTGAGGGCCATCTTCAACTGGCGGAAGGACTCCTCTTCCGGTTTATCCCACTTGAAGGGTGGCTTTTGACTTCTGGACTTGGACTGTCCGATCAGGAGGTCCTGCATAGGAGCTGCCATCTTGGTGAACCCGGGGATGAACCTTCGGTAGTAGCCTACCAATCCGAGAAACTGTCTCACCTCTTTGATGTTCGAGGGGCTTGGCCAGCTCTTGATTGCCGTGACCTTGTCAGGTTCGGGGGCTACTCCTTCCGCGCTTACCACGTGCCCTAGGTACTGGACCTTTGGTTTCAGCAGGTGACACTTCGATGGTTTCACCTTCAGGCCATAGCCTGCCAGGGCTTCGAACACCTCGGCCAGGTGCTTTAGGTGGTCCTCGTAGGTCTTCGAATAGACGATCACGTCATCCAGGTAAAGGAGGACCGTCTCGAAGTTTCGGTGCCCTAGACAGCATTCCATCAGCCGCTGGAAGGTCCCTGGTGCGTTGCAGAGCCCGAAGGGCATACAGTTGAACTCACTCAGTCCCATCGGGGTGGTGAAGGCGGTCTTCTCCTTGTCAGCCTCTGCCACGGGAACCTGCCAGTACCCGCTAGTAAGGTCCAAAGTAGAAAAGAAGTTAGCTGATTTTAGTGCGGCTAAAGACTCCTCTATTCTAGGCAGCGGATATGCGTCTTTGTGGGTGATACGGTTGATTTGTCTATAGTCGACGCACATTCTCATGGTGCCGTCTTTCTTTTTGACCAGAACCAAGGGGGCTGCCCAGGGGCTACAGCTGTCTCTAATGACCCCAGCTTCTTTCATCTCTCTTAGCATGCCCTTTGCGTTCTGATAATGTGCTGGGGGTACAGGCCTGTGTCTCTCTTTTATTGGTGGGTGGCTCCCTGTGGGGATGTGGTGTTCTATCCCCTTTACTCTGCCGAAGTCTAGCGGGTGCTTACTAAAGACTCTCTCGTACTCCTGTACCACCCGGTAGACTCCTTGTTTTTGGTGCAGGGGAGTGGAGTCAGCACCCACATGGAGTTTCTGGCACCAGTCCTCCTTTTGTTTCTGGGAGCCATTACCCTCCGCCTGAGGAGATGGAGGCAAGGGTTCCACGGCCCTGATAGCTTTGTGTTCGACCACAAACAGCTTGGCGAGTGTAGCGTACCTGGGTAAGTGTACTTCCCTCTCCCCAATGTTGAGGATGCGGACGGGCACCCTCCCATGACGGACATCAACCACCCCCCGGGCTGTCAAAATGGTGGGCCTGCTGTCTGAGTACATGGGTTCTACCATGGCTTGGTAGTCTCTACCTCTCAACCCGATTGCAGTCCGACACCAGATCATCATTTCACTTTTGGGAGGCATGGAAATGGGGAATGGATCACTGAGTCTTACGCTACCGATCTCACCATCAGACAGTTCTACCTGCTGCTGTCTCATCAGGGCTTTTATCTCCTTGTTGAGGACTCTCTGTTGGCTGGAACTAGCATTCACCGCCACCTGTTGTAAGATTACAATTACCTCTGAAAGACAATTTTCAATTATGTTAGTACCCACAGTTATTTTAGGGTGACTTTCATGACGGTCAATGTCCACAATAATCACTCCCTGTGCCGGCAGTTCAACTTTACCAATTTTAATGGTCATCTCCTTGAACCCCATCTGCGGCACGGGTAAGCCATTACTGGCGATGATGCTCAAGTTACTGTCTGGATACCGTGTGATATCAGCATCAGTCCAATACTGCTTAAAAAGTACATAAGGGATTGTGGTTACTTGCGACCCAGTATCCAGCAAGGCGCTCATGGGGATACCGTCCAGCACCACGGGTAAAACCGGGCGCCCCCCAACGTACTTATCACGCCAATTATAAGGGCCTGGTGATCTTATGCCTGGGGGTCGGCCCTCTGCCCCAGGTTGGACCCGTTTAAATTACAGTACCTGGAAAGGTGTCCGGGCTGGTTGCATCGACGGCAAATGGGCTGTCCATCCTCTGCGTAGCGGTCTGTGGGCCTCCCTCGGAACGACGGGATCCTCCTCTGTCGACGCCACGGGACATCCTCCGGACTTGAAGCCAGCTCGATGGGTCTTGACGGGTCCACTTGCAACGCCTGGACGGTCCTGGTCAACGCCGCGACGCTCCTGGTTAGCTCCTGGACTTGGTGGTGCAGGCCTTTCGACGGGGCTTGGTTCAGGGCCTGTGCATCAGCCTCCACGGAGTCCATAGAGGAGGGCGCCGCCTCCCGGTGGTAGGTGATAGCAGGGCGCTGGGGGTTTATAGAGCCACTGGTTGCGGATTCACGGAGCACTCTTATGGCCCTGTCCTTAAATTGGGCAAAGGTCAGGTCGGGGTTCTGAAAGAACATGAGGCGCAGCTGGGCCCTGTGGGCGCTGGACAGCAGACCTTCTATGAATTGTTCTGTCAGCAGTTTGTCCGTTTCCTGCACACTGCCAGGGTCAGTTTGTTGGATAGCCCTCAAGGCTTCCTGCAGATTTAGGGCATAGTCTCTGATGCTGTCCTGTGCCCGCTGCTTACACCCATAGAACCTCATTTTAATTTCAGCGGAGGTACGTGTGTCAAAGGTACCCCGCAGCCGGGCCAGAATACCCTTCACAGTCCTTTTCTCCTCAGTGGGCCATGATTTTACCTCCCTTTGGGCAGCGCCAGTTAACTGCCCTGTTAGTATGCTGACCTTCTGTTCCTCTGTCAGGGGGTAAACGTGGAACAAACTGTATAGCCTTTCCTTGAAGTCAGTTAGGGCATGGGGCTCCCCTGAGTATTTGGGCAGCCAGGCCGCTCCAGGGATGTAGGGCAGGGAAAAGGGCATCACCGCTGCTGCAGCTGCGTTGGTGGTAGTGGGCGCCTCTGTGTCCGACATCTTCCTCCCCCCTAGTTAAGCGTGGCCTACCTTCCGACGATCCTCTTCTGTAGGCCGCGGCTCCGCTGCTGCTGCTATGGACGAGGACCTGGCGTCGCGTCCTGATGACGTCAGCGTCGCTCTCTCTCCCTTCCAGGACCTTGCGCAGCGTCGGTGCGTGGGGCGGAGCTTCGGGTCTCGCGCGTTTTCGGCGTCCACGCCCCTCTTCTTCCCGCGCGGCGTCCTGAAGATGGCGTCCGATGGCGGGAAACAGCTGCGGATGGCGGGAAGACGGCAGAAGACGGCGGGAAATGGTCCAAGATGGCGTCTGATGGCGGGAATCGGCTCCGGACGGCGGGAAACGACTCCGGACGGCGGGAATCGGTCCAAGATGGCGTCTAATGGCGGGAATCGGCTCCGGATGGCGGGAAACGACTCCACAGGTAAGTTACAAAAGTCTTTTTCAGGCACGCAGTACCCGGTGGTTGCGGGCACGAAATCCTACCGACTACGCCAAAACTGACTCGCCCCCCCTGGGCCGTGGGGCACTCGGATCCGGGCAATAGGGAGACGATGGGGGTAGTAGTGGCGACCCGGTTCCGTGGCTCAGGGTGGTCAGGCCAATGGTAGTCTGCTATGTCCTGCTGATAATGTCCGACTACGCCACCCGTGGATTTGCGGTTATTAGGAACCGCCGCTGCATGCAGACCGCTGGGGCTGATGAGGTGTGCAGCTAGGGTAATGTGACTCCCCACGGGAAGAGTGCGGCCCCAGGGCAGTATAGTGGATGGTGGGAGTGATGGTAGTGAGAGTCCCAGTGCTGATAGTGCTGGAGGAGCAAGGAGCACACAGACAACAGGTTGCAGTCCAGGGTCTTTACTAAACAGGAAAATTGACCCACAAGCAGTCCCAGCTAGGAGGGGACCTGGATGTCTGAGAGCAACGGGGAAATTGGCCCTGGTCAGGGTGAGGGTGTAGGCCTACCGTGCTTTCTGCGCTCCTTCTGGCTATCCCCTCCTTATAGAGTAACAGCCCACGTTTCCGAGCTTTCCGTGTATTCTCGCCTGTATGGCCTGCGACGTGGGTTCCTTTCTGCTCCCAGCCTTGTACGGCTTTACTGGTCCCTTCGGTTGTGGCAGGGCCTCCAGGCTTCTTAGGCCAAGGAATGTACAGTCCCTTGCGAACTGGTTCTCTGCTGGGGGATGTGGAATCCTTCCAGCCTCAGACACCAAAGTCTGGTAAAATTAAGTCTTTTCTCTGCCAAGACAGGCTCTCTTCGCCTCTTGTCTCTGGCTTGTGGCTCTCCTCCTGCCACACTTCCTCTTAGGTGCAATCAACTTTCTGTCCCTGCTCCACTCTGGGACACGTCTCAGAGCTGAGACAGGCAATCCAGTTCTCTCTAACCCTGCTCTCAGTACCAGCTTTTATAGGGGCAGCCAGCTCCCCCTACTGGCCTGAGACAGGAGGCATTGCATGCTAATGTTCCCCTGACCAGAGAACCTCCCCCTTGCTCTCAGACACAGCTTTAATTACACTTGTGGCATCCAGGTCAGGGTGACACACAAGCAGTATAACAATAGGACCGAACCCGAAGACGCAGAACCCAATAATGCAGCGGCCGGAGTCCTGTTCACAACAGCATTGGTAAAAGCATGTAAAGACAGGCAGGGAGAAAGGCAGGTTACACTAGAAGACCGAGTTCAGGGTAAGAAAGAGGACCCCAAAGACTACTTTTGGGCTCTAAGGAAGACTTGGTCGGAAATGGGGTTCATTCCTGAAAATAAGACTAGTGAGAGGGTATTAGCAAGTGCTTTCATGAACGGGCTAAAGAAAGAGATTGCATAAAAGGTAAAAGCAAGTAGACCAGAGTGGAGATCAGTGAAGGCAGAGGATTTGACTAGGATAGCTCAGAGGGCACAGCATGACATAATACAGGCAAAGAGAGCTGCCAGAATACATATAGCAAAAAAGAAGCAAGACAAAAATATATCTCATACCCTACCATAATTATATATAAATGTAAAGCAAAGTTGCATAATAAATATAGGGTACTTAGTGAACTATTTTTGATCAAAAAAAGTATACAAGCCGTCCCACCAGCGGCAAGGTGACCCTAAATTGGGACGGTACCTATACTGCCTATATTAAAAACCTTACTGTATATCAAAGTTGAAGTAATGCATATAAAAGGGTAGACAAATAGGACCGGGTCCCAACTCCAGACCACCTAGGCCCGTGGTAAGCTACATATATACCAATCAGCTCAACAAAGGGCATGCCACACCCTTAAATTGCACAGAATGCAAACAAGTCAAAAAACCAGACAATGTGAACTGAGGTCTAAGATGGCAGACATACAAGAAACAGAGGCATGTTCACACTAGCAAAAAAGAATCAAGACAAAAATATATCTCATACCCTACCATAATTATATATAAATGTAAAGCAAAGTTGCATAATAAATATAGGGTACTTAGTGAACTATTTTTGATCAAAAAAAGTATACAAGCCGTCCCACCAGCGGCAAGGTGACCCTAAATTGGGACGGTACCTATACTGCCTATATTAAAAACCTTACTGTATATCAAAGTTGAAGTAATGCATATAAAAGGATAGACAAATAGGACCGGGTCCCAACTCCAGACCACCTAGGCCCGTGGTAAGCTACATATATACCAATCAGCTCAACAAAGGGCATGCCACACCCTTAAATTGCACAGAATGCAAACAAGTCAAAAAACCAGACAATGTGAACTGAGGTCTAAGATGGCAGACATACAAGAAACAGAGGCATGTTCACACTAGCAAAAAAGAAGCAAGACAAAAATATATCTCATACCCTACCATAATTATATATAAATGTAAAGCAAAGTTGCATAATAAATATAGGGTACTTAGTGAACTATTTTTGATCAAAAAAAGTATACAAGCCGTCCCACCAGCGGCAAGGTGACCCTAAATTGGGACGGTACCTATACTGCCTATATTAAAAACCTTACTGTATATCAAAGTTGAAGTAATGCATATAAAAGGGTAGACAAATAGGACCGGGTCCCAACTCCAGACCACCTAGGCCCGTGGTAAGCTACATATATACCAATCAGCTCAACAAAGGGCATGCCACACCCTTAAATTGCACAGAATGCAAACAAGTCAAAAAACCAGACAATGTGAACTGAGGTCTAAGATGGCAGACATACAAGAAACAGAGGCATGTTCACACTAGCAAAAAAGAAGCAAGACAAAAATATATCTCATACCCTACCATAATTATATATAAATGTAAAGCAAAGTTGCATAATAAATATAGGGTACTTAGTGAACTATTTTTGATCAAAAAAAGTATACAAGCCGTCCCACCAGCGGCAAGGTGACCCTAAATTGGGACGGTACCTATACTGCCTATATTAAAAACCTTACTGTATATCAAAGTTGAAGTAATGCATATAAAAGGGTAGACAAATAGGACCGGGTCCCAACTCCAGACCACCTAGGCCCGTGGTAAGCTACATATATACCAATCAGCTCAACAAAGGGCATGCCACACCCTTAAATTGCACAGAATGCAAACAAGTCAAAAAACCAGACAATGTGAACTGAGGTCTAAGATGGCAGACATACAAGAAACAGAGGCATGTTCACACTAGCAAAAAAGAAGCAAGACAAAAATATATCTCATACCCTACCATAATTATATATAAATGTAAAGCAAAGTTGCATAATAAATATAGGGTACTTAGTGAACTATTTTTGATCAAAAAAAGTATACAAGCCGTCCCACCAGCGGCAAGGTGACCCTAAATTGGGACGGTACCTATACTGCCTATATTAAAAACCTATTTGTCTACCCTTTTATATGCATTACTTCAACTTTGATATACAGTAAGGTTTTTAATATAGGCAGTATAGGTACCGTCCCAATTTAGGGTCACCTTGCCGCTGGTGGGACGGCTTGTATACTTTTTTTGATCAAAAATAGTTCACTAAGTACCCTATATTTATTATGCAACTTTGCTTTACATTTATATATAATTATGGTAGGGTATGAGATATATTTTTGTCTTGCTTCTTTTTTGCTAGTGTGAACATGCCTCTGTTTCTTGTATGTCTGCCATCTTAGACCTCAGTTCACATTGTCTGGTTTTTTGACTTGTTTGCATTCTGTGCAATTTAAGGGTGTGGCATGCCCTTTGTTGAGCTGATTGGTATATATGTAGCTTACCACGGGCCTAGGTGGTCTGGAGTTGGGACCCGGTCCTATTTGTCTACCCTTTTATATGCATTACTTCAACTTTGATATACAGTAAGGTTTTTAATATAGGCAGTATAGGTACCGTCCCAATTTAGGGTCACCTTGCCGCTGGTGGGACGGCTTGTATACTTTTTTTGATCAAAAATAGTTCACTAAGTACCCTATATTTATTATGCAACTTTGCTTTACATTTATATATAATTATGGTAGGGTATGAGATATATTTTTGTCTTGCTTCTTTTTTGCTAGTGTGAACATGCCTCTGTTTCTTGTATGTCTGCCATCTTAGACCTCAGTTCACATTGTCTGGTTTTTTGACTTGTTTGCATTCTGTGCAATTTAAGGGTGTGGCATGCCTTTTGTTGAGCTGATTGGTATATATGTAGCTTACCACGGGCCTAGGTGGTCTGGAGTTGGGACCCGGTCCTATTTGTCTACCCTTTTATATGCATTACTTCAACTTTGATATACAGTAAGGTTTTTAATATAGGCAGTATAGGTACCGTCCCAATTTAGGGTCACCTTGCCGCTGGTGGGATGGCTTGTATACTTTTTTTGATCAAAAATAGTTCACTAAGTACCCTATATTTATTATGCAACTTTGCTTTACATTTATATATAATTATGGTAGGGTATGAGATATATTTTTGTCTTGCTTCTTTTTTGCTAGTGTGAACATGCCTCTGTTTCTTGTATGTCTGCCATCTTAGACCTCAGTTCACATTGTCTGGTTTTTTGACTTGTTTGCATTTTGTGCAATTTAAGGGTGTGGCATGCCCTTTGTTGAGCTGATTGGTATATATGTAGCTTACCACGGGCCTAGGTGGTCTGGAGTTGGGACCCGGTCCTATTTGTCTACCCTTTTATATGCATTACTTCAACTTTGATATACAGTAAGGTTTTTAATATAGGCAGTATAGGTACCGTCCCAATTTAGGGTCACCTTGCCGCTGGTGGGACGACTTGTATACTTTTTTTGATCAAAAATAGTTCACTAAGTACCCTATATTTATTATGCAACTTTGCTTTACATTTATATATAATTATGGTAGGGTATGAGATATATTTTTGTCTTGCTTCTTTTTTGCTAGTGTGAACATGCCTCTGTTTCTTGTATGTCTGCCATCTTAGACCTCAGTTCACATTGTCTGGTTTTTTGACTTGTTTGCATTCTGTGCAATTTAAGGGTGTGGCATGCCCTTTGTTGAGCTGATTGGTATATATGTAGCTTACCACGGGCCTAGGTGGTCTGGAGTTGGGACCCGGTCCTATTTGTCTACCCTTTTATATGCATTACTTCAACTTTGATATACAGTAAGGTTTTTAATATAGGCAGTATAGGTACCGTCCCAATTTAGGGTCACCTTGCCGCTGGTGGGACGGCTTGTATACTTTTTTTGATCAAAAATAGTTCACTAAGTACCCTATATTTATTATGCAACTTTGCTTTACATTTATATATAATTATGGTAGGGTATGAGATATATTTTTGTCTTGCTTCTTTTTTGCTAGTGTGAACATGCCTCTGTTTCTTGTATGTCTGCCATCTTAGACCTCAGTTCACATTGTCTGGTTTTTTGACTTGTTTGCATTCTGTGCAATTTAAGGGTGTGGCATGCCCTTTGTTGAGCTGATTGGTATATATGTAGCTTACCACGGGCCTAGGTGGTCTGGAGTTGGGACCCGGTCCTATTTGTCTACCCTTTTATATGCATTACTTCAACTTTGATATACAGTAAGGTTTTTAATATAGGCAGTATAGGTACCATCCCGATTTAGGGTCACCTTGCCGCTGGTGGGACGGCTTGTATACTTTTTTTGATCAAAAATAGTTCACTAAGTACCCTATATTTATTATGCAACTTTGCTTTACATTTATATATAATTATGGTAGGGTATGAGATATATTTTTGTCTTGCTTCTTTTTTGCTAGTGTGAACATGCCTCTGTTTCTTGTATGTCTGCCATCTTAGACCTCAGTTCACATTGTCCAGAATACATATAGTAGAGACGACCCCCAGAAACAACAGAGGCAGAGGACGGACTGCAGGAGGGGGACAGAGACTATGTTACGGATGTAGAAAGCCAGGACATTTTAGAAAGGACTGTAGGACCAACCCATATCCAGATGCTCAGAGTACGGGTCCTCCAGCCAACCAAACAACGCCCCCATAGGATGAGGGTAGCTTGCACATGAACCCCCTCATCTCCTTACCCCCAACTGCCAGTTGTATAGTGCAGGTGAACCTACCAGGGGGACATGAAATCGATTTCCAAGTAGATACGGGGGCCAACAATTCAGTAATTACGTGAGGTGATTGGCCATACACTGACACTGATTTTTCACATCATGTCATTGCCACCCCTTTCAATTCCCCGTCTGTCCTGCTCCCTGTCACTAAAAAAATTCCCCTGCAAATTCAAGGAGCTACTGTACATAGCCAGCTCATGGTATCGCCCCGAGGCCAATGTAACCTTTTGGGAAATTATGTATTGTCTCAATTACAAGCACATATCGAATATCATCCTGACTGGCACCGTCACCATGACCCCAGGTTTAAAACCAAGCACCCTTTGCAAAATAATTTCACTAGATATTGCCAGCATAGAAGAGACAAACGATTTTCCCCTGATATTGGAGCAGGCTGTACCCTACGTCTTTTGGGCCTCAGATAACACAGATGTTGGTAGGTTAAGAGTTCAACCAGTAATGGTGAATCTAAAACCAGGAGCCATCTTGCCTCAACAGAAGCAGTATCCCCTTAGCTCGGCTCAGGAGAATGCCATAGCCCAGCAAGTCCAAAAATTACTACACAGGGGAGTCCTAGTCAAAACCCTGTCCCCTTGCAACACTCCCCTGTTCCCAGTAAAGAAAAAGAGCGTGCCAGGACAACCAGCCGCATATAGAATGGTCCATGACCTCCGGTTGGTTAACAAAGCCACAGAACTTCTAACACCAGTTGTGCCCAACCCGCATACTCTTCTGTCACAGATACCTTCTAACTCTCTTTGTTTTTCAGTGGTCGATTTGGCAAATGCATTTTTCAGTGTACCATTACATCCTGACTGCCAGTACCTGTTTGCTTTCACGTTCCAGGGCAGTCCATATACATGGACAGTGTTGCCACAGGGTGCCCAGAATTCACCCACAATGTACACTGCAAGTCTGCAGGAAATACTGGAGGGATGGTCTGAACCACATATCGTTGTTCTGCAATATGTCGATGACCTGCTCATTTGTGCCCCCTCCAGGAAACCATGTCATAACGCAACCATATCACTTATGTTGTTTCTCTATCACGCTGGCTGCAAGGCGTCGAAAGTTAAGCTTCAGTTTTGTAAATCTTCAGTCACCTTTTTGGGTCATTGCATTACACCAGGAGCACGCCATTTGACAAATGCACGTAAACAAGCAGTACAGGCATTCACCGTCCCCATTAATGTTGCAGCCCTCAGAACTTTTCTTGGACTTGTTTCCTATTGCAGACAGTGGATTCATGCTGTCTCTGTTTTAATGCAGCCCCTCTATGACTGTCTTACCCCAACACCTTTTGTACTAACACCAGAGGCAATAGACTGTTTTTATTCTCTCAAAAAACGTATTTTGGCCGCTCCAGCTTTGGGTACACCTAATTATGAGCTCCCATTTACTCTGTACCTTCACGAGCAAGCTGGACATGCAGCAGGAGTTTTAACTCAATCACATGGTGACAATCAGAGACCTGTTGCCTATTTCAGTGGCAGATTGGATGCGGTAGCCAGAGGTGCACCATCCTGTGTACGTGCTCTGCATGCTGTTGGACTGCTACTCCACAAATCTGCAGACATTGTTCTAGATCATCCGCTCACCGTGCTAACACCTCATGATGTCTATACTATATTGAATCAAGTGCAGCCCGCTCACCTCTCAGCAGCACGTCATCTCAGGTTACAATGTGCACTTTTAACCCTTTCGCAACCTTGGATTTTGCTTTTTCGTTTTTTGCTCCCCTTGTTCCCAGAGCCATAGCGTTTTTATTTTTTGGTCCATATGGCCGTGTGAGGGCTTATTTTTTGCGGGACGAGTTGTACTTTTCAACGCCATTACTAGTTTTACCATATTGTGTACGGGAAAACGGGAAAAAAAATTCCAAGTGCGGTAAAATTGCAAAAAAAGTGCAATACCACAGCTGTTTTTTTATTTTTTTTACCACGTTCACTGAATGCTAAAACTGACCTTCCATTCTTATTCTCCAGGTCATTACGAGTTTGTAGACACCAAACATGTATAGGTTCTTTTATATTTAAGTAGTGAAAAAAAAATTAAAAATTTGTTAAAAAAAAAAAAATAGTGCCATATTCCGAGACCTGTAGCGTCTCCATTTTTCGTGATCTGGGGCTGGGTGAGGGCTTATTTTTTGCATGCCGGGCTGACGTTTTTATTGATAACATTTTGGGGTAGATCCGATGTTTTGATCGCCCGTTATTGCATTTTATTGCAATTTTGTGGCAACCAAAAAACGTAATTCTGGCGTTTAGAATTTTTTTCTCGTTACACCGTTTACTGATCGGATTAATTCTTTTCTTATTTTGATAGATGGGGCGATTCTGAACGTGCCGATACCAAATATGTCTATGTAGGGGGTTTTTTTTTATATTTTATTTTGAATGGGGTGAAAGGGGGGTGATTTAAACTTTTATATTTTTTAAAAAATTTTTATATTTTTAAAAACTTTTTTTTTTCACTTACTGCATGCTTCAATAGTCTCCATAGGAGACTAGAAGCAGCAGTTGTCTGATCAGCTCTGCTACATACAGGGGACCAGCAGATCCCCTTGCATGCAGCAGAAATGGTCCTGTGCTATGAGCGCCGACCAGTAGGTGGCGCTCATAGCGACCAGATCATGACAACCACAGGCGTCTGCTGCAGACCCTGGGTTATCATGCCCACCCATCGGTGACCCGCGATCACGTGACGGGGTCGCCGGTGGGCGGGGCTTATGACGCGCTACCCGGAAAGTGCGCGTTAAATGCCGCTGTCGGAGATTGACAGCGGCATTTAACATGTTAACAGCCGCGGGTGGATCGCGATTCCACCCACGGCTGTTGCGGGCACATGTCAGCTGTAAGAATCAGCTGACATGTGCTCGGTTCAGTGAGGGCTCAGCGCAGCAGCCCTCACTGAACGGGGGGTACGCAAATGTGCGTACTAAGACGTCATGGGTTGTAAAGGGGTTAATGCCTCCCAATGTTTCTTTACAGAGGTGTACTACTTTGAACCCAGCAACTTTGTTACCTCTCTCGGATCTGAAGGAGGGGTCAGGTACTGTGCTTTTTAAGGAAGATCCAAGAGAGGATGTTCCTCATGACTGTGTACAAATGATGGCACAAGAAACGGCAGGTTTACCTACTGTATTTGAACATGAATTACAAAATGCAGATTTTGAATTTTTTGTAGATGGATCCCGTCATCAGGACGATTCAGATACTTTCCATACTGGATATGCAGTTGTCTCCCTCAGTGCAGTAATCAAGGCAGAACCAATGCTCCCACACCAATCAGCTCAAGAGGCCGAACTTAGGGCCCTAACCGAGGCCTGTAAATTAGCAGAAGGTAGTGTTGTTAACATTTACACGGATTCTAGGTACGCATTCGGTATAGCGCATGATTTTGGTCCAATATGGAAATCAAGAGGTTTCCTGACGGCAGCAGGACACCCCATAAAGAATGCTGATGCGGTCCAGCAGTTAATTGATGCGCTACAATTACCCAAACAAGTAGCTGTCATAAAGGTAAGAGCACATACCAGACGCACCGACCAGGTATGCAGAGGTAATGCGATGGCAGATGCAGCAGCAAAAACAGCAGCCTGCAAGCCACAACAAGGGTCAACAGTACGTCAGATAAGTGCCCCTAAAAACCCCTTTGTGTCGGAGGACATCTTATCCCAAATGCAGGCTCAGGCTCTGAAGGAGGAGGTTGATAAGTGGTTGAAGGAAGGTGCATGCCTGAATGAAGCAAATGGGGTATGGGGGAAAGGGACACGACGATGCCTTCCAAGGGCACTGTACCCAGCGGCTGCCCAGATGCTACATGGGCCGGTACATCAATCTAAAACGACTGTGATGAATGTGATGCAGAAACATTGGGTGGCACCAGGAT
Organism: Phyllobates terribilis; assembly: GCF_046119375.1. Classification (NCBI taxonomy): domain Eukaryota; kingdom Metazoa; phylum Chordata; class Amphibia; order Anura; family Dendrobatidae; genus Phyllobates; species Phyllobates terribilis. The sequence continues at coordinate 207,026,413 of NW_027362763.1, forward strand.
TCTCCACCTGTATTGAACGACTTATAAAAGGGTGCATGATATGTGCTACACATAATCAGGGTAGAGTAGTTAAAACACCACCCAAACACCCCCCCGGCCCCTCTATCCATTCCAGAGACTGCAAATTGATTATATTCAGCTGCCGAAGTCAGGATCATGGGAATATGTGTTGGTCTGTATTGACTTGTTCTCAGGATGGCCAGAGGCTTTCCCGATTGCCAAAGCCACGGCTGCGGCAACCGCAAAGAAACTGCTTGCGGAGGTGGTCTGCAGGTATGGGGTACCAGAGGTAATTGAGAGTGACAGAGGTACACACTTCACGGGTGAAATAATGAATGAAGTCATGTCAGCTCTAGGAATTCAACAAGCATTCCATACCCCATATCACCCACAAAGTAGTGGTAAAGTGGAAAGACTGAATGGGACATTGAAATTAAAAATTCAGAAAGCCATGGCTGAGACAGGAAAACCATGGCCGAATTGTTTACCGCTTGCTCTGTTTTCAGTAAGATACACTCCCAATAAAAAGACTGGACTCTCTCCATATGAGATATTGTTTGGCAATGTACCCAGCCTAGGGTGTTTCTATCCGCAAGCATTAGAAATGAACAACCATGTGCTAAGTTCCTACGTAAGGACTTTACACAAAAAGATCAAGCAAATACATGATAATGTTTTCAGTTCTCTTCCAGATCCAGATCAAGACTCTAGCAGCCATACGCTGCAACCTGGAGACTGGGTGGTTATAAAAAGACACGTGAGGAAAAGCCTAGATCCACGGTTTGACGGACCCTTTCAAGTTCTGCTGACCACAAGCACAGCCGTTAAGCTAGAGGGAAAAGAGGCCTGGATCCACGGGTCCCATTGCAAAAAGATAAGTGGAGACCCAGCGGACAAAGAATGAAGACATTGCTTATACTTACCTGCATCCTTGCGACCACAGGTGCATGGACTACGTTAGGCACCACAGATGGAGATGACAATAGATTCATTAAACACCATCTTGCTCTAATCGATGGACTAAAGGAGCAAAACCAGACTACTGCTAATTGTTGGATATGTACACATGCCCCTGTGACGTCCACTAGCATACCCTTTCTCGCTGTCCCAGTCTCATGGGAAGAGATAAACTTTTGGGTGAGCTGCTCAGATACTTTGGCCAATAATTCCACACAGAGATTATGGAATACCACCGTTGGGATTCCTGTGGTAGGATAGACAGAATTTCCTGGTGGGCAAACACCTTTTCCTTTCTGAATCCCGCCAATGGGTTTAAAGGTATCGGTGGGTGGTTGGCTGGTATAGTGCAAGCTATTTTTCAGGTTTTGCTAATGTGTCTTGCGGTTTATTTGGTTTTTAAGCTTTTTCTAATGTGTATTCAGCGTTGTACTAAAAGAAAAAGAAAATATAGAGATTCATATTGATAAATGAAGGAACAAAAGGACGGAATGTTATAGCAGAAGATGAGGTCCCCCAAGTTCAAAGACCCCATCTATGCTATATAAGTCTGATGGTTACCTTATGTCAAAAACAACAACTAAATGTTCCTTCCTTGTATCAATAGAAACTAACGTGTCCTTGCTAGTCATCAGAATGTGTCTGATTAAATGTTTCAACACAAGCATAGGCATCACGAGAACAGAAACCAGTTTTTGTTTGCACAGCTAAATTGTATGATCGGACAATATATGGTAAATCCGTTTCTGCCTCCAGGGTGTATAGAAACCCTATGCTTTGTAATAAAGTTAGAGTCTGTTGACGCATACTACCTGTCTTGTGTCTTATTCTCTCCGGGCCTGTATACTAAAGGATAGAAGAACCAGAAAGCAGTGACGACATCACCTAAGCATATTAGCTTCAGGACAGCCTGTTGCCGCTTGGCCGAGGCAGTGCTGCAGTGCTTCCAGCTTGTGACTGATGTGGTCATTTCGGAGATGGAGGTTGAAGAGGAGGAGGAGGCTGAGGAGGATGAGGTGCAGGAGCTGTAGACCGTGGGGGCAACAATGATTGACCTAGGGCCCACAATCCTTGACGTCGGGAGGACGTGTTCCGTCCCAAGGTCCGACTGGGTCCCGGCTTCCACTATGTTAAGCCAGTGTGCCGTCAGCGAGATGTACCGTCCCTGCCCACAAGCACTTGTCCACGTGTCCGTGGTTAGGTGGACTTTCCCGGTAACTGCGTTGTTGAGGGCACGGCTAATGTTTTGGGACACGCGCTTGTGTAATGCAAGGACAGCACACCGGGAGAAATAGTGGCAGCTGGGGACCGAGTACCGAGGGACGGCCGCCGCCATCAGGTTGCAGAATGCTTCCGTCTCCACATGTTAGAACTCTCCTGTTAGGTTTTTTCTATTTTGCTGGTCACATGACCTTTTTGCCTATTTAATCCTGCTCTGCCCTTCTGGCCATGCTGGACTTCATTGTAATTTCTACTCTTAAGCTAGCCAGGTGCTTTGTAACCTTTCTCAGTCAGTTTAGCTAGGTCTTTTGACCTTTTTGTTCTATGTTGTGTGTTTGTCTTTTTACTTCTACAATTTCTGCTAGGAGGTGCCCATCTTTCTCCCAGTCCCTAGTTCTTGTAGGGATCCCTCCCTCACATCTATAGGTCTTCGTTCAGACTAGCTGAGGACTTTAGCGGGTCTGATCGCAGGATCAGGTTCCCCGTTACAACGTAGGGATCTAGCTTAGTTCTATTGTAGGGGCAGATCTCCTGTCTTTCCTTAGTGCTTGTAGCCTATCATAACAGTAAGTCCAGCCCAAAAATATCTCTAAGGAAAGACCTCCAGTTTCCATCATGGTGTCGGTTCAGGATTTGGCTCAACGCCTGCAGGGACTCTCTCTGGAGGTGGCCGAGCTCCAACAACACGTGAGTAGCTGTTCTGGAGCGCATTTTGTGGAGCCAAAGGTACGATTGCCTGATTTATTTTTTGGTGAACAACAAGATTTTTTTTCCTTTAAAAATGCTTTTTTATTGTATTTTCGTTTGAGACCCAGATCCTCTGGTGATGAATCACAGCGCATAGGGTTCATAATGTCACTTTTGTGCAAAGAACCTCAGGGATGGGCCTTTTCTCTTCAACCTAGTGATCCGTGCTTTAGATCAGTGGATAGTTTTTTTTCTGCTTTGGGGTTGTTGTATGATGATCCTGATCGTGTCTTATCAGCTGAGACGGAATTGAGACTTTTGAGACAGGGATCAGGTAATGTGGAAAATTATTGTACTCACTTCCGTCGGTGGTCTGCTCAGGTGGGGTGGAATGATTCAGCTCTGAAAAGTTTGTTTCTTGCTGGGCTAGGTGAAAGGGTTAAGGATCTGCTTATTGCTTATCCTACACCTGGAAACTTGCAGGAGGCAGTGCAATTAGCTATACGGGTGGACAGGAGACTGCGTGCAAGGGTTAATGAGAGTAAATCCTTTGCCATGTCAGCTCCTAGTCTTGAGAGGGTCTGTACTGACATTGGAGAGCCGATGGAGATTGGGGCGATGTCACCCCGCTCTCAGGAAAAAGACCGCAGGTTTTCTGAAGGTTTGTGCTTTTATTGCGGAAAATCTGACCATTTCATTAAGAACTGTGTGCTTCGTATGAACAAAGAAAAAAAAAAGGTCAGTTACGCCCGTATAGCCTGTTTAAACACTAAGGGGGTATTTCTTTCTGCTACTACTGCAGCTCAGGAAGAATTAATTGAATTTCGGGTATTTGTGGATTGTGGTTCTACTCTGAATGTGATTGATGGGGGATTCTTGGAAAAACTTAAATTAAAACCCAAACCTTTGTCATCCCCTATTGCCGTGGTTTCTGTCAATGGCTCTCCCTTGAAATGTGTTACTCACAAGGTTTATGAATTTCCCCTCACTATTAATGGTATTCACCAAGAAAATTTGGATTTGGTAGTATTAAATAATTTGCCTTCTCCAGTAATTTTGGGGTTACCCTGGTTAAAATTGCACAATCCTGTACTGGATTGGTCTACTAATGAAATTAAGTCCTGGAGCCCTAAGTGTTATGACAAGTGTTGTAACGGGCGCATTGCTCCTGTGGATAAAGGGGAATTACCTGTACTTATTCAGGATTTTAGGAAAGTTTTTTCTGAGGAGGAGTCGCAAATTTTGCCTCCCCATAGAGACTATGATTGTACCATTGAATTTGTCCCTGGAGCGACTCTTCCTAAAAGTCGTTTATTTAATCTTACTATTCCTGAGAGAAAGGCTTTGGAGGAATACATACAGACGAGCTTGGCCACCAGTCATATCAGACCCTCTAAGTCACCTGTGGCTGTTGGATTTTTTTTTGTTAAAAAAAAGGACGGTGGTTTACGTCCTTGTCTGGACTTTCGCGAGATTAATAAAATTACTGTACGTAATCCCTACCCACTGCCATTGATTCCTGATTTGTTTAACCAGTTAGTGGGGGCCAAGTGGTTCTCTAAAATTGATCTCCTGGGGCATACAATTTGTTGCGCATGAAGGAGGGTGATGAATGGAAGACTGCTTTTAACACTCCTGTGGGTCATTTTGACAATCTGGTTATGCCTTTTGGTCTTACCAATGCACCAGCATTTTTTCAGAATCTTATTAATGACATCCTTAGACCTTTGATTGGTAAGAATGTGGTTGTGTATTTGGATGACATTTTGATTTATTCGCCTGATCTGGAGTCTCATTGGCGGAGCGTACGTGAGGTATTACAGTTATTAATTGACAATTCGCTTTTTGCTAAGCTAGAGAAATGTGAGTTCGCTGTACAGAGAATTAGTTTTTTGGGCTACATTATCTCCAGCGAGGGCTTTGAGATGGACCCGGTGAAAGTTCAAGCTGTGCAGGAATGGCCTAGGCCTATTGGTTTGAAATCGATACAGAGGTTTTTGGGTTTCGCCAATTATTACAGAAAATTCATTAAAAAATTTTCTATTATTGTTAAACCACTGACCGATCTCACCAGGAAAGGTGCTAATACGGTTCAGTGGACTACTGAGGCCATTGAAGCGTTTGTGTTTCTAAAGGAGAGGTTCAGCTCTGCCCCCATCCTTATGCAGCCTGATGTGACTAAGCCGTTTTTGGTTGAAGTTGATGCTTCTTCTGTGGGGGTCGGTGCGGTGTTGTCTCAGGAAAACAAGGATGGAGTACATCCCTGTGCCTTTTTTTCAAAAAAAATTTCTGAGACTGAACTTAATTACGATATTGGTAATCGGGAATTGCTGGCTATTAAACTCGCATTTGAACACTGGCGTCATCTCTTGGAAGGTGCTGAATTTCCCATTCAGGTTTTCACTGATCATAAAAATCTGATCTATCTTGATGCTGCCAAGCGCTTGAATGCCCGTCAGGCTAGGTGGGCACTTTTTTTTTCGCGGTTTAATTTTTCCATTACTTACATCCCGGGTACCAAGAATGTTAAAGCTGATGCGTTGTCTCGCAGCTTTTCTCCCATGGTCGGTGCTGAGGAGGAGGAGAGCATTTTACAAGAAGATGTTGTGATTGCTGCATTGGACTCTGTTTTGGAAGATGAGATTCTTAAAGCACAGGAGATTGCCCCATCTAACACTCCCCATGGGAGGTTGTTTGTGCCTAGGACCTTTAGGAGAGATTTGTTTGTTGAGTGTCATGAGTCTCGGTTGGCAGGTCATCCAGGAATTTCTGAGACCAAGAGACTTGTGGGTCGCAGTTTTTGGTGGCCTGGATGGCATAAGGAAGTCATTAAGTGGGTGTGTCAATGTACTGTGTGTGCTAGATCTAAGTCTTCTCATACTCCTGCTGCGGGGTTGCTTTGCCCTCTGGAGGTTCCTAGTGCACCTTGGACACATCTGGCTATGGACTTTATTACTGACCTTCCCTCCTCTGAGGGTTTCATGGTCATCTGGGTGGTCGTGGACCGTTTTAGCAAGATGTGTCACTTGGTTCCCTTCATCAATCTGCCCTGCGCTAAGACACTCGCTAAGGCCTTTGTCTCGGAAATTGTCAGACTCCATGGGGTTCCTACTGACATTGTTTCTGATAGGGGACCTCAGTTCGTGGCTCATTTTTGGCGTGCCTTTTGTGACAGGTTGGGAGTTCATTTGTCGTTTTCATCTGGATATCATCCTGAGACTAATGGCCAGACAGAAAGGAAGAATCAGGATGTTGAGCAGTTCTTGCGTTGTTTTGTGGCACACAATCAAGAGGGGTGGTCTGAGTTTCTGCCGCTTGCTGAATTTGCTCTTAACAACCATACATCCTCTTCTGCTGGGTGTTCGCCTTTTTTTTGTTGTTCTGGGAGACATCCGTCTTTTGGGTCATTCTCCAAATTGGTATCGGCTGTGCCTGAGGAGGAGAGTTTTTCCGGTGATTTGGAGAGAGTTTGGACGGATGTGCGTGGTAATCTTCAGGAGGCTAACAAAAAATCTAAGAGGTACTTTGACAGGAAACGTCAAGAGGTTTTGTTTACGGTTGGTGACATGGTTTGTTTGTCCTCTAAGAATCTGCGGTTGAGGATTCCTTCTGAAAAATTGGGTCCCAAGTTTGTAGGGCCCTTTAAGGTGCTTCAGGTAGTTAACCAATCTGCTGTTAGGTTGGAGGTTCCTACCTCCTGGAAGATTAATCCGGTGTTTCATGTTTCTCTATTGAAAAAAGCTGATGTAACAGATAGAGATGCCACTGCCACTGTTCCTCCGGTGGTGGAGGACGGGGAATATGAAATTTCCCGCATCCTTAATTCTAGACGGTATAGGGGGAGTTTGCAGTATCTCGTCGCTTGGAAGGGTTTCGGTCCCGAGGATAACTCATGGGTGAGGGCGGATGATGTTTCTGCTTCCAGACTTGTCAGAGCGTTTCACAAGAGGTTTCCTGGTAAGCCTGGGCCTAGGGGATCCGGAGGATCCTCTTAGAAGAGGGGGTACTGTTAGAACTCTCCTGTTAGGTTTTTTCTATTTTGCTGGTCACATGACCTTTTTGCCTATTTAATCCTGCTCCGCCCTTCTGGCCATGCTGGACTTCATTGTAATTTCTACTCTTAAGCTAGCCAGGTGCTTTGTAACCTTTCTCAGTCAGTTTAGCTAGGTCTTTTGACCTTTTTGTTCTATGTTGTGTGTTTGTCTTTTTACTGCTACAATCTCTGCTAGGAGGTGTCCATCTTTCTCCCAGTCCCTAGTTCTTGTAGGGATCCCTCCCTCACATCTATAGGTCTTCGTTCAGACTAGCTGAGGACTTTAGCGGGTCTGATCGCAGGATCACGTTCCCCGTTACATCGTAGGGATCTAGCTTAGTTCTATTGTAGGGGCAGATCTCCTGTCTTTCCTTAGTGCTTGTAGCCTATCATAACACCACAAGCCTAAAAGGCAACATTTCGAGCGCAAGCAGTCGTGAAATGTGAGAATTTAGTAATGTGGCCTGTGGGGCGTTGGCTGCATATCTGCGCTTGCGTTCCAAGGACTGGGGTATGGACAACTGAACGCTGTGCTGGGGCAAGGACATGGACGTGCTTCCTGATGCTGCTACTTGAGAGTGCGCAACGACAGGTGCAGGGCAGGAGGCATCTTCGCATGCACCATGGACAAGTGATTGGCTTGCATGCACAACAGCGGAAGAAGCAATGGTGCCACCTGCAGACACTGTTCCTGGACCCTGGGGTTCGGCCCACAAAGTCGGGTGCTTTGCTGCCATGTGCCTGATCATGCTGGTTGTGGTCAGGCTGGTCGTTTTGCCACCCCTGCTGATGCTGGTCTGGTAGGTGGTGCAAATGGCCTTTTTGGGGTTCTTGGCAGAGTCTTTAAAAAACAACCAGACTCGGGAAGACCTAACAGTTGTACTGGCAACTTCCTTTGTGTTGGTGTTACGGGGAACGGTTGCCTGACTTCTGTCTGCGGCCACCACAATGCTTCTTCCTGCCTGTTGGGGTGCTCTGTCTCCCTTCCCCTGTGTGCTGCTGTCCTCGCTCTGCATGTCCTCCTGCCAGGTTGAGTCAGTTACTATATCATCCACCACCTTATCTTCCACTTCTGCACCTTGGTCCTCCTCCTGACTTTCTGGCAATTGTGTCTCATCATCGTCCACCTCTTGTGACACTTTCCCACCTTCGCCTTCGTGTGACCGTGGCTGCTCAAATATTTGGGCATCTCTACACGCGATCTCCTCTTGCCCCGCTTCAAGTGGATAGGCCGAGAGGCCCGAATCTATAAATGGAAAAGTGAACAGCTCTTCAGAGTGTCCAAGTGTGGGATCAGTTGTCTCCGGGCACTCGGCATGGTGGGAGGAAGGAGGATCAGGGTGAGGAGTATACGGTCCAGACTCACGGCTACTGAGACTTGACCGTGTGTAAGACAGGGTGGTGGCTAAGTGACTGGAAGCATTATCCGCTATCCAACCAACAACCTTTTGACACTGCTCTGGGTTCAATAGTGGTGTGCTGCGGTTCCCTAGGAATTGGGACAGGAAGGTCAGGCGAGAAGATGTGGGTGTTTGTTGTGTCACAATTTCAGCTTGCCCACATCCTTGTCCTCGGCCTCTGCATGCACCATCACCATCACGTCCAGTTCCCCGTCCCTTGCCACATGCTTTGCCCATTTTAAATGGAGGACAGTATCTTCCACGCTCACTACAAATGACTGAGTTTGGAGCGAACTTATATGTGATCCGTGTGATGGAGAAAACAGCGCTTTAAATACCTGGCCTGTAGGTAAGTAGTTTGAACAGCAAACTGGTGTGAATTGCTTCACTGACACACTGAAAGAAATTTTTAATGGAGGCCAGAAATGGCAGTATTTTCTGCCAACGTATATGTGATCCGTGTGACGTAGAAAACATAGTTTTAAATAGCTGGATTTCTAGCGCTGTAATATGGAAAGGACCTGGCTGTATTCTGCAGTGCCAACAAGCAAATGGCGCAGAAAAACGGTGTTCTCTGGATTGCTTTTTAACCCCTTTCTGACCCAGGGCATATTAGTACGTATCTGTGCCCTGGGCCTTATGGGCCTGACACGTATTAATACGCCCTGGCGATTTCGCCCGCACACAAGCGGTGCGGGCGAGATCGCCGCCGGGTGTCAGCTGATTGTTACAGCTGACACCCGGTACTATGTGCAGGGAGCGGTCCCGCACTGTTCCCGGCACATTAACCCCCGAAATGCTGCGATCAAAGTCGATCGCAGCATTCCGGTGGCAAGAGGAGGTAAGCGCGATACTTAACTTCTCTGCCGGCATTCAGCGGTGTCTGAATCCGGTCCCGGATGTTGCCATGGTGACCCGACGTCATCATGACAACATTCGGGACACCAGGAGGCAGGAAGTTGCTTTGGTCATGCGCAGTGCACGACCAAAGTAACTTCTCCCTGTGCAGCGCTGACAGGCTGCATGGCATAGGGAGCTGCTGCTCTCTATGCCATGCAGGCGATCAGGCTGCAAAAAGTGAAAGTCCCATAGTGGAACAATGTGAATAAGTAATAAAAATGTCAGAAAGTGAAAAAAATAATTAAAAACAAAATAAAAAATATTTAAAAAAAAAATGAAAAAAAATAGTAATAAAAAAATATATATATTGTACCCATAAATAAATAATCTTATGAAAAAATAAAAATAAACCAATAAAAGTACACATATTTGGCATCGCCGCATCCGGAACGACCTGACCTATAAAACTGTCCCACTAGTTAACCCCTTTAGTGAACACGGTAAAGAAAAAAAAAACGAAACATAAAACGATGTTTTATCATCATACCTCCAAACAAAAAATGGAATAAAACGCGATCAAAAAGATGAATGTAAATAAAAATGGTACCGCTGAAAACGTCATCTTGTCCCGCAAAAAAGAAGCCGCAATACAGCTCCAACAACAGAAAAGTAAAAAAGTTATAGCTCTCAGAATAAAGCAATGCAAAAACAATTCTTTTTTCTATAAAATAGTTTTTATTGTGTAAAAGCGCCAAAATATATATAAAAAAGAAAAATGTGGTACCGCTGTAAATGTACTTACCCGAAGAATAAAGCTACCTTATCAATTTTACCACATGCAGAACGGCATAAAAAAAAAAAAATTCCTGAATTGTTGGCTTTTGTTTATTCTGCCTCCCAAAAATCGGAATAGAAAGCGATCAAAAAATGTCATTTGCCCGAAAATGATACCGATAAAAACGTCAACTTGTCCCACAAAAAACAAGCCGTCACATGACTCTGTCGGCCGAAATCTGGAAAAATTATAGCTCTCAAAATATGGCGATACAAAGACAGCCTCTGTGCGGGCGCGATCGCCGAGGCGTAATAATACGTACTTGGTCATTATTTTCTTTATTAGCAGAAGACATCAACAAAAATACAAAATGGAGTGAGTCTTGATCTTTTTTAACAGTGAGTACCTAAATTTTGAAATATGGTGGCCAAATATCAAAAAAGGTCTGCCTCTGCATGTGACGCGCCCCCTGGGCCAGTGTTGTTGGGGGATACTCGGAGCCGGATCAGATGGGGGTTGTAGTCTCCGAGTGGCTGTGACCCGGTCCGTGCCCAGGGTGTCAAGCTCAGTGTGTGGCAGTCCTTATGATGTTTCTAGATGTTCTTTTGTGTCGACTACGCCACCCGTTGAATTGCGGTCACTTCGGCCGCCGCTGCAGCAGGGTCCACTGAGGCTGATGGTGTTTGTGCAGCTAGGTAGTATAACCCCCAACGGGAGGGGTATAGCCTCAGGGGGTCAGGTGCAGAGGATGGTGGTTGTGGAAGTGCAGGGATGATGGTAATGAGAGTCAGAGTCGGGTTGTGCAGTTCAGGGTTCTTTACTTACTGCAGATGTTCCGGTCACTCCGGCCTTGAGTGACCACCCGAGCCGTGCTGCGTCCACCAGGTCCTGGACTCGGCCAACCCCCAAGTAGTTCTGGAGCGTGGTTCTGAGCTCCCTTTCTGTCCTGTCCTCGTCTCTGGCCTTCCCCACCAGGGATCCACCTATGTCCGGCTCCCTCGGGCCTCTTGTTGGCGAACCCTTGCCTCTGGGTTCCCTGACCCTATGCGTGGTCTGCCTTCCGGGTGGATTTGGTGGGTGGCCGTGGCAGATGCTGCCCACGGCCTCCGGTCTCTGGCTGAGGTATGCTGTAGCCCCCACCAGTTTGGGATCCGGTACCCTGTTGCCAACTCTTCACCCTTTGGTTGTATTTGGGCTCTCAGAGTTCCTTCTTTCTCCCCCTCTGGGTCTTTCTTTCTCCTCTCTCTCTCTGGGCCTTGGAGCTGCTCTTCTCCTCTGCTCTCTTCCTCTGCTCTGCTCTGACAAAAGACTGACAGGCTGACTGACTGACTTCTCACAGACTGACCCTGATCTAAGATGGTGCCCACCTTATATACTCCCTCTATGTGTGAGCTCAGGTGACCAGCACCCAATGAGCTCCTAACTTTACCCAGGCTGCTCCCCCTATCTGCCCCTACACTACTGGGATGTACCACCCCCCTCCCACTCCAGCCAAGGACAGACTCGGTCGTACCTGCACATTTCTAAGTGGGAGTACCGTTGGTCTGCCCTCCGGAAATGGGATGTGTGTAGTGCATGCAGCTAACTGAGCTCAGCTCCACACTCCATCCTTACCCGGGAGTGGAATATCACACCTCTGGGTTGAGGTGCAATACCCCTGTAGCAGCCGAATCCTCAGGGTGCTACATTCCCCCCTGGTAAATCACAGCACGTCCTCGGGCTGTAAGATATAAACAACACCAAAACATACAATTTTTGCATAAACAACATAATAAAACATCATATAAAACTTTTCATATAAAACTTTTCATAAATAACACTCTTGTCTTCTGGTACCTCCGGTCACGGTGCAACTTGTGACCGGGTAAAGTGTGACAGTCTCTTGAAGAAACAAACACGGTTTCCTATAAAACCGGTAGGGGGCGCTTTAGGAAGCGCAACTATATACAAAGGGATATGGCCGCTCTCAGTCCTCGGCCAGGTATTAGGAAAGGGATGACCGCTCTCAGTCCTCGGTCAGTGGGGAAATGGGACACACTGGAACAGTTCAATTTGCTGGTCCCTACGGGGACTATATTTTAACTAGCAGCAGTAACAGTTCTTATACCCTGACGGGTAACTATGTACAGTCTCTTCACTACCGTACTTCAGCGACGGCGTCCTCCTGTTCCTTCTTTAGATTCTTCAGTTTCAGACCCGTCCGGGTCCTCTTGCTCCTCCTCACACCGCAGCTCCTCCTCAGGCGATGCACATGGAGGGCGTAGGGTCCTTTGGCACACTTGTGCCGGGTGAAGGTGACCTCGTCCCCTATATAAAGGTCACGACCTCTGTGTCCTTCCGGTAGGTGGGACTCAACGTCTCTTCTGGTCACGAAGACGTCACCTGGGGTGCGGTGATCTCGGATGAAGCCCCACCCGTGCTGCATATTAAACTTGATCACAGTCCCGGTGGAAGGGGGACCATGAGCTGCACGGGGACTCCTCCTGGCCCGGCTCTTCTGCTCCGCGCTCTTTATTTGGGCTTGTTGTTCCCGGACCCGCCTCTCTCTCCGCTCCCTCTCAAAGACCTCGAGCTGCTGCCGGCAGCACTCTGCACGCTCCGCTGCGGCTGCCCGGGTCTCCTGAGTGAACCCCATGAGATCTTCTCCGGTGGGGTCCCACTCAAACTGTGCCTCCTCTAGCGGGGGCGAGATCCTCTTTATGGGCTTTGGAGCCGTGATCAGGGGTTCGTCTAGGGGTCTCTCTTTCCGGAGTCGAGGATGGTGAAACTCCGGTGGCCATATGAAGGGCTGCCCATCCGGGCACGTATGTTGGGCGAACAGATCTTCTCCCAGATGCGGCACTCTTGGTTTTATGGGCGCGGTGGTGGTGGCGCCCGGGTTGCCCAGGCCTTGCGGCCAGGCCTGGGGCACCTGGAAAGTGAAGGGCACCGTAAGGACGGCGGCGCCCTGGGCTACTTGGCCCTGCGACCAGGCCGGTGGCTCCGCGGAGGAAGGGGGCGCTGTTGGTATTGCGGCGCCCGGGGGTACTAGGCCCTGCGACCAGGCTGGTGGTACTTCCTGCTTGGTCACGCTCGGGGTCGAGGCGTGTGACGTCACAGGGGTCGCGGCTGCGGCTTCCGGTTGAGGCCTAGTCTGTGGCGGTGACGTTGCGGTTACGGGCACGGCAGGGGGTACTTCGGGCTCTGCGACGGGGAGCTGGGGCAGGTACGCGGTTTCCCGGTTTGGGGTAGAGACGTCCCCTTTACCTGCCTCCTTTCGTTCGGCTCCCTTCTCGGCGCCGTCTCCGGCCTTCAGTCCTCCTGCGCCATCCTCAGAGGCGGTCTGTCTCCTTGTCTCGGGTGGCGTGCTCCGCTGACGGGTTCTTGTCTGCTGGGCCATCTCACGGCTCCATTCCGCTAACGTCTCTCGCTGCACCCGGGCCATCCTCCGTGCGAGGCCCTCCAGCGCAGTCTGTGCACACTCCCGATCTCGGGGGAGCTGTGCCAGGACCTCCACTAAGCCTAGTGGGGTCGTTGCTTCTAGCAGGCTCCTGACCAACGGGTCGGTGCTGCTCTGCTCTCCTCCCGCTGTCTCCAGCCGGCCTTCTGGAATGGCGACCGGCAACAGGCTCCTGACCACTGGGTCGGTGCTGCCTGGAGTAGCGGCCCGCATCAGGCTCCTGACCGCTGGGTCGGTGCTGCCTGGCTCTCCCTCCATCTCCGGGTAGGCTCTTTCTGGACTCTCTTCCAGACGTCTTGTCTCCGGGTGCGCTCTCTCCAGACTGCTCCAGGCGACACCCATCTTTGTTCTCCTCTTCTGTCTCCGCCCACATCGAGGGTGGTCCCGGGGCAACTTGGTGCTTGTCAGTTCCAGGGGCAGTTCTCTCACGCTGATGGACACTTCCAGCATCACAGTCTCTGTTGGTGGGGGCGGTTTCCGCTTTTGGCGCCATTCTTCGACCTGGCCCACGATGGGAGGTGGCCTCTTGCCACCCTCTGGCACGCCCATAATGGCGTCCGCTCTTCCAAGGCGGGAAATCTTTGGAAATGGCGGGAATCGTCTCCCAGTGGCGGGAAACTCCATGGATGGCGGGAAAAAGCTGCAAATGGCGGACAACCGGCGAGAAACGACCTGTGATGGGGCCCGATGGCGGGGACCCTCCGGAACCGGCAGGAGACTTCTTTTTAAGGTAACGGTGAACTTTTCTTCAGGCACGCAGTACCCGGTTGTTGCGGGCACGTAATCCTGCCGACTACGCCAAAGTTGACGCGCCCCCTGGGCCAGTGTTGTTGGGGGATACCCGGAGCCGGATCAGATGGGGGTTGTAGTCTCCGAGTGGCTGTGACCCGGTCCGTGCCCAGGGTGTCAAGCTCAGTGTGTGGCAGTCCTTATGATGTTTCTAGATGTTCTTTTGTGTCGACTACGCCACCCGTTGAATTGCGGTCACTTCGGCCGCCGCTGCAGCAGGGTCCACTGAGGCTGATGGTGTTTGTGCAGCTAGGTAGTATAACCCCCAACGGGAGGGGTATAGCCTCAGGGGGTCAGGTGCAGAGGATGGTGGTTGTGGAAGTGCAGGGATGATGGTAATGAGAGTCAGAGTCGGGTTGTGCAGTTCAGGGTTCTTTACTTACTGCAGATGTTCCGGTCACTCCGGCCTTGAGTGACCACCCGAGCCGTGCTGCGTCCACCAGGTCCTGGACTCGGCCAACCCCCAAGTAGTTCTGGAGCGTGGTTCTGAGCTCCCTTTCTGTCCTGTCCTCGTCTCTGGCCTTCCCCACCAGGGATCCACCTATGTCCGGCTCCCTCGGGCCTCTTGTTGGCGAACCCTTGCCTCTGGGTTCCCTGACCCTATGCGTGGTCTGCCTTCCGGGTGGATTTGGTGGGTGGCCGTGGCAGATGCTGCCCACGGCCTCCGGTCTCTGGCTGAGGTATGCTGTAGCCCCCACCAGTTTGGGATCCAGTACCCTGTTGCCAACTCTTCACCCTTTGGTTGTATTTGGGCTCTCAGAGTTCCTTCTTTCTCCCCCTCTGGGTCTTTCTTTCTCCTCTCTCTCTCTCTGGGCCTTGGAGCTGCTCTTCTCCTCTGCTCTCTTCCTCTGCTCTGCTCTGACAAAAGACTGACAGGCTGACTGACTGACTTCTCACAGACTGACCCTGATCTAAGATGGTGCCCACCTTATATACTCCCTCTATGTGTGAGCTCAGGTGACCAGCACCCAATGAGCTCCTAACTTTACCCAGGCTGCTCCCCCTATCTGCCCCTACACTACTGGGATGTACCACCCCCCTCCCACTCCAGCCAAGGACAGACTCGGTCGTACCTGCACATTTCTAAGTGGGAGTACCGTTGGTCTGCCCTCCGGAAATGGGATGTGTGTAGTGCATGCAGCTAACTGAGCTCAGCTCCACACTCCATCCTTACCCGGGAGTGGAATATCACACCTCTGGGTTGAGGTGCAATACCCCTGTAGCAGCCGAATCCTCAGGGTGCTACACATGTGCAGTATATCAATCTTATACTGTACATATACTGTATACACATATATACTGTATGTATACAGATATATATAGGCTCTTTATACAGATAAGAAAGCCATTCCTCAGTTTTAGGATTTTAGGAACAGGAAATTTTATCTTTCCATATTTCCATTATCTCCAAGTCTAATAACATTGTTGCTATTGTTATATTTTATATGAGACCAAAGTAACATCTAAATTCTAAAAGCTTCAAAATCAATTTTCCTGGTAGACCCCACAGGAAGAACTAGCTTGTATCATGTAGGTTAGTCTGTGCTTCTGACTGTGAACATGACATGGAGAGTCATTCCAGACAAGTATTTTCTTTGGCTACTCTGGATGGTGTTCTAGATGCTTTGTAATCTGTGTTCTGGGGGAAGGGAAACTTTCCATTTCTTGAGATAAAACAGCAGCTTTTAAGCTTTAGCCCAAGACATTTGGACTTGGATCAGGAGATTGTATCTTTGTAGCTATTTTACCACTTTATAAATATATTTTTTGTGGTTTATGTACAATACCAAGATAAGTTTTAAAGAAAAGTTGTTGTTCTTTGGTACTAGTTGTATCTGGAAATGTGGAACGAAACTGGACCATCTTTCTGGACACTGGGCCACATTCATCAAGAATGCCTTCTTGTATGCCAGACTTGATGAAGTGGCACTGGAGTAATATTTACCATATTCACCATAGTTATTAAGAGGATCATGTATCACTGCAAGCAATGTATGCCATACATAGCTGTAGTAATTTGCACCGCTTTTGTAACCATAAATTATGATAAATTTGTTGAGCAAAAGACCACTTTTCTAAAAAGTTGTGGAGATGAACGGGACTATACAAAAAATGCAAAGAGTCGCAAAATGTTTGTGCAACTTCAATGTGAGAAATTTTTCAACATTTGAAGCAGTTTTGATGCCAGAAAACTGGCATAAACCGCTTGATGAATCAGTACCACTGTCTTTACTTTTGTACGTGTATCTCTATAATAATTTTATTTGGCAAGTGAAGAGCCTCAAGTGTTGGCTTCACCCATTTTTGGACATTTTTGGAGAAAACTGTGACTTTGTGAAGCCCGCATCAACATGGAGCAACACCTCTAACTGCATGCCGAGAGAAGGCAGTAGTTCGGCAGCAGCCCATCTAAGACAGATTTAAAGGAGTTATCCTGGTCTTAATCTACAAGTCTACAGCCACTTTATGTGACTGCAGACTTGTGAATCCTCACATCATGCGCACTGTGAGGATTCTACGGTGTCTGCGCTGGGAACGGCGGTTATGTGACCACAAGTATGCGATGTCCAGACTCCCAGCCATAATCTGACAAGACTGTTTCCAACCTTGCTCAGTACATTTGCATTGAGCGAGGCCACGTCCATCTAGTATTGCATACATGCGGTCACATGACCATCATTCCCGGCACTGATGCTGGAGAATCCCCACAGCGCGCAGTGCACATGATGTGAGGATTCCAAATCTGCAGTCACGCAGTGTGGCTGTAGACTTGTAGTTTTAGACGAGGACAACTCCTTTAACCCCTTCCCGCCACAGTCAGTTTTTGTTTTTGCACTTTTTTTTTGCATTCCCTTCTTCCAAGAGCCATAACTTTTTTTTTCTGCACATTTGACAGCTTGTTTTTTGTGGGGTGAGTTGTAATTTTGAATGATGCCATTCATTTTGCTAGTACATTCAATGTACTGAAAAATGAGGGTAAAAATTACAAGTGTGGTGAAATTGGGAACTAAATGCTATTGTGCCATGGTTTTTTGTGTTTTGTTTTTACATCTTGTGGTAAAAGTTTCTCTGAATCATGATTCTCCAGGTCAATATGATTACGGTGATACCAAACTTGTATTGTTTTTTTATTTAAGTGGAGAAAAAAAATCAGAAATTTGTAAAAAAAAAAGTATTTTTTTAGTTTGTGCCACCATTTTCTGAGACCCATAATGTTTTTGTTTTTCCACTGATTGAGCTGGAACGTTTTTAATTCAATTATTTTCAATTGGGAATAGGAGGATTGATTTGAACTTTTTTATTTTTTTATTTTTTGTTTAAACTTTTCTTTATTTTTTGTTCTCCTTAGGGGATTTGAACCTGTGATCTACCAATCACTTACACTATATACTACAATTCCACAGTTTTGCAGTTCATAGTGTAAATCTTGGTCTCTTTTGAAGCTCAGCATGTAGATGAGCTTTGGAGGAGTACCAATATGACGGTAATGGGGGCCTTCAACAGGCCCCGGGCTGCCATAGTAAACCATAGAGGTGCAAAGTGGAATAAATAGATACGTATATACAATTTCTTATATTTTTGAGAAAAACTGCCTGAGCATGACTGCAGCTACTCCCCCATTACAAAAGATGCATCCTTGAACTATGGAGATTACAGCTAAAGGGATATTGTCAAGTGTGATGACACAGCTTTTTAATCTTAATCAGCCAGACGTCTAGATTTGTTAAGTCAAGAGAAACACACTATTGTGTTTGAGTTGACTTGTAAATATGTGTATTTCTGTGGCTGGTCAAGGAGGACAGACCAGTATTTGTCCTGAATGTTGTCTTCTATTGGTCTTTGAACAATGATGTTTGTTACTATGCTAATTGCATATTATACTAAGCTAGCTAGTTTATTTACAAGAGCCCTCTGCTATACCAACTATGTAAATTGATTAAATGCACAAGCAATGAGACCTGAGACCTGTGAAATAATATCATCTCTAACCCTTGACCTGTGGATGTGTACTTAAAAAGGACATATGCTTCTGTAGCAGTGAGATTTGAAACAGACAATTGAAAGAGAGACTTTACAAGGAGAATCAAAGATCAGACTCTCAGACCATCAGCTTGGAAGCATGGCTTTAACCAAAGAGACACGGATTTGGATTCTACATGATTCCAGCCTAAGGGTATATGGCCCTGTCTGGAAAGATACGGATCTTCTCCATTGACCATCAGAGAGCCCATGGATACATTTAGGGAGACCAGGTTGGGACGATGAAGTCACCTGGCCCCATGGATATGTTGTTTAGGTTTGCCAGGTGGGACCCTCTGGTCGCCTGGAACTCATGGAGACATTCGGAGAGGCCAGATTGGGACCAGCCGGTCATCTGACCCCATGGAAACACTCGGAGAGGCCAGGGTGGGACCCTCGGGTCTAATGGCCTTGTACCTCGATGGACTGCTAGCTTCCTAAGCTTGCCGCTACCTTCTCTCTGTGGGGGCGCGCCAGAAACGGGGGGCCACTGGTTGAGGTAAATGACCCTGGAAGTCCCAAAGTCGCAGCTGTTCTATCCGAGTTGGGCCAGCAGAAGGGTGAAGACTGTGTAATGTTGTACCATCTTGGATACTAGCTGGGACTGTTCTGTGTGTTTATTGCCTGTTTTGTGGTTCACTAAAGGATAGCCACACTGTTTTACCCTCGCACTGTGTTGTCTGAGTAGTATTACGCTCACAGAAGACCCCATGTCTTCACATCAAGTTATTAAATTGCTTTAAATAGCTAGGCAGTATGAAAATAAGAAGGTTTGCATTTAACTTGCATTTTCAATCTGCTGTCATTCTCATGCGTTGAAAGAGCTTCTATCTTACAAAGTGTACAGCTGGTTTCCATGGAACTGGGCAACTAATACCTGCCAAATCTTGACCCCGAGTTTGCAGTAGTTACATTCCAGAAAAAAAATTAAAGAAGTTATATGAACTGAATTTTAAATGATTCCATATCTTTTTAATGTAAAAAGCCAAGCATTTTTCAAATGTTCTTCAATTAAAAAATGCCTACTCCTCCCTGTCTACTCTAACTTCCTATCTAGGAGATAGAGAATGAAGTAGAGATGGAAGTGTAGGGATTTTTAACTGTATACTTATACTTTAAGTATATTACAAAAGTGCTTAGCTTTTTACATCAAACAGAATTAAATGCAGTTAACTTTTAGACAACACCTTTAACTCCTAGCATTCCAGCCACTTCTCTTCAGCCCATTTGTCAGGGCGACACCGGAGAGATCATGCAGAATCCCGCCGCTGCCACCACTTTGTCAGGGATTTAGATCCCAATTATCACAGAGACCACCCGCTGTGATCTATGGAGCGAACAGCTCTCTGCTGCCCCCTATGGTCTAGACAATTACACGATTGGCTGACAACCAACCGAGGAGACTGCAGACTGTTCTCACTAATTAGTTATCAGAAAACTAACAGTGAGTGTATGGCATATACGCCTCCGGATTCCAACGCATGGAATCAGTGTGTATACCGCCGTACGATCCCAGCTAACTCCACGGTAACCTCTGAAAGATTATTAGCTGCCACTACCAATCTGTTTTTAAATACATTCCAATTGAATGCTTGGAATCTGGTAGCGTATGGTTTTGGGGTGTGGCACGATTACAGAACAAAAGAAACAGAACTATTACATTTAATATTTAATCCAAAGGGAGGCAGTGTTTATGAAAAAATATACAAAAGATTTTACAAAGGGGACAAAACAATACAGCATATACAGTCACAGAAAATAAAAGGGATTAACAGAAGAACTTACTATACCGATCGATTCAGTTTAGCCGAAGGAGAGCACTTCGATGGGCCGTTCAGCGAACGGGGTCCCTGCATACACGATATGTATCTCTCTGCATGAACCCAGATCATAATTCGGCTTGATCCTTTATCGGCCCCTGAGTCCCACCCACACACTCCCTTGTGATGACTTCACGTGGGCAGAGTTGGGGTCTGGTTTCAGCCCTTCATCATTTTATGAAATCCCCAACTTATGCGATAACTCCTTGTCGGATGATAGCAGGAGTTGGAGATTGATGCCATATTTTCAATCGGGATTTTAGCTTTACTTAGAGACCAATCATGGCATAGCTGTTGTCAGTTATCTTTTTATGGTTGATTTATGGCTCATTGGCAGGGCTACAAAAATGAAAAAATATGCATATTGTTCCCCAATTAGCCTTGCCGCTAAAAATATGTGTCTCATCACAATTGGACTTATAGAAATCCCCTATTCTATATTTTCTTTCGATGCCACAGTGTCCAGCAAATACCTGTGGATGAAAGGAATGTGCACCTGGGAAGGACAATAGCTATGCTAAAGAGTATGAGACATTCCTTTTGATCATTAACAAGCGGTTTCCTATCTATTCAACCTGTACTCTTTATCTATACGCAATGCACATCCTCCTTCAGTCCTTGGCCCATATATTAAACTGTGTCTTTGCGTTAACACGTTTCTATGGTTGTCCAACTCTCTGAAGTCTCATTCAGTAAAGGATGATACGGGTGTTGTGGGATGGGGGCCCCCAGTCACCCATAAATGATTAAGGACTCCATCCCCCACCACCCATATCACACCTTACTGAATGAGGGCCCCCTCACTCACACTGACAGTTATACACACATTATACATAAGTATAAATACTCACCACAGTGCACATAATAAACACATACCCAATAAATATACACACAGAAAACTTTACAACTGAGTTCCTGAGTGCAGATAGAAAGGCTCCACTTAGTGTAGCTGCAGCCTGAAGACCTCCTCCCTCTCTCTGCCGTTATAGCAAAGAAGACTGAAGTGTGTGTGTGGGGGGTGGGGGTGGAGGAGATGTTAAGGTGGCAAGGGGAGTTTTATTAAGGTATTACTGCAGAAATCAATGTAGATGCCAGTACTACCTTAAATGATGCTCCAGACTTAAGCCGAAGTGTCTCTGCTACAAACATACAGAAGCAATAGGGAGGGCCCACCGGAGGATCCTCCGATGCTCTGCTGGGCCAGTCCAACATTGGTCCAGAGTATAAAATCAGGCAGAAACCTCACAGTAAATGCTATATAGTGTACCTGTCAAAATTTGAGTAATGAGAGGTTCTGGTACAGCGGCTGAGATCCAAAGATCTTACAGAGTGGTTGTAGAGCCCAGTAGAGGAGTTGAACTTGTCTTCCTTCAGGATCTCAGGGTTGAAGTGAACGTTCCCTGCTTCTCCCACACTCTTACGCCCTTTATGGCTCTCTTCCAATATAGAGTCACTTGTATTTGGAGACTTGCACTATAATAGACATAGTAACTTTACACAAATAAAGGACGCTGGACTTTCAGACTTGCCTGAGCTTGTTTTGCCACTCTGCTGGTCCAACCCAGGCCCCTTTTTTACATATGTTGGCCATACAATTACTTCTTTGACAATCCCACACTTCAGGCACCTTTTCCTCTTTGGGCCTCAACCACAATGTCTATTCTTGAGATTCACACTCACATGGGACAACAGTGTGCCTCTCCACGCCACTCTCGTGATACTCCAGTCCCTTGTTCTCAGTGCCCACTTGCACAACTAGATGGACCTCTCAAGGTCACTTCATTACTCCCACATAATTCTGGCCCTATGGCTTTTTCAGTTGCAGATTCTGATTTTTCTCTTCCTTATCCAGCTATGCTCTGCTGACTTTGGCTACGGAAGCTAGTATACACAGATAAGCCCACATTCGCACTGGCCTGGTCTACTCCTGTAATCTAACTTTACAGGAAATCCAATCCTATGCCCAACAGCTCCACTGTCCTCTCCTTGTTCCAGCTGTCACACAGCAAGCACTGTTCTGAGGACTGATTCTGTTCTGGCAGGAAACTGTAACTGAATAACTCTTCCTGGTCTCACATGCACATCAATCCCAACACACTTCATCACTGGAACCCAAACAGCCTTTGATTAACCCCACAATTGCCACACTCTCAATGAAGATCAGGCAATGGCGATACTAAAAGAGATATCTTATTTGTAAATGATGACTGAACTTAGAAAGTGCATTGTGAGGCACAAGTGGCCAAATAACAAGTGGGCAACATGCTCAACTACATATCATGCCATTATGGTGGTGAATCAGGATAAATATATACAGAATATGATTCCGGCGGGAGTGATTCCATCCCAACACAACAGAAATACCATTTGGTAAGAAGGTGACTAGCGTCCTCCATTATCTTACAAATATCCTGAGGCCTACAACCCCTGGCAAAAATTAAGGAATCACCGGACTCGGAGGATGTTCATTCAGTTGTTTAATGCTGTTGAAAAAAAGAAGCTCATGGACATGGCACAGAACTAAATTAATTTCAAATGGCAACTTTAGGGCTTTAAGAAACACTAAAAGAAATCAAGATAAAAAAATGTGGTACTCAATGAGGGTAATTATTTTCAGACCAAGCAGAGGGAAAAAATTATGGAATCACTCAATTCTGAGGAAAAAATTATGGAATCATGAAAAACAAACACACAAAAGAACACTCCAATACATCACTTGTATTTTGTTGCACCACCTCTGGCTTTAATAACAGCTTGCAGTCTCTGAGGCATGGACTTAATGAGTGACAAACAGTACTCTTCATCAATCTGGCTCCAACTTTCTCTGATTGCTGTTGCCAGATCAGCTTTGCAGGTTGGAGCCTTGTCATGGACCATTTTCTTCAACTTCCACCAAAGATTTTCAATTCGATTGAGATCCGGACTATTTGCAGGCCATGACATTGACCTTATGTGTCTTCTTACAAGGAATGTTTTCACAGTTTTTGCTCTATGGCAGGATGCATTATCATCTTGAAAGATGATGTCATCATCCCCAAACATCCTTTCAATTGATGGGATAAGAAAACTGTCCAAAATATCAATGTAAGCTTGGGCATTTATTGAAAATGTAACGACAGCCAACTCCCCAGTGCCTATACCTGACATGAAGCCCCATATCATCATTGACTGTGGAAATTTGCATGTTCTCTTCTTGCAGTCATCTTTATAAATCTCATTGGAACGGCACCAAACAAAAGTTCCAGCATCATCACCTTGCCCAATGCAGATTCGCGATTCATGACTGAATATGACTTTCATCCAGCCATCCACAGTCCACGATTGCTTTTCCTTAGCCCATTGTAACCTTGTTTTTTTCTGTTTAGATGTTAATGATGGCTTATGTTTAGCTTTTCTGTATGTATATCCCATTTCCTTTAGGTGGTTTCTTGCAGTTCGGTCACAGACATTGATTCCAGTTTCCTCCCATTCGTTCCTCATTTGTTTTGTTGTGCATTTCCTGTTTTGGAGACATATTGCTTTAAGTTTCCGGTCTTGATGCTTTGATGTGTTCCTTGGTCTACCAGTATGCTTGCCTTTAACAACCTTCCCATGTTGTTTGTATTTGGTCCAGATTTTAGACACAGCTGACTGTGAACAGCCAACATCTTTTGCAACATTACATGATGATTTACCTTCTTTTAAGGGTTTGATAATCCTCTCCTTTGTTTCAATTGACATCTCTCGTGTTGGAGCCATGATTCATGTCAGTCCACTTGGTGCAACAGCTCTCCAAGGTGTGATCACTCCTTTTTAGATGCAGACTAAGGAGCAGATCGAATTTGATGCAGGTGTTAGTTTTGGAAATGAAAATTTACAGGGTGATTCCATAATTTTTTCTCAGAATTAAGTGATTCCATAATTTTTTCCCTCTGCTTGGTCTGAAAAAAATTACCCTTACTGAGTACCACATTTTTAATCTTGATTTCTTTTAGTGTTTCTTAAAGCCCTAAAGTTGCCATTTGAAATTACTTTAGTTTTGTGCCATGTCTATGATCTGCTTTTTTCAACAACATTAAACAACTGAATGAACATCCTCCGAGCCCGATGATTCTATTATTTTTGCCAGGGGTTATAATCTGGACAGCCAAAAAAATTGGGCCTGCTGAAGGAAGCGGCTCTTGGGAATGTGCCTCTGGAGTTAGTGAGTGGTTACGCAAAGCAAAGTGGTGACTACCAATAGATTAGGAAAACAGAGAGTTTTGGCCAAAATTGTGTCCCCTGCGACAGAGAAGTGTCATAACAAGACCTGTAATATTTGTTGCGCCAGCCTTCCTTCCTTGCAGCAGCCTGTGTGGATTTTAGTGTTGACTGAAAGTCTTAAAAAGGGCTGTGGCCTGAAATACTAGATGGTTCTGTAGTCTGTGCCAATGGTGGCAGCTGCGGCCTGTATTAACAAGCTTTGCCATGGCTTGAGAAAGGGAAGAAGATTGTGCTCCTTCCAATGAGCCACGTGGTGGCCTTTGACAAATAAGAAGAGGATGGCTTGAGGATCCCACAACCCATTTTGGCCGCTCACACAGTGATAAAGTGAAAACTGGCAAGATTTGTCTCTTTGCACTAACCGAGTCCGGCAGCAAACGTTACCAAGCTGTTACTGATGGTAATATTATTAGAGCAGTTAGCGTTCGGTAACAAGTTCGTAAAGTACATGGCAGTGCTCGGTTTGTGCAAAGGACTCTAGTTCTTGCGAGATGTCTCTCTTTCACTGTGAGAGCAGCCACGGCTCCCGCAACTGGGAAGTTTGTCTCTTTGAGGCACTTATAAGCCATTTTGTTATTACATTATATTTAGAAAAATCACCAATCTGGGACTGTCCACTCTGTTATTAAATGAATAAGACAGTCCCATATTGGTGGAAAGAACTCTTTACAGTGGGTAAATTTGTTTGGGTTTAGCTCAATTGAGTCTGAGTTCGTCAATGTGCCATCCTTGTGTACGGGGAAAGGGTATGTTTGGAGTCAATGACTACAAATAAACACTGTCAATTTTTATTCTAATTATCTTTAATTTAGATAGCATTAACAAAATCAAAAGTGCTTAACAAACCATTACCACCAAGTGTAACATGATACAATCAAAGGACACAAAGTGAGTAACAGTAGAGGATCCTGAGCACTACAACGTATAGTCTAAGATAAATTGAAATGTTAAATACTTGAAACAGCACAGAAAATATCTGTCTGTGGTCATATAGGTAAATGCAGTTCTTCTAGTTCATGTTCTTTCTTTGTCATTTTGTCCCATCTTTTATTAATTATGGGACCTATGCAAAAGAATTGTTAGTATTACAACTATTAAAGAGGATCTGTCACCAGGTTTTTGCTACCTTATCTGAGAGCAGTGTAATGTAGGGAAAGAGACCCTGATTCCAGACATGTGTCACGTAATAATAATAATGATTTTATTTATATAGAACCCACATATTCCGCAGCACTTTACAATTAACCAGGGACATGTACATACAAAAAAGACATCACAAAGAAACACATAGTTAAACAGTTACAGAAGGAATGAGGACCGTGCTCGCAAGTTTACAATCTATAAGATTTAGTTTACTGGTTGCTGTAGATGTAACAGTGCCCAGAAGGCTGACCACTGATTAGCAGCTTTATACGTACATTGTATATTGACAGTCAGCTGCTAATCAGAGGTGCGGGCGTGGTCTGGCAGTGATAATCTCCTGCTGCTAAAACATTTTTTGCATTGAAGCAACAGCACACAGCCTAATAAGTGACACATCTCTAAAATCAGTGTCTCAGCCAATACCTCATGATGTTCTCAGATTACATAGCAAAAACCTGGTGACAGATTCATTTTAAGATAGCTCCTCACACAGAACCTTTTGAAAAACACCACTGCATTTTTTTGAGCCAGAAGATAATTTGTCAAGAAATAGAATTACTTCCCATATATTTCACATTCCTCATTAATCTACTTCTGACTCAAAAAAACTGCAGCAAAAACTGCAGTGGCATTTTTCCAAAAAATGTGTTGTGTAAAACCACCTTATAAAGGATTTCCAGTGTTTGAAAAAATGTTTGCTTTTCATCTTGACACAGTGCCGCTCCTGTCCGTGGGATATGTCTGGTACTGCAGCTCAGACCCACAGAAATGGTTAAACTTGGTCCTCAAGAATCCCTACCAGTATACACCTCCACACTACCAGGGAGGTTCGCAGCTGTATTATCCAGTAATCAGTGCAACAGTACAGCACATACAATCTCAGCAGTGATTCTGTGAAGAGAACGCTATATATGAGCTACTAATGGATCTTAGGTGACAAAATGAGTGACACAATAAAAATCGGGAATTTCTGTTTCCTGGGGGATTTTTCTCTTTTTTTTAATTTTTTTAATTTAACTCACTATGGGGATTTTGGTCATGTCAATGTCCTACAGATCATTAGAAAAATGTATTAAATACGTGAATAAAAATCTACATGGTTCAAGTATTGTTCAGAAATTGTACCGTACTATGGCATGAACCCTTCTTATGATTATCTCCTTTGGTCAACCCCTAGTTACATTTTTTTTAGTAATAAGTATTGTGGTATTGGAATGGGTTCCATAAATCAGGCCCCCTATCCTCTGTTAGTAAATCCCGTAGCTGATAAAAGGAGGTTCCAACCCCTTGAATCGCTCAATTTTCTAGAAATACTCATATATAAGCAAATGTATAAATATTTATCAAAAAGTGCTATACATCAGGATATATTGTGTCATGAGATATGTAACAAATTTGATTTATATAACACTAGTAAATATAAAAACCTATTTCTTTAATTTACAATCTTGAATAAACTAATACCCTGACATCAAATCTACAATCTATAGAAACGTCTGGTCTTCTGTAGACATGTTCCTACAACATGTCGATTATTAGTAGAGACTTGGACCATCTCTTGATGCTATAGTATGATAAAAGTGAAAGATCTGGTCTTTCTTTATTATCACTCTTAATTTGTATCAACCCATGCTATAGACTGTCAAAAGTACAGGGCCAGCTCTTTCTTTCTAGGGTCATTGTCAATGCTAAAGCCTATGATACCTTTTAGTTCACTGCATGTGAAAGGAAGACCTTGCTATGCCCTCTATACACAGCAAGCCTTTTTTTACAAACCCCAACTAGAACATTAGTACTTCCTTTCTCTAAAAGGAGCTTATTAGACATCGGGACCCTTAACACAAGACTATAGTCTCATATGGGGAGATGCTATAGATTCCTGCAGTCTCTTTAGTACATCGCTAGGAAATCTGTGTTGTGTCCTCAGATTGTTCTTCATCTGCTTTTTCTTGAACAAGACCCTCTGCAGCCTCTTCTTGGATGGTAAAGTGAACTTCAGAAGAGGATGATTCAGAGCTCAGGCTACTGTCTACTACATTATAGTCAGTGCAGAAACGGCTGGGCACAAAACTGTCCTGCAGGACGGTGAACATAGTGCTCTGCTGGGGTGGCTTGGATGAAGAAATAGAAGAAGTACTCTTCCTGGTCTCTGTCCAAAGCTTCTCCTCATCTTGATAAAGTAGTAATAGTTTGGATTCTTTCTCCTTCTTTTTTGATCGCATGTAGACAAGCATGATACCCATCAGAAATATTCCGTAGAAGGACATGACGATCAGAACGTAGAGATATTCATTGTTATTTCTCCCACTGCTTACTTGGCTCGGTGGTTCCTGATACAAGCTCATGTCTTTGCCTGTTATGGTCCCATTAACCATATCTTCCATCATCAACATTGAAGCAGAAGTTCAGTTTATCAGTTAGATCTGCATATAGAAAAAAAACGTCTTAGAAATATTTCCATAACACAACATACAGATGTAGAATAACTCAGAAGTAAACTCATACACATTATAGTTGGGATTCATTTCTCATTAAAATGACTAGATGGGTTGGTAAATGCCCTGGTATGGAAACCATTATGGTGTTTTCTTGGATGCTGCATTATCCAGGGCCATAGCTAGGCTTTCCATCACCTGGGGCAAATATTTAGCACACTGCCTCAGTTTTGAGTTTAAATATAGTGCCATATTGGCCTTTTGGAGCCCCCCGTGGCATATAACGCTGATATCTGCCATAGCTATGCCTCTGAGACAACCAAACACTAAAATAAAGTTTTTGTTCACAAAAAAATCACAATGACTTTATAATTGATGTCTGCTGAGAGACCACCATTATGTCATTGTTTATCACTATGCATATGTCGTAAATGTATAAGATTTTGTTATTATTTATTTCTTATGTTTTGCCTATAGCGCCATCATGTTCCGTAACACTTTACAGACATCATCATCGCTGTCCCCAATGGGGCTCACAAACTACATTCCCTATCAGTATGTCTTTGGAATAAGATATAAATTATCGTTGGCACATCTTAAACTTTGTCTTATTTATACACTATAATAAGTAGTGGCCTGACCCTGATAAGACACTGCCGATATTACCATCACAACAGTACGTGCCATCTGACAACCCGTGCTAGCCTTTTTACAGTTCATTAGACGTTTTGCTAACCTGTAACAACATATGTAAATCTGGTAAGAGTCTTCATAACTAAATACACCAAAAATATAAAGGGGCAAATTAATAAAAACTGTCTAAAAGAAAAATTGGCTTTGTTGCCCCTTAGCAACCAATCACAGCGCTGCTTTTATTTTTCAAGAGCAGAATTTGAAATGAAAGCTGTGCTGTGATTGGTTGCTATGGGCAACAAAGACAGCATTTTCTTTTACACAGTGTCACAAATATCCCCTATTCTCTATAATGATTGATCACATTAAACTTTGTCATTTGTCTGAATGCTTCATGTCATGCACAGTATATTCCTTGTGGAAAGAGTTGTTCTCATTGAGGATGATGGAATTTTCCTCCATAGGAAGTGGTGAATCGTGTGGTTAGTGAGCAGTTGTCAGACGCCGCATCAAGTTATGATAAATCTTATGTAATACAATAACTGTAACTAAACCATTATATTATATGATCAGGGATCACTCATTATACTAAATAAATAGGGCATGTTACTGTGCTGGAGCTTGTATGTAGGATATCATGTCATGCCATAGTGTGTGTGGTATTGGAAAGTATCACTTTCCTATCTAAGGCTATGTGCGCACGATCAGGAAAATTTCTGCAGCGTTTCTGCACCTCTTGGCCTCTGTAAATCCGCAGCGTTTTTATAGGAAAAACGCAGGCAAAAATGCACAAAGAATGGACATGCTGCTTCTTTTTCTGCACATGAAATTCAGTCAGGAAAAATCCTGATCATGTGCACAGAACTTGCAAAATGTCATAGGAAACTATGGGCTAAGGTTTGCAATGGGTTTTTGAACCATTTCTGCGCTGAAAAATTCACAAAAAACACACCAAAAACACACTGTGTGCACATAGCCTTATAAGGTTCATGAAAGCCCAAGAATGTAAGTGTTCCTGGGTACAGTACCTGGCACTAGGGATGAGGGGATCCATGTAAATTAGGGTACCCGAACTTGAACATGAATCCGAAGCCCATTGAAATGTATGGGGAACCGAACTTTGGAGCTATACCGATCTGTGGACAGCACAGTATTGAGAAGGAGAAGCTGAGCAGAACGATATATAGGACTGCAGGAAAAGATTCAGTATAAGATGTATTTTATTCAGTGAAATCCCCGGTTTCTGTATGAATAGGAGTCCAGGGAGCGGTCCTACTAGTGATTGACAGCTATCTCTGCACACACAGTCATACAGGGAAGACCGTCAATCACTAGAAGGACCGCTCCCTGGACTCCTATACATACAGACACCAGCGATTTCAATGAATAAAATACAAATTTTACCGAAACTTTTCCTACAAAAATGTATATGGAGCTGATTAGCTTCTCCTGCTATGTGACAGCCTGGCCGCACATTAGATACCATTTTAAACATGACAGGTTTCCTTTAAATCTTTTCAGACTCCCATGTCTTGCTGCTAAAAATTTTGAAAAGGGAATCTTGGTAATGAAGGGTCCATAAGACTTTCCCCTTGTCATATCACAATTCATATATCACCAGCACTACAACCATACGATGTATTTTTCTACTATTATTACTGTGTAAAAATGTGGTTGAATTAATACTGGAGACAAGGATGACAGCTCACATTAATGAGCCTTATTTGGCTAACCAATTTTAAAGTTGGCAAACTTAGAGTAATTTCTACATACTACACGGCCATACAAGGTATGAGTGGTGGTGATACACAAGATGTTCATACTTTATACATCCCATTCTTTGATTCCGGTCTATATGAGATTCCACATGCGTGTAGGGAATATAGGTAATCATCCATGAGACTGTGAACAATGTATATGTGCAAACCTAACATCGACCAGTCCAGCATTGTCTATGCTGTAGTTTATATTTGAATTGTAAAGTGTTGTGGAATATGTTTACGCTATGGAAATAAATAATTATTACATTATTATTTGCATTATGTTTCAGAACACACAATTGTATATATATATATATATATATATATATATATATATATATATATAAAAATACACATATATATTTATGTATATAATCTTTGTATAATGGTGAGCTATGTGCATAAATACATCTTAATAGTGACTTTATAAACAGTGTTACATCAAATATATTATATCCCAGAAATATATTATCTCCCAGCTACCATTGTGCCCACAGGGATTCATTGTGTGGGATATTGTATGTTATGGACTTACGTGTGAGAAGCACTTGTAGGGCAAATTCAATGAGAGCTGCAGTTCTGGTGTTCTGTATCCCTGGAAAGCTGGAACTGGTTTCCACCTGATGTTCTGGTGTCGTTCTGTGCCGCAGTGTCATATATAGCCAGCTGTGGACGTCTGCGTGACATGGGATAGAAGGAGGAGGGTGGAAGCTTGTGCTTGAAGACACGCAGAACATCCCACTGAACTTGTGACAGCCACAAGGGGGAGAACAGACTAAAAAAGAGGAGAAGTAAAGGAATGAGAAACTTCTAGATCTGATTAAAATTAGGAAAGTAAATGAAGCCAAAAACAAATTGTTATACAGGGTAATCCTCACAACTAGGGGTGAAGACAGTAATGAATTCAAGCGTTGAACACTTTCAGATTAAGTCATCATTCACGAGTAGATTGTAAATTGGACATGCATTACTGAAGCTGTGATGTTAACTCTCCAGTGCCCTAAACTCCCACTGGCATATAACTTGAACAAGTGCTGTCTGATATTTGATCGGATAGCACTAGGACCAATGTTATACTATGGGGCAGTGCAGATCTGTGCTCTTTTTTCTCATGACGATTGAGAAAAAAAAAATCACTGCACGTGGCTCCAAAAATCAGATCACGCGCACCCATACAAGTCTATGGGTGCATGTAAAACATCGGATTGCACTCGGATTTTATCCGAGTGTAGTCCGACATCTGCAGACTCAGACAATGGAGAAGATGGAAAAATTAAGTTCTCCATCTTCTCCGCACCCGTAATATGATTCTCTTACGCGAAAGAATCGGATCACACTAAGCTGACATCCTGCTCAAACTCTGATCAGAGATTGAGCTGAGTGTCATTACCATAATCTAACCAATTCTCTCAGATGAGACAATCAACGCTCGTGTGCTCCCGGCCTAATTGGGAAATCTGGCGTGGGAGGGGAGTCAAAGGCAACTGATCCAGCCTTAATGAGGGTCGAGAAATCTGGAACAGCTGTTCATAGATGAGCGTCTGGTTTTATTAATATAAAGGGCAATTTCTGCCTATATTCAAGTGTTGATCACCTGTATGCAAATCAATTAAGCCTCGTTCACACAGGCCAACAAAACTTTGTGAGGAAAGAATGATCTGACTGCATACTGCATACATGTTGTCAGCAGCACATTCGTTGTTTACAGCGGGCAATGTGCTGCTGACAAAGATGACTTGAATGGCCCACATGAACCATCCCATCAGCTGACCATGTATTGGCTTATCAGCAGCATGTTCACAAGGGCTGATGATTGGCCCTTGTAAATGGGCCTTAAGATAGTTTTCTTCCTTCTGGAGGAGAGCTAATTTGCATAAATATGAAACAAAAGTTGTAAAATGAAGTTGTAACAACACTGGTGTCAAAACATAAACTTTTGAACAACCGAGCAACCAGGTGTACGCATCTCCCTCAAGTGGGAATATAAATGTAGACCGTAGTTGGAATGGTAGTTAATGTATCATGTACAACCTGCTAACCACCTTAGTTTTGTAGATTTATATCATATCAGACATCGCTGCATGAGTTGACATGCTATAGATATAAAATATGGATTGAAGGCCAGTTTATGCTGCAGATTTTGCCAGTGTGAGTATGAGATTTCTTAAAATCTCATCACAATTCTGGTACAGTAATAAACATCTAAATTTCTGCACAGAAATAAAACGTTACAGGATTTGGTAACAGGCCTACCGATCCAGTATCTGATATGGCCGCCACTGTAATTATCTGTAAAGGATAGGGAAACATCATGGGACCATCTTATCTCTTCACAGGTTGCTACTAATAGTCATGACGAAGAACGGTCTCCTTCTAAGTTTTGCTCTAGGACCCCATTGTTCCTTGTTACAGCCCCTAAAATTCAGTGATACTCAGTATCATATCATATCATTTTTATAATTTATACCTGAGATATGTGACCCCCAAACTGAATGATCAATCCAAAGGACCATATCCTAACGTACATTAAAAATTCATCTCTTGACATGAGCTAACATTAGCATTTATTTATTCTCCAATATTTATGTAACACTAATATATTCTGCATTGGTCCAAAACCCAGCGTAGCTAACAATCTAATAATGATTAATTAACATAATGGGATCACCAGACAATGTCTCTGATTGCCCACCCTCCATCCATTAAGTACACAAGCACATCTAGTAATAGGCCCTACTGGTAAGCAATTGGCTCCAAATGGAGTTGACATGTGCTGGATGTCTGGAGCCCATTGAATGATCCTATGAGTACTCTGATGGGTTACTTGGACCCCGTCCAGAAGGAAGGAAAAATAAACTTCCCCAAAGTGTTCATCACCAGACAACAGCGTATAATGGTCAATACAAGCTACAGAGAAGTAGTGCAACTTCACAGAAGTGAATGTACATTATAACACTAATATATACTGTATATATATAACACATGTACATCACAGATAAGGATCGCCTACTCTGTGTAACAACTTTAAGTAGTTTTTCTGAATAGAAAATGACTTGCACCTTATAATTCATATATTCCAAACAGATAATATAATGTAAAATCAATTCATCAACTTTTAATTTATTAAACAAGTTGTGCACGGTACACATAGATACATTTCATGGATACGAATACATCATATGCTTTATATAAAGTGACTTTGCACTGTCTGGTATGAAATCATTGAAGTAGACTGGAGAGAAAGTTTCAACAAATGGGATTTAAAAAAACAGTTGAAGCAAAATTCCAATTGGAGTCATTTGTTTTTCAGATAATTATTGACTCTGAAATATTATAATACAGTAAAAAAAAAAAAGATACAAATACACATAACTTGATTGTCAACTTCAGCGGAACAACCATTGTAATGTACTAAGAATGGAGTGCATCAATGATTTCACATCATATTAGTATGGGGGAACTCCTGCACATTGTCACCCATAGTGGACCCCTACCTTTATAACAAGGCTTGGTGTAGGAGGAGGTAAAGCATTCTATGATCCTTGTCCCACAATATATTCAGATCTAGATCTTTTTCCATACATGCAGGCCATCAGACTTTCCCTTGAGAGATAATATTGAAGCTGAGAAGGAATGGACAGTTTAAATTGATATGCCCAATCCTTTCTCCTCTGAGGAGATAGGCAGCCTCCAGAGGAGTTGTCACTTACCCTTCTCCACTCTATAGAGAATATATAATGGATTATTCATTTGTATGGGGGAGTTGAAAAGATAGTTGTCAGAGCCATCTAAAGTGTATGGGAACCTTTAGTCTATTGCTACCGTAAAAGGGTAAGATCTCCTTCTACTCTCCTCTAGGGAACTCGCTAGAAGGTTTCAGGGAGAGGATATATCATGTTTCTTCTTTGCTAATAGATATTTAAATGTTAAACAAAAAGAAACATAAATCATTTGCTGTGTCAAAAAAAACATCAATGGTGGTTCGCTCTATATTTAGTATTTGACTCCAGGGTCTGGGCAAAGAAAACAAGGTAGGGCAGGTCAAAACCATCACCATAGAACAAAGAAAGCGGCTATGAAGGCTGATATGGAAGTTGGATATAGAAGTTGTAATTTAGTCACTAGAATACGGTATCATTGTGTACATGATCTACCACTGATACTGTATGTACCAACAGAAAGCCAAAATAGAGACAAAAGGAAAACTTTATAAAGAGATGGCATACCTTTGTGCAACAACTACTGTATCTAAGTAGGCGTTCTTCCCAGCAAAATCACCCATTTTATGGATTCCATCCCACTCGCACATTATGGCTCTATCCATCTGCTCAAGTGGAATGAATCAGCACAAATCTTCTGTGTTCAGAAGACATATTTATTAAGTACATAGTATTTTCTTCCCACCAAGTTGTCTCTGACATTGCTTTCCTTCCCTCGGGTATCAGCACCGATCAGAACCTGCTAACATTGGGAGTTTCTGGTACAGGAACCTAAAGCAAAAGACTAATAGAAAACTGCCAATAATTTGCTACTTCTTGGCAAAGTCTCTGTTCATTTTGGATTTACAGGGTACTTTCCCATGCTGACTTCCATGCCGTCTTCTCTATACCATTCTGTTCCTATTTTCTAATGGTATGTCACCCAACTTTCCCATGCTGACTTCCATGCCGTCTTCTCTATACCGTTCTGTTCCTATTTTCTAATGGTACGTCACCCAAGTTACACCAGCTACCCCCCACTTTCATTTACCTTGTTTACTCAGTCTTTGAGTATCTAGCATCTGGTTCAACCTTAATCTGCTGATCAAGATGAGCACAGACCACTCCCCTCTGGTTCACAGCTGAATGCATTCTGTTACAAATATATTGTGGGCCAGGAGTCTGTTAGACTTTAGTCTGTGTCCATCACCTTAAGTGTCCATTAGCTGAAGTGTCTGAAATTTGAATTAATCCTGAATTGAACCTGAAGGTAACTGGATACTTTGTCACAGTAAACAATGTTTGTCTTTGTTTTCACTCTCACCCCCTTAATCCTTCACTTCTTACAACCACCCCTAATCCCTACATCTAGTAAGGAACTCTTCTTCTCTCCTTCCATTCTCCCCATCCATCTCACCTCCTCCTCAGAGCTATTCCTCAACATACAATCCTTTGTCTCCAAACACAGACTGCCACCTCATGCACTGTCCTGCGCCCACCTACTAGCGCGTTCTCTGCTCCTCCTTACTGCCGGCGACATCTCTCCACATCCCGGTCCTCCTCACCACATCCCTACAATCACTTCCACCTCCTACCCACGATCTATCCCAAACTCTCGTAACCCTTCTAACCTTATACCCATCCGCCCAGCCCCCGCTTCCCCAGTCCCACTAATAGGAGCTCTATGGAACGCTCGCTCCATCTGCAACAAACTTTCCTACATTCACGATCTCTTCATCACTAACAAGCTTTCCTTCCTCGGCATCACTGAAACCTGGCTCACCCCCTCCGACACAGCCTCTCCTGCTGCACTTTCGTATGGCGGATTCCACCTCTCCCATACCCCCCGCCCCACCGGCAAGCACGGTGGAGGAATAGGTTTCCTCCTCTCAGATAACTGCTCATTCACCCATATCCCACTGCCGCCCTCAATTACTCTCCCCTCTTTTGAAGTGCACTGCGTGCGCATCTACTCCCCATCCAACCTCCAATTGGCTGTCATCTACCGCCCCCCAGGATCAACCACCACTTTCTTTGACCACTTCACCACTGAGCTACTTCATTTCTTCTCCGTTGACATCCCCACTATCCTCATGGGCGACTTTAACATCCCCATTGACACTTCCCTGTCAGCTGCCTCTAAGCTTCTATCCCTCACTTCCTCCTTTGGTCTTACTCAGTGGTCTTCCACACCCACCCACAAAGACGGCCACACACTGGACCTCATCTTCACCCGCCTCTGTTCCCTATCTAACCTCTCTAACTCACCTCTCCCTCTTTCTGACCACAACCTACTCACATTCTCTTCTCTCTCCTCCCCTGGGCAACAATCCCCACTCCACAAACTTGCATACCCTCGCAGAAATCTCAAACACCTTGACCTACACTCACTCTCTGAATCCCTCCTCCCTCTTACAGACATTAATTCCTTACATGATGCAGATGTTGCTGCCACTTTATACAACACCACAACCGCTGCAGCTCTCGATTCGGTCGCCCCCCTCACACATACCAAGGCTCGCACAATCAACAGACAACCCTGGCACACCAGCCTAACTAAAGAATTGCGACGGGCCTCCAGGGTTGCTGAGCATCGATGGAAAAGGTCCCACTCCAATGAGCACTTCATCGCATTCAAACAGTCCCTCACTACCTTCAAGTCCACACTCACTGCAGCAAAACAAACATACTTCACATCTCTCATATCCTCCCTGTCTCACAACCCGAAACAACTATTCAACACCTTCAATTCTCTCCTCCGTCGCCCAGTGTCTCCTCCCTCTCCTCTTATTTCAGCCGAAGACTTTGCCTCATTCTTCAAGCAGAAGATTGACACCATCAGACAAAGCTTTTGCCTAAAGCCCCCACAGCCCCTCCCCACACCTACTCAACCCTCTTCCTCCAAAACCACCTTCTCCACCCTTTCTGAAGATCAACTTTCCTCCTTACTCTCCAAATCACACCTCACCACCTGTAAACTTGACCCAATCCCGTCCCACCTCATCCCAAACCTTACCACTATCTTCATCCCAGCCCTAGCCCACCTCTTCAACCTGTCACTAACAACTGGTGTCTTCCCCTCATGCTTCAAACATGCCTCAATCACACCCATCCTCAAAAAGCCCTCCCTTGACCCATCCTCTGTGTCTAGCTATCGCCCCATATCACTTCTCCCCTATGCCTCCAAACTACTGGAACAACATGTCCATTCTGAACTGTCCTCCCACCTCTCCTCCTGCTCCCTCTTTGACCGCCTACAATCTGGTTTCCGACCGCACTATTCTACTGAAACTGCACTGACTAAAGTCACCAAAGACCTACTAACCGCCAAATCTAAGCGACACTATTCTGTCCTCCTCCTCCTAGACCTGTCATCTGCCTTTGACACAGTGGACCATTCCCTCTTACTACAGACTCTCTCATCTATCGGCATCACAGACTTGGCCCTATCCTGGATCTCCTCATACCTAACAGACCGGACATTCAGTGTCTCCCACTCACACACCACCTCCTCATCTCGCCCTCTATCTGTCGGTGTCCCCCAAGGTTCAGTTCTAGGACCCCTGCTTTTCTCCATCTACACCTTCGGCCTGGGACAGCTCATAGAGTCTCATGGCTTTCATTATCACCTCTATGCTGATGACACACAGATCTACCTCTCTGGACCCGATATCACCTCCTTACTAACCAAAATCCCACAATGTCTGTCTGCTATTTCATCCTTCTTCGCTGCCAGATTCATCATCTTTCCGCCATCTCATTCAACCCCCCCAACTGACCTATCTATCAACGTCAATGGCTGCCCACTCTCCCCAGTCCCTCAAGCTCGCTGCCTTGGGGTAACCCTGGACACGGAACTCTCCTTCAAACCACATATCCAAGCCCTTTCCACTTCCTGCCGACTCCAACTCAAAAATATCTCCCGGATCCGCACATTCCTCAACCATGAATCTGCAAAAACACTAGTGCATGCCCTCATCATCTCCCGCCTTGACTACTGCAACCTCCTGCTCTGTGGCCTGCCCTCTAACACTCTCGCACCCCTCCAATCCATCCTAAACTCTGCTGCTCGACTAATCCACCTGTCCCCCCGCTATTCCCCGGCCTCTCCTCTCTGTCAATCTCTTCACTGGCTCCCCATTGCTCAGAGACTCCAGTTCAAAACCCTAACCATGACATACAAAGCCATTCACAACCTGTCTCCTCCATATATCTCTGACCTAGTCTCCCATTACATACCCGCACGCAACCTCCAATCCTCACAAGATCTCCTTCTCTACTCCCCTCTTATCTCCTCCTCCCACAATCGCATACAAGATTTCTCCCGTGCTTCCCCCCTACTCTGGAACTCTCTACCCCTACGTATCAGACTCTCGCCTACCATGGAAACCTTCAAAAGGAACCTGAAGACCCACCTCTTCCGACAAGCCTACAACCTGCAGTAACCACCGCTCCACCACACCGCTGCACGACCAGCTCTACCCTCACCTACTGTATCCTCACCCATCCCTTGTAGACTGTGAGCCCTCGCGGGCAGGGTCCTCGCTCCTCCTGTACCAGTCGCTGTCACATTGTGTTCAAGATTATTGTAACTGTTCTTGTATTATACCCCTTTTTCACATGTAAAGCGCCATGGAATAAATGGCGCTATAATAATAATAAATAATAATAATAATTAAGGAGGCACTCTAATCCAGGGTATAATTATAAGTGCAGAAGTAGCAGTCACCCCCAGAACTAGTCCATGATATATCGGCCTGTCTGTTATGTAAGCAGAAACCAATATTATAAATTATGAATTGTGTCAAGAGTTCCTTGTTTTCATCCAAAGCTGACAATGGAGAAATGCTAGTAAAGAAGTTATTGTGACAGCCAAAGTTTTATTATTTCTTTTCAAAGACCGAAATAAATGCATTTCTTTATTCTTGCTACAGCAGCCATTGGTTATCACTTTTGCATTAATTTACTAGAGTCTGATCATGTCACTTTGATGTTAAAGGGATTGTCCAATACTGGACAGCCACCACTTAATCATGCCAAATATTCCCTTGCAACAGTGACACCTTTCCGGCATTGTCGGTGCCACTGTTCTCGGAGAGTTATTTGACTTGTTGTGTCAAGCGCTGGCTGCTGACAATGAGCGGCTGCTTGTCACCCGCAGCCTTTACTATTTTATCAGAGTGCAGAATATTAATGAGCCTCCGCCAAAGAGTGGTCGCTCATTGGCTGCAGCTGACACTTGGCACTCCAATGTCACGTTACTCCCTGGGAACAGTGGCACAGACATCGCTGGCATGGTGCCACTGCCATAGGTGAGTATGTACAATTTTTATTATAATTGAGGCTCTGAAATGATTAAGCAGGGGTTGTTCAGTAATGGGCAAACCCTTAAATGTTCACTTTCACAGTATATTCCATTAATCATCAGTTGCTGAGAAACTAATTAAAATGTTTACTAAGATTAGAAAAACGTGGCAGCTTTTTAATTACAGAAACAGTGCCACTCATGTGTAATGTTTGTATGTGGTATTGCAGCTCAGTTATAGTTATTGAAAATGGAGCTAAGCTGCAAAACCAGACACAGGCCATCTGAAAGAAAGCATACACATTTCCATAATCCTATAGCTGAGATACGGTCCTTATGGGAAGATGGAGAGCATCAGGCCTCATTTAAAAGGATAATGCCTCAAACTGCAGCTAAATTGAGCAGAGCCAAGTGTGTACATTGCCAAAATACAGGCACATCGCAGTTTCTATAGACCACCCAGACCACAAATGGCTCAACTTACCCAAACGTATCACATTTCATCTGAGTTGAACTGCGACCATAATATGGATACTATTATTATGACCAAATGAAATAGCGTAAAAAGAAAAAAAAATGACTTAGGGCGTATGACAAGCCAGAAAAGCGTTAAGAATTTTTTTTAATGTTTTCTCCATGGATTTACTTGTTTTTATGGACTGTTAAATAAAGGAATTTCCTTTTTCCCAAAGGTTGTGCCGGCCTCTCCCTCCTGACTTCTATGGCCATATAAAAACGACTTTATACAATATGGTGGATATCTGTGAGCTGATTAATAGCTTTAAAAATGTTACTTTGCAACCACCATTCTTTGTATATTGTTTATGTAAGGAGCTGAACATATTGCCCTGTTCCCCCTTGAAGACATCAGTGCTGTGTACAATGTAAAGTGTAATGTGTATAATGTCATGCGTTATTGTGAGGGGGATCTATAATGTGAATTGTGTTGTGATGCATTGTAGTGTTCTGCCCAGCAACAGACAGTAAGTAGGGTAAGATAGAGTTAAGTGTTGGGATTAGCCCATAGTCAGAGGGGCTAGTGCAAGGGACAGACATAGTTTCATGTTAGAAAGTCAGTGAAGGCCCAGCGAGTGACAGAAACAGAGCAATGGTCCACTGTGTGCAGTGCCGCAGTTCGTGGGTGTCCCTTAGCCGAGAGAGGAGATCAAAGCAGAGAATAGCGAGATTCTGAATTCCGGGAGAGAAAGAAAGAGTTGACCAAGTTACACAGTTATCAAGGTGAGACGGGTCAGCGGACTGACCGGAGGACTAGGAAAATGGGTGAGAAGGGTCCTGGTACTGGATGGACCAGAATGTGGAACAAAGTGATTGCCCCGGGCAGGAGTTCCTTAGGCGTCAACAAGCAACCAGCTAGTATCGGCCATATTGCCATTATCCCTTTAAAAGGGAAAAGACGGGAACCGCAGGAGGAAAAGATGACTTTCACGGACTGTAATGTGGTACTAGGCTGGATTGTGCAGAAACAAGTGAGGCTAGTGGAGACTGGAACCAGAGAAGTGAAGAGAATATGTATAGATATGTTCTGTGATATTGAAACGTACGAGAAGAAATGTACCTCATGTATATACCATATTTTTCGGACCATAAGACGCACCTAGGTTTTAGAGGTGGAAAATAGAAAAAAAATGAAGCAAAAAATGTGGTCATGATTCACTATTATGGGGGAGGGGGTCTGCTGACACTGTTATAGGGGTAATGTCCCCCATTTCTGTACTAATATCCCCCATCCTGGTATATATTGTCCCCCCTTCCTGTTATACGTGGCCCCCATCCTGGTATGCATGGCACCCCTCATCCCCATCCTGGTATGCATGGCACCCCTCATCCCCATTCTGGTATGCATGGCACCCTTCTTCCCTCATCCTGGTATACATGGCACCCATCATCCCTCATCCTGGTATGCATGGCACCCCTGATCCTGGTATGCATGGCATCCCTGATCCTGTTATGCATGGCACCCCTCATCCTGGTATGCATGGCACCCCTCATCCTGGTATGTATGGCACCCTTCATCTCTCATCCTGGTATGTATGGCACCCCTGATCCTGGTATGCATGGCACTCCTCATCCTGGTATGCATCGCACCTCTCATCCCCATCCTGGTATGCATGGCACCCCTTATCCTGGTATGCATGGCACCCCTGATCCTGCTATGTATCGCCCCCATCATCCTGGTATGCATGGTACCCCCATCATGCTGCACACAAAAAAATAAAGGATTCTACTCACCTTCCTTCCCTCTGCACCAGCGCTGCATCCTGTTCTTCTGCCAGCAGCTGATCTCACTGTGTGAGCCGTGCATGACGTCTCTGCCATGCTGTCACGGGTGTGTCAGATGTAACAGACAGTCGCTCTGGATCTGGCTGCAGAAGGTCACTGCATTTGGCATTGCAGACGCCTTCTTAATACTTCTTACTTTTTGACCCAGCGCAACCTCCCTCCTGCTCTGATTGACACACACCCTGGTCTGGGTGTTTAGAAACTCTCAGTCTCAGTCTGCTTCAGGGAGTCGCCGGTGATATTCTCATTTTCCCTTGTGAAGGCTTGGAGCAATAGCAGTCGGCTAGCTTCCTCTCTGGTGCCCTTGGAGGACGTTTGGTGTTTTCTCTCTGGTGTCTGCTCAAGCTAAGTTTTCCCCCCTTTGTTTGTCTCCCTTGTCTTTATAGTTTATAGTGGGGACTGCCCACCCCCCCTCCATATTTAGGGCCTAGCTCTAGGGATATACAGGGATTAGGTTTCCTGTTCGGCAATAGGTGCGGAACCTATATGGGAACGGTAGGACACGTATGGTGATATTAGCCCTGCCTAGGGGTCTCCACTTCCCCTTTCCCTAGCATTTGGGCTACCCTCCCCTCATCCCTTCGTGTTGCACTGAGTCTTTCCCACATCTTGCGTGACACACGCGCCCTCATACGATGAGATGATCTGCCGGAATAGTCACTGCTCTCCACGCCGGGACTATTGGCGTGGGGAGTAGTGACTTCATTCTCCTTAATAGCACGCACACTGTAGCCGCAGCCATCGGCTCCTGCAGCGACTGGGCGATCACGTGTGCCCGCTATTAAGGAGCATGAATATTCACTACTCCCAGTGAATATTCGTGCTCTTTAATAGGGGCACAAGTGACCGCCGAGCTGCTGCAGGTGCCGACGGCTGCTGCTGACACTATGCGTCCGCTATTAAGGAGAATGAATATTCAGTGCTCCACATGCCCATGGGCGTGAGGAGCGGTGAATATTCATTTTCTTTAGTAGCAGGCACAGTGTTGGCTGCAGCAGGTGGCTCCTGCCTCCTGTGACCCGCTCCTCCGCCGCTCCCCCCACCCCTCCCACCATCCACAGCAACAGGATAATATAGTACATTCAGACTATAAGACGCACCCCCCCACACACACTTTCCTCCAAAATTTTGGAGGAAAAAAGTGCGTCTTATAGTTCAAAAAATGCGATAGTTGTTATTAGACTTTTGTTCAGTAAAACTACATTTTAAAAGAACTGGTGGTCTCCCTTCTTGAACTGTCAAACATCTGGTTCTGGCAAACCAGCAACATAGATTACATGCAGCCTGCATGGGCGCAATGCCCTCACAGCACAAGTCCACACACCCAGCCAGGACCCCCACCTTCATGTGACGTGCCAGGGAGTAAAAGATGAGAACCTCGCCCAAGGCTACCACCCCACGCCACATTACATTTACATGGCCCAACAACCTATATAGCCATATCCAAAAGAACAAACTGTATGTACAATCTGTTGTCAGCCAGCGGGAAATAATAATATTCTTGTGTATTTCTAATTTCGTAGTATTCATGGTAATTCTCCTGGTGCAT
Organism: Phyllobates terribilis; assembly: GCF_046119375.1. Taxonomy (NCBI): domain Eukaryota; kingdom Metazoa; phylum Chordata; class Amphibia; order Anura; family Dendrobatidae; genus Phyllobates; species Phyllobates terribilis. The sequence continues at coordinate 207,069,460 of NW_027362763.1, forward strand.
TTCTCCAGCAGCTTGGATGTTGACGTGATAACATTACAAATGATAAGTCCCGTTTGTTTAATTTTGTAAAAATTCCAGTGTTTTGGCCTTTTGTGAATTTGACGCTTCACACTGGAGTATTATAGGGAACAGATCCAGACACCCTCTTTATTTATATCTCCCTGGCTTGTGGCTATATCTTAAGGAACACAACCGCTGTCATGGAAAATGTGAGCTGTATTCAGCACAAAAGAACAGATGAGTCCAAGCTGGAGGCAGCAAGAACAATACACACTTCTCCTTATCAAGCTGATGTTAAGGTGCCACATGACGGATCCTCCGAGTATATACAGACGTCGTGTTGAGTCACAAATATTTAGTGTCTCTTTATCCGAGAGAAGGGAACACGAGATAATGTGACAGTATATTAGGATGAGAGGTTATTAAACAGCCCTTTGTTGGTTCAGTGCTTCTCTTCATATACTTGCTAAAGCTTAATCATGCTATAAAAAGGTTCTCCTATAAAATAAGAAAAACTACTGACAATAGCACGCCAAAAATTATACCAGGCAGCCAGCAGAGGGGTAACTAGAAGTTCCTGCAGGGTCGCTGCTCTCGGCACTCTGTGCTCACTTACCCTATTAGTGATTGAAGCAAAGGAAGGAGGTCACATTATAGGAAGCGGGGGCAGTGGTGATGGCGTTGGGCACCATAATTGACAATTCCCTCTGCAACCTGCCCACTAGGCAGTGAACCTCCAGTGCCTAAAGGCAAATAAAGCGCTGGCCCCCAATTCAAGAGCCGCCAGGCACCTTCTACCTCTGCATCCTATACATCTAATTCTTGTGATGTCACTGCACAGGATTAATTATTACAATAGTATAGAACCTGTTTAGCACACACAATGAAATATTTCACAATGAGCTCAATACAAAATATGAAGTTATTGCACATAGTGATGTCACAGTGCAGTAATCAGGATCACACAGTGTATAGCAAAGCAGGGATGGTACACAAAGTGATGTCACATAATCGGAAAAAAAATTACATGGATAATAAACTGTGTAAAGTCATAGGAAAGTGTTATTACACAGTGATGTCACAGCAGTGATATAATGTACACAGTGTGGGAATAAAATGTAAAGTGAGCAGCAAGTATCAGCCACTGGCTGTATGAACACAGACAGGTATGTTTGACTCTGAAACACTGCGGCATTTCAGAGCAAAACATAGTTTAAAAGTCACCAGGGAACGAGCCGCGCTGTAGACTAGTCAGACAGGCAGGTCCCCGGCAGCTTCTCCTGCCTGCTGACCTGGATTGATAGATCTCTGCCTATAAGCGTATGTAGGGAGAAACCTGTCACTCCAGGGGAGCGGTGGGGAGAAGCTGCCGGGGACCCGCCTGTCTGACTAGTGTCCAGCGCGGTCTCAATCCCCGGCGGCTCTTAAACTATGTTTTTCTCTGAAGTGCGGCAGAGTAAAACATACCTAGCTGAGATCTTACAGCCAGTGCCTGGTACATGCTGCTTGTGGATTGTGCAGCATGTATCAGCTGTCAGGTTCTCTTAAATAAAATCAATAAAAATAAACTAAACTAAATCTAGCTTGAGGATAAAACAGGTTCCCTTTAAACTTGCAGCAATCTGCAGTTATTTCATTTCTATTTGGTTTGCTCCTGGTGCACTTTAGCGCACAAATTCTCTGATACCTGACTTTGCTTATTATACTACCATGCCTCTGCATTTCCTTTGGACTGATTACCTGTTTTCAGCATAGACTGTTAACCATTTCTTTGCCTTCAGATTCTACCTCTGATTTGACCCCAGCTACTCTTTTGACTACAGTTTGTCAAAAAGGCCAAGTTAAGACAGCCATAATAAAACCCGGGCCGGTTATGTCTGCAAATTGCGGATGTGACTGGCTCTGTGTGCAGTTCCATATGCTCATCTACATAGTGGGCGAGTGCAGGAGCTGCCTGCTATATACATGTATTTAGCCTGTTCCGTAAATCTGACCAAAGAAGTGCATGCTGCGATTTTTGGCTATACACCTGTGGCAATGGAACCAATACTTTTGTCCATGTGTATTTCAGCACTGAATTACTAAAATCATTAACATGTTGTCTGAAGCTAGACAATCATTTTCCATATAATTCTATTGTATGGGTAATATAGGGGGATAACTTTAGAATATATAGTACAGACCAAAAGTTTGGACCCACCTTCTCATTTAAAGATTTTTCTGTATTTTCATGACTATGAAAATTGTACATTCACACTGAAGGCATCAAAACTATGAATTAACACATGTGGAATTATATACTTAACAAAAAAGTGTGAAACAACTGAAAATATGTCTTATATTCTAGGTTCTTCAAAGTAGCCACCTTTTGCTTTGATGACTGCTTTGCACACTCTTGGTCTTCCAACAATCTTGAAGGAGTTCCCAGAGATGCTTAGCACTTGTTGGCCCTTTTGCCTTCACTCTGCGGTCCAGCTCACCCCAAACCATCACGATTGGTTTCAGGTCTGGTTTCTGTGGAGGCCAGGTCATCTGGCATAGCACCCCATCACTCTCCTTCTTGGTCAAATAGCCCTTACACAGCCTGGAGGTGTGTTTGGGGTCATTGTCCTGTTGAAAAATAAATGATGGTCCAACTAAACGCAAACCGGATGGAATAGCATGCCGCTGCAAGATGCTGTGGTAGCCATGCTGGTTCAGTATGCCTTCAATTTTGAATAAATCCCCAACAGTGTCACCAGCAAAGCGCCCTCACACCATCACACCTTCTCCTCCATGCTTCACGGTGGGAACCAGGCATGTAGAGTCCATCCGTTCACCTTTTCTGTGTCGCACAAAGACACGGTGGTTGGAACCAAAGATCTCAAATTTGGACTCATCAGACCAAAGCACAGATTTCCACTGGTCTAATGTCCATTCCTTGTGTTCTTTAGCCCAAACAAGTCTCTTCTGCTTGTTGCCTGTCCTTAGCAGTGGGTTCCTAGCAGCTATTTTACCATGAAGGCCTGCTGCACAAAGTCTCCTCTTAACAGTTGTTGTAGAGATGTGTCTGCTGCTAGATCTCTGTGTGGCATTGACCTGGTCTCTAATCTGAGCTGCTGTTAACCTGCGATTTCTGAGGCTGGTGACTCGGATAAACTTATCCTCCGAAGCAAAGCAAAAGGTGGCTACTTTGAAGAACCTAGAATATAAGACATATTTTCAGTTGTTTCACACTTTTTTGTTAAGTATATAATTCCACATGTGTTAATTCATAGTTTTGATGCCTTCAGTGTGAATGTACAATTTTCGTAGTCAAGAAAATACAGAAAAATCTTTAAATGAGAAGGTGTGTCCAAACTTTTGGTCTGTACTGTACATATTACAGGTTCTCCTTCTGTCCTTCTTAGTACAGCGTTCTTCACAGACTGCAAAGCTCTCCTGTTCACAAAATGGCCACTGATGGAGGCAAATGTGACCAGACCTGTCCCTCAGTCTCCTCTAACTGTAAACCCTCTACACGGAAAAGCAGTTTTTCAATTGGAGGAGGCTGATGGTCAGGTCTGGTGACATGCGCATCTACCAGAGGCCATTTTGTGGAAGAAGTGCAGGAAGAGAACCTGTAACACTTACTGTATATATTAGTGCTACAAGATCATGTCCCCAACACATCTGTTAAAATAAAGAAAAGGTGACCAACTCCTTTAATCCCTTCCCTACATGTGATTTACATGTGCATCACACACGGGGTGCAGGTGCATGACATGACCATAGGAACTGAGCCCATACCATATCTGGCAAATGTCGGCTGAATAACACAGCCAGCATCTGCATCTAACAGCAGCGGCATTGACAGCACACGGTCACAGGGTAATTCCTGATTGGATAACAGCATGGCCGAAGTGTTGTACTCCCCTCACAAATTTATGGCATGGATTATGGTACGTTCAAATGAGTACTGGAAGGAGGTATCAGAATATATACTCAGACAATTGGGAATAGATATGCCCCTAAATGCACAGGCAATTTTATTTCACCAGTTTTGTCCCCCAGATGATTGTATAGCAGGCAGTCCCACTGTGCCCATAATGGTTCATAGAATCTTAGTGGAAGTGTCTCTTCCATCAGTGACTAGGGCCTAAGACCCTGGATGTGCCAGCTATCGTCTAACAATACAAACTATTGTTTGGAATAAACTGGCTTGATACAGAGCGACAAAGAGAGAGATATACGAAAATTCTTTAAAAAGTTGAAAAAAGTTTGTTGAAATCCACTACAACAGGTAGGAGAGCCAACATTTACTCTCTCATTTCAGTACTCTGAATGGTACTGTACAGAAGACTGGGGTGGGGAACTTTGGGTATCTTTAGGTCGGAGACCTACCTGAACTATGAGAAAGGAATGTTATTTAGGTTTCATGATAGAAGGCATTGTGAGATGTAGATGTGTTTGATGATTCTCCTACAAGGTTTCCATGTGGTGAGAGAGGCGCTCCTAATTTATTTTATCATACAGATGATATATTCCAGCAATCCTCATATACAAATATTGCAATGAGAAAAAATGTCCATTACATAGCACTTTTTTGAATATTGTTAAAATTTGTGAGATGTTGGGGTATATTTTTATTCTAGATGTCTGAAAGAAGGAACTTTTGCTGCATGTTCTCTTCTCACAGTTACAAGTACTGGAATAGAAGTATAAAGTATAAAAAAGTATAAAGATTTGTTAGTGGAAGAATGAACTGCCCGGACTGACACATGGATACAGACCCCCTGTCTGTTCCTCCTTCTGTAGCAAAACTGATTGGGTGGAACAAAAGACATCTGTTGCCATCATGGCACGTGCTGTGGATACAAGAGCTGAATGGTCTGCCAAATGTCGAATTTGAAGGATTCATTTAGATTATAATGGGTGCAGTGGAAACTCAAACTTTACTATTTTCTTTTAATATATTATGTATTAAATTGTCAACAAAAATTAAATTTTTTTCAAAAGTTCATTTTAGAATATAATTTTCCCCTAGTTTTGCTTAAATCACGGTACTGCTGCTACAGTGAAGAGCAAAAGGGTAACAATGTTTTAAACTTTTGACTTTCAGGCTCCATATCTCACCATCCACTACTGCTTTGAACGTGAGACTACCATCACTTTATAGACAATTATCTTGGTTAGCTCATACATAAATTTGAATTGCAACTATTTAGCATATGATTAGTTTTGCAGATTCTTGTCATGTCACTGCATCGTTACTGTTTTGCTCCTAAAAACTAAATCTAAATTTAAATTTTATATTTATTATTTTGTTAGTATTCTGTAAATCCACCTTTGGCTTTCAACACTGCCTGAATCCTTCTGGGCATGCTCTCAATCAGATTCAAGCATGTCTCAACCAAAATCTGATCTCAGGTCTCTTTTACATGTTCCCAAAGTTGGTGCATACTGGTCGACTCACTTGGGTATGTATACAGATTTTTCATCAACTCTACCCACAAGTGATGGATTCGGTTGAGATCTGGGGACTGCGGGGGCCAATCCAGTACCTCTACTTCATTGTCATTGAACCATTTCTTCTCCAAGCTCGACGTATGCTTTGGGTCCTTGTCTTGCTCGAACGCTATATCGTCCTTTTCATACCCATAGTACTCAAGTGTACAAAGTAATTAGTCTTGTAGGATACTCACATATAAGCTCAGCATTGAGACCACCATCGATCCTGGTCAAGTATCCAATGCCTTTGGCTGTGAAACAACCCCATATCATCAGGCTTCCTCCACCGAACTTGACAGTTCCTTCAATTTCTCGATCTTTTAGCTCCTTTTTCCCTTGTTTCTTCCAGGTCATTTGCACCCATCAGAGCCTGGTCTATTGACTTTTGTCTCATCGCTCCAAATCACCCGTTTCCAATCTTCTACTGTTCAGTTTTCGTACTTTTTTTGCAAACTCAAGTCAACGCTTCTTATGACAATATTGAAGTCGAGGCTTCTTCACCTTTTTTTGAGCCACCACTATACACTTGTGTAACGTGCATCGCACGGTGCTTGCACGGATGTCTGTGATCTCACTATTACGAAGCATACGAGTCACCTCCACTGCCGTGTTTGTCGTACCAGAACTAATAGACCTTGCGATGAGCTGACTTGTTGACTCCGATATTTTGCCTAGACGTCCACCTCTTGGCTTTTGAATGGATGGACGGACTTCATTTTGTATCCCTCCAACTGTCATGGCACTCACATGATGCCGTTTGGCAATTTTCTTGGCAGAGAGACCACTATCAATGAGCTGGATGATGCGGTTTCTCTTTTCTTGGGAAATCTTCTTCATGGCTGCTCCTCAATTCAAACCAGTGACCTTTCGCTTGGGAATCAACCTAATAACACACTGAGCTATTAGGCAATGTGAGAACGAGTTGTAATATGTAGTATACAGGAAAAAAAAGATTTTACCACCATCAGGAACAAAACAGTAACAATGCAGTGACATGACAAGAATCTGCATAACTAATCATATGCTAAATAGTTGCAAGTCAAATTTATGTATCAGATAGCCAAGATGATTGTCTATAAAATGATGGTAGTCTCATGTTGGAAGCAGTAGTGGATGGTGAGATATGGAGCCTGAAAGTCAAAAGTTCAAAACATTGTTACAATTTTGTTCTTCACTGTATCTCAAATGATCTGTGAAAGAGCCTCACTTACTACTAAAAGGCTACAATAGAGAGAAAACATTGCTCCTTTTTCTGCACCTACATACTGGTGTGTTTGAAATGCAAAAGTACAATATTTCCCAGCATATACAGTACATGATTTTCCATAAATCCACATCATGGGAAACATTAACGTATAATACTGTAATTTTCATGTATGCCTCTTTGTCAGTGAGTACTATTAAAGAAAATGTGTTGCCTAGTCTTTTCGTACCTAATTAGAACCAGATACTAATACTTAACTTTTATTTTCTTGTGTTTTTAATTTGTTTTTTTTGATCCATTTTAATCATTGGGTTGCCATCTTACTTAAGATATACAGTGGTGGCCAAAAGTATTGGCTCCCCTATAATTCCGTCAGATAATACTCAGTTTCTTCCTGAAAATGATTGCAATCACAAATTCTTTGGTATTATTATCTTCATTTAATTTGCTTGCAAGGAAAAAACACAAAAGAGAATGAAGCAAAAATCAAATCATTGATCATTTCACACAAAACTCCAAAAATGGGCCAGACAAAAGTATTGGCACCCTCAGCCTAATACTTGGTTGCACAACCTTTAGCCAAAATAACTGCGAACAACCGCTTCCGGTAACCATCAATGACTTTCTTACAATGCTCTGCTGGAATTGTAGACCATTCTTCTTTGGCAAACTGCTCCAGGTCCCTGATATTTGAAGGGTTCCTTCTCCAAACTGCCATTTTGAGATCTCTCCACAGGTGTTCTATGGGATTCAGGTCTGGACTCATTGCTGGCCACTTTAGAAGTCTCCAGTGCTTTCTCTCAAGCCATTTTATAGTGCTTTTGGAAGTGTGTTTTGGGTCATTGTCCTGCTGGAAGACCCATGACCTCTGAGGGAGACCCAGCTTTCTCACACTGGGCCCTACATTATGCTGCAAAATTTGTTGGTAGTCTTCAGACTTCATAATGCCATGCACACGGTCAAGCAGTCCAGTGCCAGAGGCAGCAAAGCAACCCCAAAACATCAGGGAACCTCCGCCATGTTTGACTGTAGGGACCGTGTTCTTTTCTTTGAATGTCTCTTTTTTTTTCCTGTACACTCTATGTTGATGCTTTTTCCCAAAAAGCTCTACTTTTGTCTCATCTGACCAGAGAACATTCTTCCAAAACGTTTTAGGCTTTCTCAGGTAAGTTTTGGCAAACTCCAGCCTGGCTTTTTTATGTCTTGGGGTAAGAAGTGGGGTCTTTCTGGGTATCCTACCATACAGTTCCTTTTCATTCAGACGTCGACGGATAGTACGGGTTGACACTGTTGTACCCTCGGACTGCAGGGCAGCTTGAACTTGTTTGGATGTTAGTCGAGGTTCTTTATCCACCATCCGCACAATCTTGCGTTGAAATCTCTCGTCAATTTTTCTTTTCCGTCCACATCTAGGGAGGTTAGCCACAGTGCCATGGGCTTTAAACTTCTTGATGACACTGCGCATAGAAGACACAGGAACATTCAGGTCTTTGGAGATGGACTTGTAGCTTTGAGATTGCTCATGCTTCCTCACAATTTGGTTTCTCAAGTCCTCAGACAGTTCTTTGGTCTTCTTTCTTTTCTCCATGCTCAATGTGGTACACACAAGGACACAGGACAGAGGTTGAGTCAACTTTAATCCATGTTAACTGGCTGTAAGTGTGATTTAGTTATTGCCAACACCTGTTAGGTGCCACAGGTAAGTTACAGGTGCTGTTAATTACACAAATTAGAGAAGCATCACATGATTTTTCAAAGGGTGCCAATACTTTTGTCCACCCCCTTTTTTTAGGTTTGGTGTGGAATTATTTCCAATTTGGCTTTAGGACAATTCTTTTTGTGTTTTTTCATTGAAGACAAATTAAATGAAGATAATAATACCAAAGAATTTGTGATTGCAATCATTTTCAGGAAGAAGCTGAGTATTATCTGACAGAATTGCAGGGGTGCCAATACTTTTGGCCACCACTGTATACTTTAATGAAGCCACATAGACCATAGCTTTCTAGGTATGCTCTGTGACCAGTGCAGAGGCCATTGTGTAGGGATAGGCTGCGTGCCCACTATGCATTTTTCAAGCGTTTGGTCCCCAATGATAACCGCATGCTGTGCACATGCTGCGGAAATTTACGCTGTGGATTATCATTGTGGAAAAATCCGCAGCACAATGATTATTTTTGTGGAAACGCGACGTAATTGCCGCCATTGACTTGCATTGAATCGCATAATATCCGCATGACTACTTGTACACATGCGGATATTAAGCGATTCAATGTGCGGATGGTACCCGGGTTTGGAGAAGAGGAGACTCTCCTCCAGACCCGGGTACCATAGAATTTAAAATAAAAAATAAAGATTATACTCACCTTCTGATGGCCCGCGGTCTTCTTTCCGGTTCGTCCTGGCTCCCCGGTGGCTCGCGATGGTGTAAAAGGACCTGCCATGACGTCATTTAGTCATGTGACGGATCACGCGACCGCTGACGTCGGCGGTCGGGTGACCTGTCACATGACTAAATGACGTCATGGAAGGTCCTTTTACACCACCGCGAGCCGCTGAAGACACCGGACGCACCGTACAGGAGACCGGGGACCATCGGAAGGTGAGTATAATGTTTTTTTTTTTTACCATTTTTATTCTTTTTTTAACTATTAACTTGGTCACTCTATATAAATCCATGCCGGTTGCATGGATTTCTATAGTGTGACCAAGTTGTCAAGCACTTTTCCAAATGATGCTAAAATCGCTTGGAAAAGCGCTTGATAACTCGCATGCAGAAATGAATGCAAAAACGCTTGACAAACGCTTCTACCTGGCAGGAAAAACGCATGTGAAATCCGCATGCGTTTTTCCTGCCATGGAGATGCAGAAAAAATCCGGAGCATTTCTGCTTCGTGGGCACTTAGCCATAGATAGGAGGTGATAAGATGACTGCTGACAAGTGATCTCTATAGAACATGAAGCCAGTTTACTAGGGGGATCAGTGGTCAGAGTCACAATGGCAAGATCACAGGATTTGATTTTAAATGTAGATCATTTAAAAGGAATCTGTCAGTAAGATCAGTCTCCCCCAAGCAGAGTATATGGCATATGGGCATGCAGGACTTTAATAATGTAATCCATTAGCACGTTTATATTTTCTATCTATTGCTACATTCCCAAGAAATCAGCATTTGAATTTAATTTAAATGCAAGCGAGGCTTTGAGTGCCCTGGGTGTGACAGAGCACTTTCTGATCCTCTGCCTCCCAAGGTTGTTTCTTTGTTGAGCTCCAGCCTCTGTAGCTTACTAGCGGCCCATGTGACTTCAGGAAATCAGATGGTGAGTTATTAATAACAGTGAACTAAAGAGGCTGAGGCTAGATGGGGAAACAACATTGGTAGGAAGTGCTTTGTAACACCCAGAGCACTTAATTCCTCATTTGCATATGATTTACAACACTTATCTCCCAGGAATGCAATACCAGATAGAAGATATGAAGGTGTTGATGGATTTAGTTTTCATAGACCTGTATGCCCATATATGCTGTTTGGGAGGAGGTTTGATCTAACTGACCGATTCCCTTTAATGGGTGATGGGCAAGAGAGACACAGTTTAAGCTGTTTAATTGTTCAAGAGCTTCTACAATCCAATGAGCTATGGGTGTAGAGATGCATTACTGTCAGTGCCATAACCAGCTTACATAATGGGGCACCCACCTATAAGGGTAAGCAGGATTCAGCGGTTCGGGTCTTACAAATTCAATATGCCAGGATTTGGAAAGCAGCAGATTCTAGTGAATTTACCATTCTGACTGGGTGTTTGCACATATCGATGCCTAAAATTTCTAAAGACAGAATTCACTCTTAGCTGTAACTTATAAGCTGAGCTACCCTTACCTGTAGTACATTACATGTAGTTTTATACAATCACAAAATCTCTATTTTGCAATGAACTATACAACCCCAATCCAAAAATGTTGGAAGTCTGTGTAAAATGTAAAGAAAACAAAAATGAAATGATTAGGAAACCTTTTATAGCCATATTTTATTCACAACAGAACATAGAACACGAATAAGAAGTTGAAAGACATTTTTCTATTTCATCTAAAAAAATTAATTTATTTAGAAATTGATGGTAGCAACACATCTCAAAAAAGTTTTGAGAGGGTTAACAACAGCATGAAAAAGTAAGTAGCACCAATGAAAAATAGCTGGAGTGTCAATTTTCAATTAAGTCACATGACTGTGTATAAAAAGAGCATGTTAGAGAGGCAGAGTCTCTCAAAAGCCAAGATGGTCAGAGGTTCACCAATCTGCGAACAACTACATCTATAAATTGTGGAAAATTTTTAGAAAGAGGTTCCTTGAAGTAAAATTGAAAAGACTTGGACAATCCCATAATTTACAGTTCATAAAATCATCAAAAGATTCAATGATTCTGGAGAAATCCATGTGCACAAGGTTTAAGGCCAATGGTGAATATTGGATGTTCGAGATCCAGGGGCCCTCAGGCAGCACTGCATTAAAAACAGGCAGAATTCAATAGTGCAAATCACTGAATGGGCTCAGGAATACTTCAAGAAATCATTGTCTGTGAACACAGTTCACCGAACAATCCACAAATGCAAGTTAAAGCTCTATCATGCAAAGAAGAAGCCAATTATCAACACAATCCAGAAACACTGCCATCTTCTCTGGGCCAAAGCTCATGTAAAATAGACTGGGGCAAAATGGAAAACTGTTCTGAGGGCAGATGAATCAAAATGTGAAATTCTTTATGGAAACCATGAATGCAATGTCCTGCGGACTCATAAAGAGAGGTACCATCCAGCTTGTTAACAGCCCACAGTTCAGAAGCCTGCATCTCTGATGGCATAGGGATGCATTAGTGCCTATGACATGAGCAGCTTACACATCTGGAAAGGCACCATCAATGCTGAACATTAGAGAGGTTTTAGATCATTGTATGCTCCATCCAGACAATGTCTATTTCAGGGAAGGTCTTGCATATTTCAGCAAGAAAATGCTAAACCGCGTAACTGCATCCATCACAACAGCATGTCTCTGCAGAAGAAGAGTTCGGGTAATGAACCGGCCGCCTGCAGACCAGAACGTTCATCCGCAGAAAACATTTGATGCATTATGAAATGAAAAATGCAGGAAAGACGACCCAGAACTGTGGAGCAACTAGAATCTTATGTAGCGCTGGCGTCCCTGCCCTCTGCTAGGCAGGGACGCTGCTCCCCTCACCGCTCTGCTCCGTGCCCGGCGTCCTCTCCCCGCTCTGCTCTCAGCGCGCGCTCCTTCCCGGCCCCTGTGCTTAGGGCGCGCGCGCGCGCGCTCCCCTCCTCTTAAAGGGGCCGCGCGTGCCGTCCTAAGGAGTCCCCGGCCAATGGCCGGAGGACTTCATCATATATAAGGCACCTCCTCCAAAATGGAGGTGCCCGAGCAATGTTGTTTGCACCTGTGTCTCACTTGTGCTTCAGCCCTCAGGTCCCGTTGCCAGTTACCTGCCAGTTACCTGCCAGTTTCCTGCCAGTTTCCTGCTAGTTACCTGCCTGATTCCTGCCTGAATACTTGTTACCTGCCTGCCTGCCTGAGGTCCGACGGTCTGCCTTACTACTCCTGTCAGTCTGTCTAAAGGACCAGCCTGCCCGCTCACCTGGGAGCGCTTCTCCGTTATCTGCCTGCTTGCCAGCCCGGAGGCTCCGTTGTCACGTGCTGTGACCACCAGCTATCTCAGAGACTCTTGCCCGCTCACCTGGGAGCGCATCTCCGTTACCTGCCTGCTTGCCAGCCCGGAGGTCCCGTTGTCACGTGCGGTGACCACCAGCTATTCCAGAGACTCTTGCCCGCTCACCTGGGAGCGCTTCTCCGTTACCTACCTGCCTGCCAGCCCGGAGGTTCCGCCGTCACGTGCCGTGACCACCTGCTATTCCAGAGACTCTCGCTTGCTCACCTGGGAGCACACATCTACCATCTACCTGCTAGCCTACCCGGAGGCTCTGCCATCACAGGTCGTACCTACCCCTTACCCAGAGACTGCCCTGATCACTTGCCGTAACTCCCTGCCCGTTCACCCAGAGACTGCCACCCGCTCCCTTACAAGGGCCGCCCCCTTGTATAGTAGCTCAGAGGTTCCGCCTCCCGGACCCGTTACAGTTTGCTCGGGCCATGGAACCCGGTGGCACCCAAGCTCCCTCGCTCACGGACCTGTGTCATGAACTGTCCCGTCAAAGGTCCCAACAGGAGTCCATCCTGGGTCACCTGCGGAATGTCAATACTCGCCTGGACACTCTGACTGCACCACCTGCAGCCACTGCCAGTACCATGACTCGCAACCCGGCAGCTCCGCTACCCACTAATACCATGGTAACCTATCCCGGTCCCCGGCTGTCTGCACCTCCTCGCTTCGGAGGCGACTCCGTCCAGGCTCGGGGCTTCATAAATCAGTGCACCCTGCACTTTGAACTTTTGTCCCATCAGTTTAATTCCGACCGGGCCAAAATTGCCTTTATCATGTCCCATCTCACCGGGGAGGCCCTGGCCTGGCTAAATCCTCTATGGGAGAGAGGAGACCCCCTGGTGTCCAACTTGCCTGCTTTTCTCTCGGCTTTCCGGAAAGTCTTCGACGAACCCGGACGGAAGACCTCATCCGCATCCTCTCTGCTACGCCTCCGTCAGGAGGGTCTCACCGTGGGCCAATATGCCATACGGTTCCGCACCCTTGCCTCGGAGCTGGCCTGGGATAACGACGCTCTGGTATCCGTCTTCTGGGAGGGTCTGTCCGGTCGTATTAAAGATGAACTTGCTGGTCGGGACATTCCTACCTCTCTCGATGATCTGATAACCCTTGCCACCCGGATTGACCTACGGTTCCAGGAGCGTGCCAAAGAGGTCACCCGTGAGAGAAGGATTCCACGTTTAGCTCCTACTTTCCAGAAACCCGTCATTCCCTCCATCTCTCCCCAGGTACACTCTCCTGAGCCTATGCAGGTCGACCAGACCAAGATGGTCAAAACCCGTCAGGACTCACGCCGTGCCGAGGGGAGCTGCTTCTACTGTGGCAGTAAGGAGCACCGGATCCGTGCCTGCCCGGAGAGGTCGGGAAACGCCTGTGTCTAGGTTCGCTCAGAGAGGTCCACCTAGACAAGAATAAATCCTCTCCATCCCTGCTGTTGTCAGTTTCGATCATCTACGGGGAGAACCGTTATTTCGAACTAGCCCAACTTGACTCTGGAGCAGCCGGGAACCTTATTTCACAGTCCCTGGTTGAGAAATACCGCATCCCCACCAAACCTCTGGCTGTACCCTTGTCTGTCGCCGCCGTGGATGGGGGCCTCTTACCTCGCCCCATTCAACTCATCACCGAATCCATTACCCTGCAGGTGGGAATGCTGCATTCTGAAAGTATCTCCTTTCATGTTCTGCCTGGACTCTCTCACGCCCTCTTGCTAGGTCTGCCCTGGCTCCAGAGACATGCACCCGTGCTAGACTGGCAAACCGGAGAGGTCCTTCGCTGGGGACAAGACTGTCATAAAACCTGCCTGGTTCCCGTCCATCCCGTCCGTCCCTCTCCTACCCCAGCTAATCTACCTGGACTTCCGATTCCTTATTGGTCTTATGCAGATGTCTTTAATAAAAAGGAGGCAGAGACATTACCACCACATAGACCATACGACTGTCCCATCGATCTGCTACCCGGTACTACTCCTCCCCGTGGGCGTATCTATCCTTTATCCGCTGCTGAGACCCGGTCAATGTCCGAATATATTGAGGAGAATCTGGCCAGAGGATTCATCCGGAAATCTACCTCCCCGGCGGGAGCAGGCTTCTTTTTCGTCAAAAAGAAGGACGGCTCTCTCCGTCCCTGTATAGACTATAGAGGCCTAAACCTGATCACGGTGAAGAATAAGTACCCCCTTCCGCTCATTCCAGAATTATTTGATCGCCTGAGGGGGGCTAGGATCTTCACCAAACTGGACCTTCGTGGGGCGTACAACCTGGTTCGTATTCGTCAGGGGGATGAATGGAAGACGGCATTCAACACCCGGGACGGCCACTATGAATACCTGGTAATGCCCTTTGGTCTCTGTAACGCTCCTGCCGTCTTTCAAGAGTTGGTCAATGACATCTTCCGGGACCTTCTCTACTCCTGCGTAGTGGTGTACCTGGACGACATCTTGGTCTTCTCTCCGGATCTCCAGACTCACCGGAGGGACGTTCGTCAGGTCCTGCTCAGGCTAAGGCAGAACCATCTCTACGCTAAATTTGAGAAGTGCCTCTTTGAGCAGACCTCGCTTCCGTTTCTGGGCTACATTATCTCTCAGACCGGCCTACAAATGGATCCTGAGAAACTGTCTGCCATCGAGAAATGGCCCCGACCGGAGGGGTTGAAGGCCATTCAGCGATTCCTGGGCTTCGCCAACTACTACCGCCTCTTCATACCACACTTCTCTTCCCGGACGGCCCCAATTTCCGCGCTCACCCGTAAAGGTACTAATCCCAAAGAGTGGCCACCCGAAGCAGAGGAGGCCTTTCTTTCCCTTAAACAGGCCTTCTCTTCCGCCCCGGTGCTGCATCGCCCAGATGGCAACAAACAGTTCTTCCTGGAAGTTGACGCCTCCTCCTCTGGAGCCGGAGCGGTACTTACTCAAAAATCATCTTCCGGGAGGATGGTAACTTGTGGCTTCTTCTCTAAACTCTTCTCCTCCTCTGAGCGCAACTATTCCATAGGAGACCGAGAGTTATTGGCCATCAAACTGGCATTGGAGGAGTGGCGTTACCTGCTCGAGGGGGCTCTTCACCCGGTAATAATTTACACTGACCACAAGAACTTGGCTTACCTCCAGCATGCCCAGAGACTTAACCCGCGCCAAGCCCGGTGGTCCTTGTTTTTTGCTCGTTTTGATTTTGTCCTTCATTTTCGCCCGGCTGACAAAAACGTCAAGGCGGACGCCTTGTCTCGGTCCTTTCTGGTGTCTGATCTCGAGGAGGATCCGAAACATATCATCGATCCCGCCAGAGTAATGCAGGTGGCTCCCGTGAGTCTAAATCGTCTTCCTCCTGGTAAGACGTTCGTACCAGTACCTGATCGGGAGAAGATCCTACACTGGGGTCATTCGTCTAAACTAGCTGGCCACGCCGGTCAGAAAAAGACCCTCCAGCTTATTACCCGGCACTACTGGTGGCCTAACCTGCACAAGGATGTAATAGACTTTGTTTCTGCCTGTGTGTCCTGCGCCCGCAACAAAGTTCCGAGACACCTGCCGGCCGGCCGCCTCCTACCTCTGCCGGTACCTGCTGCCCCCTGGCAGCATATAGCGATGGACTTCATTACTGATCTACCCGTCTCAGCCGGTTGTACGGTCATTTGGGTGGTCGCTGACCGCTTCTCCAAGATGGCTCACTTCATTCCACTGCCAGGTCTTCCGTCTGCACCCGAGCTGGCTAAAGACTTTATCCGCCACATCTTCCGTCTTCATGGCCTGCCCCGTCACATCGTGTCGGATCGTGGGGTACAGTTCACTTCCCGTTTCTGGAGAGCCACTTGTAAATTGCTGGACGTCACCCTGGACTTCTCCTCCGCTTACCACCCACAGTCTAATGGTCAAGTGGAGCGGATCAATCAGAACCTGACCAGTTACCTTCGGCACTTCGTTAATGCCCACCATTCTGACTGGGTGGATCTCCTGCCATGGGCCGAATTCTCGTACAACAATCACGAGAGCGAGTCTTCCTCCAAATCCCCGTTTTTTGTTGTCTACGGTCAGCATCCTCGGATCCCGTTTCCCGTCTCCACCTCGGCGGACAATCCGGCTGCGGAATCTCTTGTTAACAAATTTTTCTCCATATGGGAGAGTACCCGGTCCGCACTCCTTCTGTCATCCGAGCGTATGAAAAGACACGCTGACAAAAAACGTCTGGACCCTCCTCAATTCCGCCCTGGGGATAAAGTCTGGCTCTCGTCCAAATATGTCCGGCTCAAGATCCCTTCCTATAAGTTTGGGCCTCGGTTCATCGGCCCACTGGAGGTCATCAGTCAGATCAACCCGGTGGCCTATAAATTGAAACTCCCGGCCAACTTACGGATCCCTAACTCCTTCCATGTGTCTCTCCTCAAACCTGTGGTGCTTAACTCTTTTTCCAAGTCTACAGGTACGCCTCCTGCTCCGGTTTCTGCTGAGGACGAGTTTGAGGTAGAGAACATTCTTGCCACCAAAAGGGTAAGAGGAAAGACCTTGTTTCTGGTAGATTGGAAGGGGTTTGGTCCTGAGGAGAGAACGTGGGAGCCCCGGGAGAACATCCATGCCCCTCTCATCCTAGCTAAATTTCTGTCTGGCCTAAAAAAGGGGGGGCCTAAAGGGGGGGTACTGTAGCGCTGGCGTCCCTGCCCTCTGCTAGGCAGGGACGCTGCTCCCCTCACCGCTCTGCTCCGTGCCCGGCGTCCTCTCCCCGCTCTGCTCTCAGCGCGCGCTCCTTCCCGGCCCCTGTGCTTAGGGCGCGCGCGCGCGCGCTCCCCTCCTCTTAAAGGGGCCGCGCGCGCCGTCCTAAGGAGTCCCCGGCCAATGGCCGGAGGACTTCATCATATATAAGGCACCTCCTCCAAAATGGAGGTGCCCGAGCAATGTTGTTTGCACCTGTGTCTCACCTGTGCTTCAGCCCTCAGGTCCCGTTGCCAGTTACCTGCCAGTTACCTGCCAGTTTCCTGCCAGTTTCCTGCTAGTTACCTGCCTGATTCCTGCCTGAATACTTGTTACCTGCCTGCCTGCCTGAGGTCCGACGGTCTGCCTTACTACTCCTGTCAGTCTGTCTAAAGGACCAGCCTGCCCGCTCACCTGGGAGCGCATCTCCGTTACCTGCCTGCTTGCCAGCCCGGAGGTCCCGTTGTCACGTGCGGTGACCACCAGCTATTCCAGAGACTCTTGCCCGCTCACCTGGGAGCGCTTCTCCGTTACCTACCTGCCTGCCAGCCCGGAGGTTCCGCCGTCACGTGCCGTGACCACCTGCTATTCCAGAGACTCTCGCTTGCTCACCTGGGAGCACACATCTACCATCTACCTGCTAGCCTACCCGGAGGCTCTGCCATCACAGGTCGTACCTACCCCTTACCCAGAGACTGCCCTGATCACTTGCCGTAACTCCCTGTCCGTTCACCCAGAGACTGCCACCCGCTCCCTTACAAGGGCCGCCCCCTTGTATAGTAGCTCAGAGGTTCCGCCTCCCGGACCCGTTACATCTTACATCAGAAAAGAATGGGAAATTCCTCTCCCAAAACTCCAGCAATTGGTCTCACTTCCCAGACATTTACAAAATGTTGTAAAGTTAAGAGGGGATGCTACACAATGGTAGATATGGCACTGTCCCAACTTTTTTTTGCCTCATTTGCTTTATTTGGTTCTCTTTATTTACTCTAAGGACTTTTTTTTTTTTAATAACTGTAATTTTTATTGAAAGATTGTCATTTAACAAGAAACAGACTTGAAAAAAGGAATAGGGGGTGAGTAAAGGTGTTAGACGTTGAAGGGTGAGAGGAGATACAAGTGCTTCTCACTAAATTAGAATATCATCAAAAAATGTATTTATTTCAGTTCTTCAATACAAAAAGTGAAACTCGTATTATATAGAGTCATTACAAACAGAGTGATCTATTTCAAGTGTTTATTTCTGTTAATGTTGATGATTATGGCTTACAGCAAATGAAAACACAAAAGTCATTATCTCAGTAAATTAGAATACTTTAGAACACCAGCTTGAAAAATGTTTTTAAATTCCGAAATGATGTCCTACTGAAATGTATGTTCAGTAAATGCACTCAATACTTGGTCAGGGCTCTTTTTGCATCAATTACTGCATCAATGCGGCGTGGCATGGAGGAGACCAGCCTGTGGCACTGCTGAGGTGTTATAGAAGCCCAGGTTGCTTTGATAGCAGCCTTCAGCTCGTCTGCATTGTTGGGTCTGGTGTTTCTCCTCTTCCGCTTGACAATACCCCTATAGATTCTCTATGGGGTTAAGGTCAGGCGAGTTTGCTGCCAATCAAGCACAGTGATACTGTTGTTTTTAAACCAGGTATTGGTACTTTTGGCAGTGTGGACAGGGGCCAAGTCCTGCTGGAGAATGAAATTTCCATCTCCAAAAAGCTTGTCGGCAGAGGGAAGTATGAAGTGCTCTAAAATTTCCTGGTAGACAGCTGCGCTGACTTTGGTCTTGCTAAAGCACAGTGGACCTACACCAGCAGATGACATGGCTCCCCAAACCATCACGGATTGTGGAAACCACACTAGACCTCAAGCAGCTTGGATTGTGGCCTCTCCCCTCTTCCTCCAGATTCTGGGACCTTTATATCCAAATGAAAATTGGAACTCTGGGACCTTGTGTAAATGACTGCCTTCTGGACATCTGTCAAGTCAGCAGACTTCCCCATGATTGTGGAGCCTACTGAAACAAACTAAGGGACATTTTAAACGCTTAGGAAGCCTGTGCAGGTGGTTTTTGTTAGTGATTTTAATTTACTGAGATAATGACTTTTGTGTTTTCATTGGCTGTAAGCCATAATCATCAACATTAACAGAAATAAACACTTGAAATAGATCACTGTTTGTAATGACTGTATAGAATATATGAGTTTCACTTTTTGTATTGAAAAACTGAAATAAATTAACTTTTTGATGATATTCTAATTTAGTGAGATGCACCTGTACATAAACAAAAAAAAAAAGGGGGATACATACGAGACATACAGACATAGGGTTAAGGGGATGAGTAAAGGTGTTATACACTGAAGGATGAGAGGAGATACATGACCTAGTGAATAAGGTTCCTAAATACTCAGAAGTACCCAAAAGGTGTCTCAGGGGTACCAAAGGAGGTTGAATCACGACCGTTTCATCATTCAGCGTAGTGCGATATTCAAAATTTCTGATATCTTTGATCTTGTCATATATAGACAGGGCGAGGTTTGTTTCCCTTATGATTGCGGGCAGGGTCCTCTCTCCTCCTGTACCAGTCAGCGACTTGTATTGTTCAAGATTATTGTAATTGATTTTGCTATCTATACCCCCTTTTCACATGTAAAGCGCCATGGAATAAACAGCGCTATAATAATAAATAATAATAATAATAATAATGAGAAGGTATCAAACAACTTGCCGCTGTAAATATGTGTAGAAGAAGTCAAACGGTTCTTTTAGATATATTCTGTGGGAAAATATTAAGTAAAAAGTTTGAGGATCTAGACATCAGGTTAGATCAAAGACTCATTTAATCAAAGTGTGTACATTTGTCTAGAACAGTATTAGCAGGGAGCAGTCCCAGAATAGGTGGAATAGATCCTGTCAACAAGCCACATCTCCAACACAAGGGTGAAATAAATAGATCTAATATATGTAGAAGATCAGGAATGTGGTGCCAGAAGTGGCGGATCTTGTATTAGTTCTCTTTATAAGTGATACAAGATGCCGAAATGGTTGATCTTGACCATACAAATCTCCAATCAGCATCGCTTAGGGTTCTACCCAAATAACTTTCCCATTTGAGGATATATGGATGCCTACTCAAGGAATTTCTGGGTTTTGTATAATACAACCCCTGACAAAAATTATGGAATCACTGGGCTCGGAGGATGTTCATTCAGTTGTTTAATGTCATTTCAAATGGCAACTTTAGGGCTTTAAGAAACACTAAAAGAAATCAAGATTAAAAATGTGGTACTCAGTAAGGGTAATTTTTTTCAGACCAAGCAGAGGGAAAAAATTATGGAATCACTCAATTCTGAGGAAAAAATTATGGAACCACCCTGTAAATTTTCATTTCCAAAACTAACACCTGCATCAAATTAGATCTGCTTGCTAGTCTGCATCCAAAAAGGTGTGATCAAACCTTGGAGAGCTGTTGCACCAAGCGTACTGACATGAATCATGGCTCCAACACGAGAGATGTCAATTGAAACAAAGGAGAGGATTATCAAACTCTTAAAAGAAGGTAAATCATCATGCAATGTTGCAAAAGATGCTGGTTGTTCACAGTCAGCTGTGTCTAAAATCTGGACCAAATACAAACAACTTGGGAAGGTTGTTAAAGGCAAACATACTGGTAGACCAAGGAAGACATCAAAGCGTCAAGACCGGAAACTTAAAGCAATAGGTCTCCAAAACAGGAAATGCACAACAAAACAAATGAGGAACGAATGGGAGGAAACTGAAGTCAATGTCTGTGACCGAACTGTAAGAAACCGCCTAAAGGAAATGGGATTTACATACAGAAAAGCTAAACAAAAGCCATCATTAACACCTAAACAGAAAAAAACAAGGTTGCAATGGGCTAAGGAAAAGCAATTGTGGACTGTGGATGACTGGATGAAAGTCATTCAGTGATGAATCGCGAATCTGCATTGGGCAAGGTGATGATGCTGGAACTTTTGTTTGGTGCCGTTCCAATGAGATTTATAAATATGACTGCATGAAGAGAACATGCAAATTTCCACAGTCATTGATGATATGGGGCAGCATGTCAGGTAAAGGCACTGGGGAGATGGCTGTCATTACATCTTCAATAAATGCCCAAGTTTACATTGATATTTTGGACAGTTTTCTTATCCCATCAATTGAAAGGATGTTTAGGGATGATGACATCTTTTTACAAGATGATAATGCATCCTGCCATAGAGCAAAACCTGTGAAAACATTCCTTGAAAGAAGACACGTAAGGTCAATGTCATGGCCTGCAAATAGTCCGGATCTCAATCCAATTGAAAATCTTTGGTGGAAGTTGAAGAAAATGGTCCATGACAAGGCTCCAACCTGCAAAGCTGATCTGGCAACAGCAGTCAGAGAAAGTTGGAGCCAGATTGATGAAGAGTACTGTTTGTCACTCATTAAGTCCATGCCTCAGAGACTGCAAGCTGTTATTAAAGCCAGAGGTGGTGAAACAAAATACTAGTGATGTATTGGAGTGTTCTTTTGTGTATTTGTTTTTCATGATTCCATAATTTTTTCCTCAGAATTGAGTGATTCCATAATTTTTTCCCTCTGACTGGTCTGAAAAAATTACCCTTACTGAGTACCACATTTTTAATCTTGATTTCTTTTAGTGTTTCTTAAAGCCCTAAAGTTGCCATTTGAAATGACTTTAGTTTTGTGCCATGTCTGTGATCTGCTTTTTTTCAACATTAAACAACTGAATGAACATCTTCCGAGCCCGGTGATTCCATAATTTTTGCCAGGGGTTGTATTATCGACATCAAAAATTAAGCCCTTCGTTGAGGGATCATTTCTACAAAGTCTGTCAAAGAGTGTTGGGATAGAAACCTGTAAACTGTGAAATAAGGATGAGGCAAAATGCCTGATCTTAATGTAATGTAATAACGGGAGCATAGGAATGGCTAATTTAGATTTCATCTCATCATGAGGTAGCAAAGTCCTTGTTTTATAGTTCATTATGTCTGCAAAATTGAACAGGCCAGTGTGAGCCCATATTCCAGTTACTGAGGGAGTCAAGCTTTCAGGGAAATTTGGGTGGAATAGGAAGGAAGACAGGAGTTTTTAGATAACCAGAATTTTTTCAAACAGGTCCTCCAAATGTCTCTAGTGAGATTCATTGGGCCCAGTAGTTCGTTTGGAGGAGAATTGTGAAAACCATTCCATATCAGAAAGTTAGGGTGGGCTGTGACAAGCCACAGTTTTTCAATTGACAACTTTATTGAGATGTGTTGCTGCCATAAATTTTGAAATGAATCTTTTTCAGATGCAATGGAAAAAATATCTATTTTCACCTTCTGATCTGGGTTCTATTGTGAATAGTATACTGTGTAAGATGGCAGCCGGACAGCTTCTTGAGGTATCATCGAGGTTGGTAGCTTCGGTGATGTTAGCCGGGGAAAGCATGTTTCAGCACGCATAATTTACGAGCAGTCAAGGAGATGGGTGGGACTGGCTACTCACAGATCTCCACCCCGGGGGCATGGTATATAAAAAGGAGGCCCATTGTCTCATTAAGAGTCTGTGTCTGGAGGTGTGTAGACCCCCAGTATTGCTTCTGTGTGCTAAAGGACTCAAGAGCTGGACCCTAACCTAAGCAGGCGAACCCACACTACTGTATGGACTATTTACTTTGTTTCCACTCTGTTCCGGAAAAGGCGGTCTTTTTTTTTTTGTTTGGTTATGCTGAGCGGTTTATGAAGTTTTAATAATCCAACCTGGACATTTTACTTAAACTGCTTCCTGTGCCTACCTCAACCGCAGTTGAATAAGTAGAAACCCTACAATTGCTATAAGAGATTACATTCTTGTTTTCTTTACATTTTACACATCTCACTTTTTTGGAATTGTGGTTGTACTTTACAATCAAACACGTGTGTAATCACTTGGTAGGACAAGAGTTAATGTTTATATTGGATTACAGATCTGTCCTCTCACGGGCTATTCACCAGGGAGTGGTTCTAAAAGCAAAATAATTCAGAGCTCTTTGTGATGTCATTCGGAGAGATGGAGACCCAAGACTCCCAGCCAATTATAGGAAAATTACTGATTCCCCAGAAAATATTGCGTTAGGATTCAAGGGAAAACAAAAATGTTTTTTTTTTTTTTTAATGTAACAGCACAATAAATATATGCAAGAATTTTGTTAAACTTTGACCCAATGGCAATTTTAGAAGCATACACTCCAAATCTGTACTTCAAAAGCTACAACTGAGCCCGCTACTTGAAAGGGGTTGCCCATTGTATAAAAAATAAAAACAAAACAAAAGATAAGGACCACCATATTGACTTGGGATGGAACAATGGGGGCGAGAGCAGGCTAGCATCCCTATGTTTGCTTTTATTTTTGAAACATCTGGCTTTTTTTTTTTTTTTTTAACAGGACCCGACAAGTCTCCAGACATGTCCGTTGTACCGAATACTTGTCACAATAGAATCAATACAGTTATGGAGTATTCTTTCTTATAACTATGTTGTGTTATTCCTCTATTAGAAATTTCTGAAAAGTTGACAACTAGGTGTTACCAGATGGGGGCCTGTCCCTATAGACTGGAACTGCTTTGCATATGGACAATCCCCTCGTAACACTAGTTGTCAAGATATTCAGAATTTTTTCAGCCGGAATACCAGAACAGCAGAAAGTTCTAAGAAATGATGCGGAATTTAATCTTTACTGTTACCATGGTCACATTACTTACTAAAACAGACATGTCAGTAGGGCAGACAAACCATAGCCTCTTTATTGCTTAATCTGAACTATATCTCATGACTTGGTGAATCAGTACTATAATTGACATTTTGCTGCAACAGCTAGGAACAGAGAGTGCTCTGATCCTGGCCATTTATCTCTCTGATGAGGAGGCCAAAATCGTAATAGCCAGATCACTTGGTCACTATATCTTCAGAAGAGCAGGTCTTAATGTATATGGGTATCCATGACCTTGGACCATTTTTTGGTACTGCACACTGGGAATACCCATTAATACATGTGAGAAGTGAAGGCTAGCCCAGCTGGTCCTAAACCCAAATGCTACTGTTGCACAAACTGATGAATAAGTTAATGTTGGCTAGGACAGAAAGGTGTCAGAACAGTATGTGAGCAGATTGTGTAACTGCAGACTGGTCATGTTAACCATGCAGATTCCTGTTCACCCGCCCCAAAAAACCTAAGGTCCTGACATTCATGTTGATGTCACTTTAACAGCTGGTTCCAATCATCCATGTTTCGCAGTCCGACTATAGACTGCGATGCACAGACCAGCCGCCAGTCTCCTTACCAAAACCCTTCAGCCTCATAAGCATATATGAGGCTGAGATACTCATCATCAGTCTGTATAATGCAGTCCGTACACAGACTGCTGTGTGAAACCAGCCAAACACGTACCACCTACCTAGACATTAATACAGACCAAGCCCACCCCTTCATAGCAGAGGTATATGTAATGGCAGTGGCCTCTTTTAGCAGGAGAATGCCCCTTGCCACACTGCAAAAATTGGATTGAACAACATGGCAACAACTTTTTTAGGTGTTAACTCAGCTTCAAAATGTATTTACCGAACCCTAATCCAATTAGGCAATGGAGGAATGTGTTGGACAAAGCCAAATCCACGGGGATCCAACCTCAGGACATAAAGAATCTGCTGCTAACATGTTTGAGCCGGATACCACAGCTCACCTATAGAGGTCTTATGGCGTCCATACGTCAACACATCAGGGCTAATATGAGGCCACAATACACAATATCAGGCACTTAAGTGAACAAAAAATTGGCTTCATTCTTTTGTCTTTTGCATCTGCACCCAAGAGCCTTCATTTAGCATTAGCATGGTAGCTATCTCTTTGCTGGGTAATTTGAATTCTTAAAGGGAATCTGTCAGTAGGGTCAACCCTCCTAACGCCCCTTTTATTTATAATCAGTTCTAGAGGCAGATTCTCATGCAGATCAGTGCCCGGCCCATAGTCCCGAGCAGCTCATTTACATATAGGAAAAACATGGATCTCTCTGGAATAAGACATCGGATTGCAGATATCAAGGTATCATTTTAATCCGCTTCCTATGACCTACATGCCCATATAGATGGCTTAGGAGTGATGATCCTACTGACGGATTCCCTTTAACGTCAACATGTAATTTAACAAACATTAAAAATTGCAAAAAATTATTTCCCGAGTGTAAAGTCACAGATCAAAACAGTGTTCAGTCAAACAAGAGGAGGCAGCGCTGGGCGGGGAAAAGAGTTTGAGTGACAAAGGCTTGGGAAGATCTTCCAAGTGCCGAGAGCACTTCAGCCTCATTTCGGTCATCAGGTTTTTGCCATTACATCAGAGAGCAGCACAATACAGCGGCTGAGAGCCTGATTAAGGCTATATTTACACATCATGGTTTTTTTGCCTTCATTTTCTGCAGCAAAACCTGATCCCTTGCAAGGAGGTTGTTCAGGATTTTTGTTGCAGTTTTCTTGTAGGTGTGTTTTTTTTTACTGTCCTTTTGTCTCTGTTATGCATGCACATAAAAAGTTCAGTGAAAAAAATCTCATTCTGGTTAATGAACAAAAACACTGAAAAAAAGTTACCTGCGTTTTTTCAGCGTTTCTTTTTCACCACCCATTACTTTCTATGGGAGAAAAAACGCTGAAAGAAGTGACAGCTCTATTTTCCAAAAAAACAAGCAAAGCACAAAATCCTGAAAAACAAAAACAACCCATAATGTGTGAACTAAGAATTCTGGAATCTCATAGACTTTGCTGGTTCTGCAAAACACAGCTGAAAATTTGCATAAAAAAGTATAAAAAAAACATGGTGTGAACATGGCCTAAAGCGATGTATCACTTGGTTTTTACTGGGTGCAGCAGTTTTCTTTGCGGCAGATATAGCAGTGCTCTGAATGCTGAGCCCTGTATAACCCCTCCCACTCCGCTGATTGGCAGCTTTCTGTGTATACTGTATATTGACAGAATGCTGCTAGTGGTAGGGTATGGTCACACAGCAGGAGGACTAGGAGGCAGGAGACACCAAGTCCTGTAGTGATATTCTCCTGCTAATAAAACACTGGATTTTTTTTTCAAAACTACTCTAAGCAGCCCAGTAAGTGACACATCGCTGGAATCAGTTCCTCCATTAAGCTGCTCTTAGATTATATAGCAAAAACCTGGTGACATATTCCTTTTAAGATTTTTTTTATTTTTTTTTTTACATTTGGAATAATGACAAAAACCTAAACAAAAAAAAAAAAAAAAAAAAAAAAAACAAAGTACAAGAAATGACAGCTTCACCCCAGGCCTGTAACAATGCCAAGAAGTAACAATAGAGTTGGAAACATTAATGTTCTGTTCTGTAGGATACAAAGTGTTCCATATGGCTATAAAAAGGTCCACGTTGAAACAAATAGACGACCACGAGACAATTAACATTAATTCACATCATTTATTTGAAAACCGCAAACCATTTAGATTAACCAATAAATAAACAACTTAATCCAAAAGGGACATTTGCCTCAGTTCCTCACAAGAGCCATCGCCTTCCTGTCCTTCCATTGTAACAAAAGCTATGAAATCGGGCAGCAGGCGGGCTCCGCTAAAAACAAGAGGCAGTATACAATCCAAAAGAGCAAAGGGTTGAAACGGATCACATATAAGTAGTTAGGAAGAAGGTGTTTGATATAAAAAAGATTTATTGGTTTCATAGAAAGACATCGCTCCATAACCCCTGTCTTATAAAAACGCCACCCTGAATGTCATTTATCAGCCAGGATAATGGATCTGCTTCATAGAAGCATAAGATATTCATAATAGAATAGAATATACAGAACCAAGAATATATATATATATTTATACAGGTGCACTGGCAAAATAGTTTGCTCTAAAGAGGAGAGGCACTGAACAAGGAGAGCTGTGATCCAAGGAGAGGTAGGATACTTATTAATATGGAGATCAGGGGAGCGATATTGGGGCTCGTGCCAATCACAGTAGAAAATGTAAACTTTCCTGGGATTTCATTGGAGTTTGATTACATACACAGGTCCAAAGTTTGATACGATTTACATTGATTAAATGAGTTAAATACTATAAAAGGATGCCGAGGATTAGAAACTTTTGTTTTTAAAGAAGCAGCACCATGGTAGTCGATGGGTTGTGTCTGGTATTGCATCTTATTCTGGCAAAATTATAGGGTGAAGCTGCAATACCAGATATAAACCATGCACAAGAGTGGCACCATTTCCATAAAAATAATAGTAAAAAAAAAAAAAAAAAAAAGTTTCCTTTTTTTCTATTCCTGGACAACCCCTTTTAATTGCATCTGCCCACATCATACAAATCCCTGTATACATCCTCTAAGTTTATAATGTAAAGTGATAGGTGGGATGAAGGCCATGCTTTTTACATATTATAATAGGATGGTAATAAGCTAGCCTTAACGTTATCATATACCTGGTCTGTAGTGGCTGAACATTCGCACTTGGCATTAAAGGTTTCTTTAAACTACTCTATTTTCATCATGGATGTCCCCTGGATTGCTTTTAAGACACAAAATACAATAGCAAAATACATTATAAACACATAAAAAGCACTCCTAGCATTCACAGCAGAGGACTAGACACCACCAGTGCCCCGTAACCTGGGAGAGATGCAAGAACATATTTAGGATTCTCTACAGGGACGAGAATAATTCTTAAGAAGAGGGGAACACAAAAGCCAACATTGGGAAACCGACCACAGGACACTTGCTGCATTAAGGACGACAGGTATATTGGGGGGGGTCCTCATTAGTAGTGGTCCTTAGTGGTCAGAGTGAATACATTTGGCATCACGAAGCAATAGTCTGGTAAGAACATGGGAAATGGGAACGTTCCCATAATACGTTTTGACTATCCATGCTCCATTACTGGATTAGGGTTACAAATAGCAATGCCAAGTGAAAGTGGTCCAAGACATCAAGCACTAAATGACCAGAAATCCACAGTTTGTAAGGAAGAAATCCTTAAAATGGCCTCAGGCTGGAAAATCCACAACAGGTCCCGGGAACTGTCTTGTGGATGAATAGTAACAAGTGCTGCAGAATTCTTCTGTACAGTAACTGATCTCCGCTGCGGATTTCACAATCGGAAGCATGTCAATTTCTGTTGCAGATTTTTACTGCAGATTAAATCTGCCGCAAAATCTGCACCAGATCTTTCTACCACGGGAACATCTAACCTTTTGGGGTCATGGAGAACATTAAAAAATAAAAACTGATAAAAAGATATACAAATGGGTGTATTGTATACAGTGGCATAGCTCATAAAAACCTTTGTTCTGGTCACGACTCTCATATCGTCATTCATTTAATTTCTAAACGTAATGTAACAGTTTTTTGGCTTGATACAATAAAGACCGAATAATGGACGCAACGGTGAGTAATCTTTGCAGCATGGGAAGGACACAGCCAACAGCCTAACTGTGAGAAATGAAGAAAACACAACATGACTTAATGGGAAAGTGATTGTTCTTAACTCTGGATTACAGATATTAGATCCACCATGGACACATATTGGACGCAACGTGCACCGTACAACTAAACAGGAACTGGTGACATCAGGGGAGCAGTGAGTTACTAGGGAACGGACGAGAAATCATTGATTCTGCTGCATGTAAGTATGCAGAGGCATGATAGCAAGCAATGACAAAGACGATAGCGTAACAGATTTACAGAAATAACGTCTCACGTCTTCAGCCGAGGAAAATCCCGCAGCACTGAAAATACAGGGAACATTGAGAAGGCAACAGTCTGTGCGGATCTGGTGAAGGAGCATTGGACTTGGACGGGTTTTAATTTAAGATCCACCTGACGGAAAAGACTATTTTGCAGACACAATCATATCACATTACACACTTAATCCTTGTTCACACAGGGCTGGAGGAGAACAACCTAGAACACTTTAATAAATTAGAAATCTTTAGGATCCTTTTTCTATGATTCTGGTACAAAAATTATGTGACGCCCTTTACAAGTTCTGTACAAAGCAGGACTGGAGTAAGACACTAAACTGAATTATTTAAAGCGGAAGCCCATGTGGCTGAGGCCTAATATACTTTATATGTAGTGTAACAGGAAGAAAACGGAAACGCAAAATTACTGGGCCATGAGCTCAGACAAGCATATTTTTCGGACAATGAGTGCAACAAATTGCACACTAACCAATAATAACTAATGTGTGTGTGCGTGAAATAGTAGGCAGCTCCTGCACCAGGCTGCGATGCGGAAGAGCACACGGGGCTGACCGTGTCACTGGCTGATTCAACGGCGGCCATCTGAACCCAGCCTTAGTTTGGCCTCCAGGACAACTCCTTCACTAACAGCAGGCTGGAAGGTCGATATGCCATCCTTTCAAGGTCTGGTGTATCTGGACTATGTTAGGACTCCTATTTTGTAGCAATTCCGATGGACATTAAAAGCATATCTCCAGTGAAAAATACAATTTCACAGTGCTCCCAGGTCCTCAGGACTAGTACATTATGTAAGGTACTTCCCTTCTAAGGACAGTCACTAATTCTGAAACCCTCTCCTAATTCACGTATAACAAGTGATCATTATCTACGTTGTCACATGTACAGTGGAGTGACGTCCGCTCACTGGTCACCACTTCTACAAAGCTGCTCTCATTATACCTGCCACCAATCCCTTCTTAGTTACCTCCTATCACCACACACCCCTCTGACACTGCAGACTATTCCTGTGAATCAGTGCCTATGCTGCTGTGATCACAGGACTTTACTAGACACTATAGATCCTCAGTGCCTATGCTGCTGTGATCACAGGACTTTACTAGACACTACAGATCCTCAGTGCCTATGCTGCTGTGTGTGATCACAGGACTTTACTAGACACTACAGATCCTCGGTGCCTATGCTGCTGTGTGTGATCACAGGACTTTACTAGACACTACAGATCCTCAGTGCCTATGCTGCTGTGATCACAGGACTTTACTAGACACTACAGATCCTCAGTGCCTATGCTGCTGTGATCACAGGACTTTACTAGACACTACAGATCCTCAGTGCCTATGCTGCTGTGATCACAGGACTTTACTAGACACTACAGATCCTCAGTGCCTATGCTGCTGTGTGTGATCACAGGACTTTACTAGACACTACAGATCCTCAGTGCCTATGCTGCTGTGATCACAGGACTTTACTAGACACTGCAGATCCTCAGTGCCTATGCTGCTGTGATCACAGGACTTTACTAGACACACAGACAACTTGTAATTCCCAGTATAGCCAAGATATTCAAGTTATTTACCTAGATCTCTCCCCTTCTCTCAGAATAAAAGGGCTGCATTAATTTAAGTACTTCCTACTATACCCCATATTGATATGAATGCAGTATCAACATAATAGATCAGTATTTTTATATTTTCAATTTAGATTGTGAATTTATACAATCTTATGATGCCCATATACAAAAGAGCAAAGTCACCGGAACCTGATGATTTCAGCAAACTATTGTATGTGCATGGAGGCATCATTCATTTTTACATGGAATTAGCAGCAACCAAAGATGTCCACTCATCACTAAGACCACATGCAAGCCCAGCTCTACGGGACTAGGGAGAAGTAGCTATTGACGGAATATGAGGTTTAGAAGCGGATCCCTGGAGGTACTCTTTAAAGATAAGTAATGGACGAACAGTTTGTTGCTGGGTGAGAATGGTCACCAGAAGAGGTACTAATGCACTGACAGACAACACATAAATTCAGACTAATATTTAGGATGATCGCCTACAGAACAGTTTCCTTAGTTATCTGTGAATAAGATATTGCACTAAACAATTATTCAGCAAGTTTGGGTTTAAAATGAATAAGTTATCAATATTCTAAAAAAAATTGGTCTCATACATCTTGTACACGAAAACATTTCGTTCACTTTTCTGTCCGGCTCAGTGACGCAGCCATCCTATAAGCTCCATGTCCTTGTCTGTCAGCTTCAGGTACCCTGTGCAAACAAGCACATCTGCTGACCGCAGAACCCATAGGAAATACTTACTGAGAAAGAGATTTAATAGGAAAATGTGAATGTATTGAACTGCCGCTTTAAATAATCCACCTAAAAAAAACCTATAACAATAACATATCTATCTATATATCTATATTATATACACACCCACGTATACCCAGGACATTGCCTACACCATATTACATAAATATGTTCTTATCATACAAAGGTCCAACACTTAGAGACTTATGATCTTGTAGAGGTCCCGGTGTCCTGGGCGGAGGCCACGTAGACTCATGTGATCACCCAAAAAATAAAAACATTCATCCAACTACATGGCCCAACTGCTGGGTGGAGAATCAGATCTGTTATCTACCAGGTCTACTGACCACAAAAAAAAAAGTACAGTCTCTATTTGTTTGGTGTTTTTCCGGTGTCTTGTAGATACATTTTGATTTAGGGGACATTCAAGCTTTTCCATTGATCCCAGGTCTTGTTGCAGACGGCTCTTAGTCCAATCTACTGCAGCAAGGTCTAGAAGTAACTGTTTGTTCCAAGAACATAGGTTGTCGGGAAGGGGGTACTACACAAAGGATCCCCGGTGGTTTTATTTCCCCCCATACATCCTCTCAATATCTTCCTGGTAATGACTTTTAAGCTCCTTGCGTTTCAGCTTGAAGGCATCTGTCACCAATCCTGTCTCGGGAGTCCAAGGCTCAGAAACCAGGCGGATCTTAGCAGGGACCTCAAACTTTTCAAGGGTGCCTGAAAATAAAAGTCTGAGTCAGTACTGATTAACAGTAAACTTCTGAATGGTCTTAGGGCTGCACATTGAGTTTATGTAGTGGGAGAGTATCCATTGCACAAAGGTATAGTGTGGAGAAATACTGAGCTGCCCGCACCTCCAACATTCAGAAGATTGTCATGCAATATTTGTATCATTATATCAAGGCATTAAATGGAAGAAAAAAAAACATTGTAGACACTGTAGAGGCCTGTTTCACACCATATTTTTGTAATCTTTTAATAGCCACAAGGTTTTAGATTGGAAATTGATCTGTTGTAAAATTGTTGCATTTTAAAGCAAGTAAATCCATTTTTTTATCATATATGATGCTTCTGTTCAAGCACAGACTACAATGTTTAAAAAAAATGGATGCGTTTTTAGAAGGATAAAAAAGCACAGTAGACTGGTTTATTTTTCATCCAATAAAATGCATATGTGCACAAACATGTCAGATGGATACCCATTCGACACATGATTTCCCCATTATTTTCTATGTGAATACAACCATATCCGTTGAAATAAATTTTTTTTTACAGTACAAACGAATGTGTCAAGTGCCACAAAAACGAGGTGTGAAACAGGTGTCAGACCCAGCGTCTGTGCGGTTCCCCCATACATACTTTCCTTTAGATGTGGCATCTATGTGTCGCATGTACGCGGCCCTTCTTCAGTCGTGTCACCTAATGTCAAGTGGTCGTATGGACACGCACAAAATGCTATGGCCCTAAAAGTCAGACCCTATATACAAAGCATGGTGATCTAATATTGTAGTAATTATACCAGCGCTCAGCACATATCCGTCTACGTTACCAGGATCAGTGTGACGTATAAGACGTAGGTGAGGTTTATTCTTCTCCCGCCCGTCAGTCACATACCTGCAGCAGGAGATTCAGCCAAGACTCTCAGCACCTCCTTCTCCATTACTGGATTATTGCACAGAGACTCGAAGCTTCCCTGCACTCCTTTCTTCTCTGATAGCTTTATTAGCTCCTTTTGGTTTGGCACCACAAAGCCAATCACATATGACTGATCGCTGGAACAGAAATCAAGAAATGTTAAGAAACTGGTAGAATAGGACCGCCATGCTTAAAGGGGTTTTCGCACAAACAAAAGTTCATTTTAATCAATAGATCTTGGAATAATAATTTTCACATTTGAATGTATTTAACTAAAATGTTCCGGTGCTGAGATAATCCCATAAATGTGCCCCCGCTGTGTACTGTATAATGGCTGTGTCTGATCGTGTAGGAACATGGTCTGATCATACCACAGCTCCTGGGCAGGGGGGGGAAGCAAAAGAGTATACAGACAGGACAGCACAGGATCACAGCTGATTCTTTCTTCGAAGTAAAACATTTTCCTGCCTGATTTTAAACAATGTTTTACTTCAAAGAAAGAATCAGCTGTGATCCTGTGCTGTCCTGTCTGTATACTCTTTTGCTTCCCCCCCTGCCCAGGAGATGTGGTATGATCAGACCATGTTCCTGCACGGTCAGACACAGCCATTACACAGTACACAGCAGGGGCGCATTTATAGGATTATCTCAGCACAGGAACATTTTACTTAAAACACATCCAATTGTGGAAATTATTATTATTCCAAGATCTATTGATTAAAATTAACTTTTGTTCGTGAGAAAACCCCTTTAGTTTCTCTCAATTAGCAAAACTTCATTGTGATGGGTAAACCATAAATGTTGCACGTGGTGATCACTCCATAAAGTTTCATATATATACAAAGCCAGAAACAAGACAATTTTTGTGTATGGTCATTTTCCATGCTGCACACATCAGAAGATATAAGTCAGCCAAATCATCAGTCAGGGCCCGCTAACCCTCTGATGTGGATGGGTACCTCCCGACTTTCTCCTGTCAGGGGCAGGTTAAATGTAAAATCCCGATCCTTCTGTCCACAAGGGAGACAAGTCACTGGCTAAGGTGTCTGGCATCAGCTTTCTTCCAAATGAAATCACATGGATGCTGAGCATTCCTGTCTGGGGGCCAGGAATGATCGCTGTTGGCCCTATGAGCACTATTGCATGTTAGAGTATATGGCTCAGTATTTGTAGGCTCTACATGTACAAGACATCACTGGTTCTGCAGCACAGTAAGGGTGGCAGCCGGCAGACGAAAGTTTATTTAGCTGACCATTCTCTCTCCTGACTCCATCATACACGAGCGCCATGCGTTTTCAATGGACAGACGGGAACCCCCAAAAAAAGGGCGATATAATTCCAATGTGCCGATCATCTCCCCTGACATTATAAGTTGGGGGAGAGTCAGGAGGCCCCAAACACATCAAGTGGTCATGAAGTTTGGGCTTCTTTCATCTGAGGTGTATTGTGGCCCTTAAGCCAACGAATGATCTTTTATGAGGAACGATCCCCACTGTCACAGAGAAGTTTTGAGGATCAGTGTCCCTTTAGGACAGGGGTGGGGAACTTCAGGTCCTCGATGACCTTTTATCTGGCCCACGGGTAGATTTCCGGGGATCACAGTGCTTGAGCCGGCAGCTGTATTTTGACGGCCACCAGCTCATTAATTCCTTCTTGCTCTGTGAGCACACATAGCATTCACTACTGAATGCTGAGGCGCATGCAATGAAAGATTACGTTCTGACACCAGTGCCAGCGTCAGGACATACTTTTTGGGTGGAGAGAACGTGCAATTTGTACGGCCCCCGAAGGATGGTATAAATATCCAAATGGCTCTTGGCAGAAAAAAAATATTCCCAACCACTAAACATACAAAAAAATATATATTATAAGAAGTTTGTCTGAACCCACGGATTTCAGGTTGACCATCTACTGTGTATAGGGGCCTCCCCAACTCTCCCCCACTGATGACGCTGGGGGACATGAGGATCGGGCAGCTGGAATTTCAAGGACTGTACAGAAGATGCTGCAGTCTAACAAAGAAAGAGGCACCTACATTTCTTGATTTCTTAATTTTAGCATTCATTTTTAAGCTTAGTTTTTCTCTAAGGAGATGTTGATTAGAGAAGTAATATGCTTTACATACTAACACTCCTGCTCTAATCAGGTGATCATACCTACAGAGATATAGGATGAAGGACCAAAAACCTATTCATTAGCAAACATGGCCAGCTGAGAAGAATGCATTATATCGTCATTCCTCACATGATGCCCTTTACCAGCATACAGCATAGATTTCTGCAGACGTAAATCCCATGGAAGATGTCTATTCTATTGGAAGGAAATTACTCATCTGTATGCAGGAGAAGAAAAGCATGACGCGATACCAGGAGAACATTCACAGCACCATCCTAGATCATTACCACTTGGAAACATTTCAGACGACATTATTAAATCAATGGAAAAGATGACTCTTCCACCAGGATGGGAGGCGAGGAGGAGAAATCAGACCATGAGCCGAGGAACTATGCCGCGTGAGACCTACAGTTCTATAGGGTAAATCCATGTACTTTGGACATGTACGGTTCTGTCCTCAAATGAAATCTCTATCCACAGTACAGTACGGCACTGCGCTTTTCTATAGAAGCAATAAATACATCTAGGACACAAAACGTCAGAAATATGGCTCACTATTTTTTTTTTTCTGAAGGATTCATACAGAAAATCCTCCATGTGCCTCTATAATACTGAAGATACCCAGCCGTACAATAGGGGCCTATAACACAACATGAGGAGCACTGTAGAGACCCACGGATCTATTACATAGCTGAGCACAATGAATGCACCTATATCCTATTCTCATCCCTGGGATGAGCTTGATGGACATACTATAACTATGAGACCTTGCACTTCTCCAGCATTTTATTTTCAATCTCTTCTATGAATTTTTGCCATTCATAAAAATTGAAACAAGTGATTTAAGAAAAGGAAAAAAAAAAAGGATGGCTGTAATATGCTGCCAGAAACCGCGGAGTTCTTCTAGAGTGAACATAGCATCCTATGACCCTCACAGTCTTGGTGAGTATACCTGTGGGGGGCACCTCGTCTTGTGGTCTTACTATGAATGATAAAGTGAGGACATATGACAGCGGTTATCCTGGCAGTTGTCTGTAGATGTCACGCCACCAGGTTCTTGCTCCACTCAACGCCGAACTGAGTGGCGCCAGAATAACCCTTTAAGAGCCACAAGTCCGTCAACTTGAAAAAATTCACATATTTTGTCCTTTCAGAAATCTTTTTGGGATTAGAAGCAGAGCCAACAAAGTACATAGTCTCATAAAGCCATTATGCCCATTCTGGTGTAAAAGTCACAAAAAAAAGTCAAGGTTGTGCAAAAATACTGCAACTTTTGGCATTTTCACGGTAGTTTCATTCAGCTCTGCCAAAATGGGTGGATCTGGGGCAGGATAGGGGTGGAACAGAGCATGATGGTGCAGCTTGTCTGATTCATGACACTACGCCACAAATATTACTGCAGTCCCTGACTGGAGTAAGATTTGTGGTGAGGCGTAGAGGCATACACCACTTTTCAGGCTCGCCGGATTCATTAAGAGTTGTGCGCCTGTTAATGATTCAGGCGCCTCACACTACAATATGTCTCCTCATCATTGATGAATTGGGGCCATGGCATTTACTCCCCATTATGAGAATATACTGTTCTCTATCGACTTCTACAGAACAGTTAGCAATCAACACCTAACACAAGGTAGGAGGAGTAGTTTCCTACTATAATTCCTGTGTCTCTACCTCGCGAGTAGTCCCAGAAATCTGACCAGTCGTTTCAGTCAAAACCATGAGTCATTTTTAATAGAGAGATGCCCTCACCTGTTTGCATATGCACAAATGTTGTCCACGATGGGGAGATTCTTCAAAGCCGCCTCCACTTTACCCAGGGAAACATATTCTCCTGCTTGAAGCTTTACCAGATCTTTTTTCCTGTCTGGAGAACATATTTGACAACATTAGACCTTCATCTACAAGCCTTGCTCAAGAAGGCATCATATTGAAGCTCTGTTCACACTTGCGTCATGGCTCCACAACTTATTATCTCACTCGTCATCGGATGGACACCACTGACTCTCAAGCAAGCTGCAGACGGCCATGTTTCACAGTTCGTATACCGACCGCAATGCCCGGGACTGACCACGTGTCTACTGACCAGAACTTGCAGCCTCATAGCTATACAAGAGGTCATAGGTTCAGGTCCAGGAGGCCTCCACATGCAGACAAGGCAAATATACCCGTATACAGACATTGAAATACGGCCGTCTTGACACCATCTCAGACTTCGCCAAGGTGTCCATATTTTTGTAGTGTAAAAAAGAAGCATGTGAGGTGCTAAGTTCTCCATGCAAATATGATCAAATCTGTGAAAAAGTCACCAAACGTTGCTTCCAATGCAGATGTGAACAGAGCCCAAGTAATGATAACCATAGGACAAGTTATGAGCGCCTGAAACACAGACACCCCAGCATTCTCTCTAAAGTTACAAAGCAAAAGAAAATTTAGTACAAAAATTGGAATAAAATAAATAATCTCAGCGCTTTATCAAGAAGCAGAGTCTCTGGGAAATCACTGGCTCCTATAGAGAGGACCATAGCCTTTGTGCACTATGCAGGTCACTACACTGTGTAAGGGCACAGCACCATCGCCAACCGGAGAGGATGCCCACGTGTTCACCAGCGGGTCAGTGTGTTAAATGGACCATTCTGTTAGTAGCATCCGGTCTAATTAGTGATTACAGAGCAGCTACAAGTAATTAAGTGCTAATAGGAGATTACAGGAGCTCTAGAATTGGCTTCTTTAGTACACGGACTACTGGAAAACTTACATGAGGAGTTAAAAAGAGTATTGGATAGAAACTGTGGAAACTGGTACCTTAATAGTTTCTCCGTATATTCAGATATATTTATGTGGGTTTAACATCACATGCTAAAAACAAGAGAGAATCACCTCATTGAGAAAAAGGGCGTCATAAAGTAGGAGATTGCACATAATTGGCAATTCTTTACTATTTAGAGGGGTTTTCAATGGAAAATAGAGAGAAGCGGATTAGAATCTCGTCTTCACTCGTGTGAAAATACAAAGGAATCGTGACAGTTGGCACATTGCACACCGTCACCACGCCGATAGACTGACTGCAGGATTTTGTCTGGAGCTCGGAAAACCCCTTAATATCTATTTCCACAAGCCTGTTATATTCTTAAAAGACTATAAAAGGGCTCGTCAAATCCTCGTGTCTTTTTTGAAATTAAGTTGGGGAGGTTCTCAAATTATCTCATGGCGTCTGGCCGAGGAATCTCGCTGATCAGCTGTAATAGCCTGAGGAAGATCCAGCTGGTCAGACATTTCCCTAAGTAGCCATCTTTGCAAGTCCACCAAGCTAATTCTAAGAGGAGAACTCCCTTCAATGATGTACAAATTATATGGATATATGCCAATTAATTTAAATAACTAGTAATAGGAACATACATAAACTGCACAATCGCACTGTCTGCATCTATCATATCTCAAGTAGTAAAAATATTAAAAGGAATCTGTCACCCGGTTTTTGCTATGTAATCTGACAGCAGCATGATGTAGGGACAGAGACCCCAATTCCAGCGATGTATCACTTAGTTTACTGGGTGCAGCAGTTGTGATAGAATCTGTTCTCTGCTGCAGATCTAGCAGTGCTCAGAATGCTGACTGCACAAGTATGGATCAGACTCACCCATTACTATGACCAGCATAGGCAATCGGAAAAGATGTGCTAGCAGCAAAGTGCGGGGATAATATTGGGCAATTGTGGGAAATCATTCAGTATATGCCTATTTACCTACGGATATTGTATTGTTAGTAAAGATAAGCGGCAAACTACCCATCCTTGCTTTGCACCTATATGAAAGCTGCCCAATGTTATCAGATGAAAAATGCTGACCAATGTTAGAAATAAATATATATATTTGTGCTTCCAAAATTGACAATTTGGAGTTTTTAACGGGTGAAATACCCACACCCCATCCATAGGGAATCTAAGAACTGACTGAAGATACTAAGAGTGATGAAACAAATCTCACAGCTACACTAGTAAGTTACACTTTCCTGGTTCCAGGGCTGCAGATACTGGGGGTTCCCTCTTCCATCTCCCCCTTTTATATGCCTACCCAGAAGCCCATGAGTTGCCTCGACACCTGCGGGGAGAAAGTTCCAGAGGCAACAAGTAGGGAGACGCCGAATATCTCTGCAGCACAGGATCCCAGGTAAGATAAAGAATGCAACTAGACAATTTTCGTAAAAAATTAAAAAATGGAATGTAGAAGAATGTTTTACTCACTGGTTAACACTTACCAATTATTTTTAGGCAGCCGTCAGAGTGGAATTCTCCAATATCCCCAGTACAGAACCAGCGCTGGCCGTTTTTATCCACTAGAAAGTCTTCCTTGGTCTTCTGCTGGTTTTTGTAGTATCCCATGGTCACATTGGGGCCACCGATCAGGATCTCTCCTCTGGGACAAGGTTGGTCAGTGTTGAAGTAGCCGCCTAATTGATTAAATGAGTTGTACATTAGGATGGTAAAAAGGAGAAACTAATTACCAGCATAATCCTCAATACAGAGTAAGAAATTAGGAAACATGCCAGAAATGGGAATATGCATTTAATGGCTCCCACTGAGATGAATCACTTCAAGCTTACACTTAACACATTCTATTAGGGGAAAAGGTCTATCATAGGGACATTAATAATAGCAGAAAGTCTCATGGAAAGAAAAAATATATACAGGGTGGTCCAAAAGTAGGTGGCCAGAAAATAATATTTATTTTGATTTATATATAAAAGTATATTTACTAACACAAGCATAACATTGACAATTAAATTTTATTCTGAACAATAAAACAAAAGCCCTTAAATTTTATCAACGCAGGGGCTCAAACTGTTTTCCATTACAATTTGCACAGCTTT
This sequence comes from Phyllobates terribilis, assembly GCF_046119375.1. NCBI lineage: Eukaryota > Metazoa > Chordata > Amphibia > Anura > Dendrobatidae > Phyllobates > Phyllobates terribilis. Next base: position 207,109,227 of record NW_027362763.1, read on the forward strand.
GAAGTCGCCTCTTACGCTTCAGCAAACTTTTTTGCACAAGTCTCTTTGGGTATTAATTTCTTGAAATGCATCTCTTATGTAATTTTTCAAATCGCTGACACTTTTTGGTTTTCGACTATAAATTTTGTCCTTGAGTACTCCCCAAAAGAAAAAATCCATTGGGGTCAAGTCTGGTGAACGTGCCGGCCAATCAAGTGGGCCTCTTCGGCCAATCCATTTATTAGGAAATGTTTCATCAAGATACTCGCAGACTACTCTTGAATAATGTGGAGGAGCCCCATCTTGTTGGAAATAAAGGTCATTTGAATTAGGCTGTTGCTGTAACTGGGAACAACTTGATCCATTAGAATTTCGAGATACTTATCTCCTGTGACTGTTCCATCAAAAAATATTGGTCCTAAAACACCAAAACTTGAAATACCACCCCAAACATTGACACCAGGCTCATTTAGTTGTTGCTCTAATGTTAAATGCATGTTCTCATTATACCAGTAAATACAATTATGTCTGTTAATATGGCCGGATAATTTGAAAGAAGCTTCATCACTCCACATAATGTTATCTAAAATTACTGGATTTTGTTTGATAAATCTCCCCCTTCATAACCTTATTACACTTTCTGTCCACCTACTTTTGGACCACCCTGTATATATATATATACTGACGTTTGAGAGTATGGATGAGATTTGGTTACAAAGCCATACTGAAGCGAACACCTACAGCATTTCTTTAAGTACTAAAGATACTAATCTGTCAAAATGGTTTCTCAACCGCAATTCAGAATGACCTCCTGGCAGGTCACGTCTAAAAGGTCCATTCTCTCAGGGAAGATAGGCAGTACATTTTCTATTGCAATTTTGCATGCAAAAAATCTGTAGCATATTACTGCAGGAGTGTTCACGCTGAAAATTAGCCGGCATATCAATTATACTGCAGATATCACAGATTTCATATTTTGTAATGCCAATTAGGACAAGAAAAGACAACAATTATCACATTTATTTAATATTTTTTGTAGATTGTTTTTAAAGCAGAATCATCATCTGATTTCACAATACAAACTGAATGTATTATTAAATAGATCTAAAAAAAATAAATAAACAACAAAATGAGCATATACCCTACAGCAAGTAAATAAGCAAATAGTAATAGTACATAGGGAGCCATCCCACCACGACAAGGTGTACCCAATCAGAACAGTCCTATCCTGTCTCTAGTATGACAACCTTACCCTGTATTAATATGTATCAAAGTCCATGTGAATAAGGGGCAAAGCAGGACAGGGCCCCAACCAAGACACCCATCCATGGCAAGCTATACTGATGACATACTTAGCTCAGAAAGTAGAGCCATGCCCCTTCTTTGTACAAAGTACAAGAAGAGATTACAGCAAAGCAAAAGAACTGGGCCAGACTAAAAGGCCGGGGTCACACTACCGTATAACATGGCCGAGTGATATGCAATAAAACATCACATAGCACTCTGCCCAATGTTATTCTATGGGGTAGCTCAGATCAGCGATTATTTTCTTGTGCTGATTCGGCATGAGAGAACAATCGCAGCATGCGATGATTGGCAGCGAGACTCATTTCACTCGCACCCATACAAGTCTATGGGTGTATGTGAAACATCGGACTGCACTCGGATGTCATCCCAGTGCAGTCCGATATATGTCGAGTCAGGCAATGGAGAAGATGGTGAAATTACTTTCTCAGTCTCCTCCGCAGCTGTGCTGTGATTTTCTCATGCGAGAGGATCGGAGCACAGAGCACTGACACTCGGCTCACACTCACAGCAGAGCAGGAGCCGAGTGTCATTAGTATTTCACATCCAATGCCATACGCTGGTGTGACTGCGGCCTAAGATATAAACTGGCCATTTCATAGACAAAACTCAAGAAAAAACAAAACAAAATGAGCATATACCCTACAGCAAGTAAATAGTAATAGTACATGTAAATAACATAGGGAGCTTAGTTAACGCTATTTTGATTTTAAAAAAAAAAAAAAGGATAAAAGTCATCCCACCACGACAAGGTGTACCCATTGGGATGGTGCTAACCTGTCTCTTGTATTAAAACCTGTGTCAAAAGACGTCAATGTAAATAAGGGCCGAGCAGGACAGGGCCTCTACTGAGACACCTATCCATGGGAAGCTAAACAGATGAAATACTTAGCTCAGAAAGTGGAGCTATGCCCCCTGTTTGTACAAAGTACAAGAAGAGATTACAGCAAAACCAAATAAATGAACCAGACTATAAAATTGTAGATTAAATAGATCTCTTAGACCCGATGAGACTGATGGATTTATTTTGAAAATCCTTGTCAGAGTGCCTTTGGAAACCTAATATTAAGATGAGCTGGACTCCAAATCCATATTTTAATAACAGACGGGAAAACTTTCAAGAAGGATTATTCAGCCATTCTGACATTAATTTTCAAAGTAAGCACACCAGCTTCATCAAAGATGTATATTGAGAAACCCGGTGATAGATCCTCTTTAAAGTAACTTCACACAATGAGAACCATTTGTTGTCTTATTACTGGAGATCATTAAGCTTGAAAAAAAACATTTCAGTTATTCAGCAAGAGAAGATGGAAATCTGTGAGGGTTTTTTTGCCATTTATACTTTTCTATAAAATATAAATTCTATGTGGCTTAAATTACCTTCTTCCCAGTTCTTAAGTTTTATTTCACAGCAAACTAAAGGCGCTCCCACTCTGCCTGTACTGTAGTCGCACACTGAAAAACAAGCAATAACGAAAATTAATGCTCTTATACCATTTGCACCCACACGTTAGAACTTCATTAAACCGTAATGAAAACGCTTTAAAATCTTTAAAGGAAAATGTGATGAGCACATTCCCCTAGTGATCAACCGATGACCGGGTGATATACTAATGACCGCTGCTGGGACTATAAAGCCAAATGATGCAGAGCAGCACTCACGTAGCTTAAAAGAGGGCTTGCCTAGCCAGAATGACACATCTGGGTTAAAGGGATTGTCCAGGCTTGGAATAAAATTCTGCTGTCACTGTACATGATTGCAGAATCATGTGGTGCACACGCTGTCACCGATCCCGGATGCGAGCGGCTGGTCACAGGACGGCACGTATGTGTTTTGCACTTTTTGCAATTACGTGCCGCACTTCTATTGAGAGAAGCCAGACGGATCTGGTCAATATGTGACCATAAGTATGAAAATCATATACATGCAGCCAAGTGACAACTAGCTCACACCAAGATATCGTTACAGAGTTCGAACAGCAAGCTGTCACGACGGCAATCTGCAGTCACAGAGAGACCTTTGTCCCAAACCTGGACAACCTGTTCAATTTTTTTTTTTCACTTAACAAGCGAGTGCTGCTTTCCATAATTTCCCTTTATACCGTATAATCATGTGGGCGATACGGACCAAACCCACAAAGAGGAGGGCGCTATATCTATCTGCTTATACTTCAGAATGCTTTTACTACTGACTTTTTTTAAAACAAAAATTTTTAAGCTGCTGGGGCTGAAAAGCAGACATTTACTTGTCTGCAGCGCCACCACTGGAGAAATGCAGTAGTACACAGTTCCCAATAAAATGAATGGACTGTGTGTAATGCAAGGATGTACAGTATACCCCAAAGTGAGAGAAACCCCTCTATTAAAGAGGTTGGCCACTACTTTTACATTGATGGCCTATCCTTAGGACACCAACACCTAGCACCTCTGTCGATCAACTGTTATTGGTGGCGGAGGCCGTCGGCTGGAAGTACTTACTTGCGGAGCTGCTCCATCGTCTGATAGTGGCTGGAGCTTGGTACTGCACATGCACCTCCTATTCAAATCAATAGGGGGCGGATGTGCAGTAACAAACTCCGGCCACTATCAGTAGACTGAGCAGCTCCGCAAGTGAGTACTTCCGGCCGGCGGCCCCCACCACCAATAACAGTTGAGGGTGCCGGCTGTCTGACCCCGGCCGATCTGACATTGATGAAATATCCTAAGGATAGACCATCAATGTAAAAGTAGTGGACAACTTCTTCAAATGTTCTTTATGACTGAAGTCCAAACTCACTTTCTGTGATTGTGCCAGCACCGCATGTCTCAGTAAGGCCATACCCTTGACCAACTGGGCAGCAGAAGCAGATGTTCATGAAGCGTTGGGTGGCAGCTGAAAGAGGTGCCCCACCAGAAAGCAGGACCCTCATCTTTCCGCCTAGTAACTTCCTCACTTTCCGAAACACAATCCTGTAGAGACAAGAGAGATTGCAAAATGTTATTAGTAGAGGATCATCAAAGGATCCTTCATTTCAGGTGGAAACCCTTTGTAATCGCACAAACCATACCGTACTAGTACTGTAAGTAAAAGAGGTCTTTTATGCACAAGTAAATGCACTATACAGCTCAGGAAATAACTAATATGATTGCACTTCTGTAGACAGATAACATAGGATTTAGCCGACCCTACTCTGGAGAAGGGTCATTTACCCAGCGGGGTCACTCTTCGCCTGAACAACTGAATTCTGCCAGACGACAGCTGGGAAAGGCCATTAACATAGGAGATTCTTAGAAGAAAGAGGAAAACACTCACGGAAGTGCTGAGGACTACACACGCTCCATCTTGTCATCTCTAGACTTAACACTAATCCATTAAAAGATCCAGGCCGAGACGCTGCTCTTCCCTAAATGATGACTTCTTGGAGCTCTGCTTACAATGTAAGTCACGCCATACTGTACCTCTCGGTGGCCTCATTTTTCCCGGCTTAGCTAGACTGACCTTACTAACCCAGGATCATTTAGATCTTGCTGGTCATACAGATCCCTTGTCAGCATAACTTCACCATCCGTAGAGAAAATGTAACCTACTGATTTTGTCAAACTCACATGGGCCAGTAGACTAGAATCCAGATAGACTATGAAGCCACTAACAAGGGGTGAAATGTCCTGAGATTGTGCCAAATTGGATGCCAAAAAAAATTGTGAGCTATCAATGCACCAAGTAACTTTTTATGCAAAAACACAATATTTTACCAAGAAAGACTAGAGCCAGAGCCAGACATGTCAGCAGGAGAGGAGGTTTCCTCATGCACAATCCAGATACCCAACACGTAGCGAGCGGCTCAAGTGTGACTTGGATTACCGGCTTTTAAATTGGAAGTGCACGTTCAGAAAGTTTATGACATGTCATAGAGACGAGAGCAGTTTATACACTGTGTCTGGGCCAATCTTCACGCTCGGATGAAACATAGCTCCATGATGTGTCAGAGGTTTGTTTAAAGGGAACCTGTCAGCAGGCTTTAGTACCCAAAATGATCTAATCTCTGCTAGGTCACTGTAATGCAGATTAACTGTTTTTTCAATCCTCTGTTCCATTCCCAAGTAATCACTTTTCCAATTTTTATGCACATGAACCACAAGTACAGGGGGCTTGGCCCTGCACTTACAGCTCTCCACCCTTTCTTCCCGCCAAACGTTGTCCACCGGTCACCGAATGACAGGTCACTTAAGTCTGAGAGACCTGCCTCCCCCCATCGGAGATCTCGAGGAAGCGTCATCATTCCCTGTCGCAGCACATGTGGAGATCCATAGTCTGGCTCTCAAAACGCCATCAGTCTTGACTGTGCAAGTGCCACCCTAGGAATGACGATACCAGCGCAAGATCTCCAGCGGGGAAAGCAGGTCACTGCTAAAAGAGTGTCCTGTCATTCAGTGACCAGAGAGGCCGGACAGCAGTAAGTGCAGGGCCAAGCCTGCTGCATTTGTGGCTCATTTACATAAAAATTAGAAAAGTGATTACTCCGAAATGGAATAAAGGTTTGAAAAAACCAAGGTACGGATTAATCTGCATTACAGCGAGCTAACACAGATTAGATCAGCTGGGGTACTAAACCTTGCTGACAGGTTCCTTTTAACTTGCAGTTACACTTTAACCAAGTTTGATCCTCCCCTTTGCAATTTCCATATGGATTCTATAGCAAAGAGGATGAGGAAAGGGGTGAAACAACAGAATAAGAAGGAATATGGAGGAGGAAGGCTTACCTGTCACACAGCGGAGTGCTGTAACCTCTCATGATCTGCTTCATTTTATAGTTGTATGCAAGGGAGAAGAGACCTTTCTGAACAGGACTCATGGTGGCCACTTTACTCATGACGTTCTTATAGATGCGGTCCATGATTTCCTAAAAAAACATAGCAAGGTACTCGCTACAACAAAAACCACAAAAAACATTCTACTTCTTTAACTAGTTAAAGCAAAGATGTGAACAATAGAAAGTATGACGAATGGAGATCTAATAACTGTGATACTTGCTATCATTATCATATCTTTATTGTTTTGGGGGGTTTTTTCGTACAAAATATAGTAACTTAGGACAAAAGAATGACTATATATCACATGATCCCTTACGGACACTTTTTATGCCACATTTGGCTGTGGATTTTGCAGCATATTTATCGCTCATACAAAATGTGAGTTTTTGGACAAAATTCTGAAATGACTCCGCATGATAAAGATAATACTACACATAGAAAATCCTCAGCATTCCCCACAGTCTGCACAAATGTCTCCTGACACCCAGAAAAGGGGTTTCCTAATACCCGGGTTATCAGCCTTGTAATGTGAATTTTCACCAATGAAAGAGCAGAACAATCTGAATATAGCGTGCAACAATATTTCCCCTATTCCTTCTATCCTAAAACTGATAAGATTCACACTGTTGTTCCCATTTAGCAGCTACTTTTATCCTCTCTATATCTTTTACATTTTCTTTGGAGGGGGGTGTAGGATAAAAAAGGAAATAAAACAGAAGAGATTTTTAAAGGTGCCATAAAAAGCAGAAATAGCTCAGAAATGAAGCAGAAGTCATTATACATGAAGGAGGGGTTGCATGCCGATGTGTCTCCTAACCGGCAGGATTACGGTTGGGAGATTTTAGGCTGGAATGTGTGTATTGTGGTAACAGAGAACATAGCATTTAGTTCTCGCTGCCAGGTGATGAGACATCCTCCATGTCCCAACGTGTGACGTCGGAAGGGTCAGAAGACATCTGATGCGCTCGCTCCTGCTCAATCACTCATCTACGTCGCTTGCAGGAATTCAGAGTAAATATTTGTACCTGGACGTCTTCACACAATGTCCTAATGACAGGACGGTTTACTTACAGGAATGAGTACAACAGGGGGCACAGCACTAAAGTCACTTACAGGGACAGCGGCCATCAGCGTTGGCTGCAGTTCGGAGGCATCGCCCTTGCTTCCTTTCTTGATTTTGGTGGACTGTAAGATGTAAAAAGATATTTTTATTTATTTTTAGCGATACAAATTCAGTTGTGTACATCAGACTGATAGGTTTTCTTTGTCCTCGTCACCTACACAGAGAACAGTACATGGCTTGCGTCACTCCGACGTTTTCATCATCAACATCTGTTCTACATTAGCAGTTAATATACACAATCCTATATCATGAGCATCGGCAGATCCCTGGATTACTGCACCGTGTGACACAGTTAAGTACAATGTACACTGCAAATGAATTAATGCACACATCATTACAGAGGAACGCCTCGTTATGCAGAGCTCCAGCAGAGGAACGCCTAGTTATGCAGCTACAGCAGAGGAACGTCTAGTTATGCAGAGCTCCGGCAGAGGAACGCCTAGTTATGCAGAGCTCCGGCAGAGGAACGCCTAGTTATGCAGAGATCCGGCAGAGGAACGCCTAGTTATGCAGAGCTCCGGCAGAGGAACGCCTAGTTATGCAGAGATCCGGCAGAGGAACGCCTAGTTATGCAGAGATCCGGCAGAGGAACGCCTAGTTTTGCAGAGCTCGGCAGAGGAACGCCTAGTTATGCAGAGCTCCGGCAGAGGAACGCCTAGTTATGCAGAGCTCCGGCAGAGGAACGCCTAGTTATGCAGAGCTCCGGCAGAGGAACGCCTAGTTATGCAGAGCTCCAGCAGAGGAACGCCTAGTTATGCAGAGCTCCAGCAGAGGAACGCCTAGTTATGCAGAGCTCCAGCAGAGGAACGCCTAGTTATGCAGAGCTCGGCAGAGGAACGCCTAGTTATGCAGAGCTCCAGCAGAGGAACGCCTAGTTATGCAGAGCTCCGGCAGAGGAACGCCTAGTTATGCAGAGCTCCGGCAGAGGAACGCCTAGTTATGCAGAGCTCCAGCAGAGGAACGCCTAGTTATGCAGAGCTCCAGCAGAGGAACGCCTAGTTATGCAGAGCTCCAGCAGAGGAACGCCTAGTTATGCAGAGCTCCAGCAGAGGAACGCCTAGTTATGCAGAGCTCCAGCAGAGGAACGCCTAGTTATGCAGAGCTCCAGCAGAGGAACGCCTAGTTATGCAGAGCTCCAGCAGAGGAACGCCTAGTTATGCAGAGCTCCAGCAGAGGAACGCCTAGTTATGCAGAGCTCCAGCAGAGGAACGCCTAGTTATGCAGAGCTCCAGCAGAGGAACGCCTAGTTATGCAGAGCTCCAGCAGAGGAACGCCTAGTTATGCAGAGCTCCAGCAGAGGAACGCCTAGTTATGCAGAGCTCCAGCAGAGGAACGCCTAGTTATGCAGAGCTCCAGCAGAGGAACGCCTAGTTATGCAGAGCTCCAGCAGAGGAACGCCTAGTTATGCAGAGCTCCAGCAGAGGAACGCCTAGTTATGCAGAGCTCCAGCAGAGGAACGCCTAGTTATGCAGAGCTCCAGCAGAGGAACGCCTAGTTATGCAGAGCTCCAGCAGAGGAACGCCTAGTTATGCAGAGCTCCAGCAGAGGAACGCCTAGTTATGCAGAGCTCCAGCAGAGGAACGCCTAGTTATGCAGAGCTCCAGCAGAGGAACACCTAGTTATGCAGAGCTCCACCAGAGGAACGCCTAGTTATGCAGAGCTCCACCAGAGGAAAGCCTAGTTATGCAGAGCTCCAGCAGAGGAACGCCTAGTTATGCAGCTACAGCAGAGGAACGTCTAGTTATGCAGAGCTCCAGCAGAGGAACGCCTAGTTATGCAGAGCTCCAGCAGAGGAACGCCTAGTTATGCAGAGCTCCGGCAGAGGAACGCCTAGTTATGCAGAGCTCCAGCACAGGAACGCCTAGTTATGCAGAGCTCCAGCAGAGGAACGCCTAGTTATGCAGAGCTCCAGCAGAGGAACGCCTAGTTATGCAGAGCTCCAGCACAGGAACGCCTAGTTATGCAGAGCTCCAGCAGAGGAAAGCCTAGTTATGCAGAGCTCCAGCAGAGGAACGCCTAGTTATGCAGAGCTCCAGCAGAGGAACGCCTAGTTATGCAGAGCTCCAGCAGAGGAACGTCTAGTTATGCAGAGCTCCAGCAGAGGAACGTCTAGTTATGCAGCTCCAGCAGAGGAACGTCTAGTTATGCAGCTACAGCAGAGGAACGCCTAGTTATGCAGAGCTCCAGCAGAGGAACGCCTAGTTATGCAGCTACAGCAGAGGAACGTCTAGTTATGCAGCTACAGCAGAGGAACGTCTAGTTATGCAGCTACAGCAGAGGAACGTCTAGTTATGCAGAGCTCCAGCAGAGGAAAGCCTAGTTATGCAGCTACAGCAGAGGAACGTCTAGTTATGCAGAGCTCCAGCAGAGGAACGTCTAGTTATGCAGAGCTCCAGCAGAGGAACGTCTAGTTATGCAGCTACAGCAGAGGAACGTCTAGTTATGCAGCTACAGCAGAGGAACGTCTAGTTATGCAGAGCTCCAGCAGAGGAACGCCTAGTTATGCAGCTACAGCAGAGGAACGCCTAGTTATGCAGAGCTACAGCAGAGGAACGCCTAGTTATGCAGCTACAGCAGAGGAACGTCTAGTTATGCAGCTACAGCAGAGTACAAGGACAATATACACATTGTGAAACCAAAATACTACGACTCACACACAAAATACAGGTACATAAAACTATAGCCACATGCTCACCTTTAGACGCCATTCACAGTGTACACATAGAATTAGAGGGGTTGCACAATAGTGGACAGTGCCCTGTTAATAGATATGCAGTGGAAAACAATATAATCTTAAAGAGGTTGTTCACTACTTTAACACTGATGGCCTATCCTCGGGATGTCATGTGTGATAGGGGGGGGTGTGACCCCCCCTAAGATTAGCTGTTCCCAATGTTGGACGGAACTGACCAGTTTTGGGGCTGCACAGCACAGCTCCATCTGCTGTATAGTGGCCATGGCTGGGTACTGCACATCCACCCACTATTGATTTGTATGGAGGACAGATGTGCAGTACCCGGCCGCGGCAACTGTACAGTAGATGGAGCTGTGCTGTGCAGCTTCGTAACTGGTCAGTTCTGGCTGACACTGGGAACAGCTAATTGGCGGAGGTGCCGGGGTTCGCACCCCCACTGATCAGACATTGAGGACATCCCAAGGATAGGCCATCAAAGTTAAAGTAGTGGACAACCGCTCTAATACTTACCATTAATGCTGTTCCTCCCATGTCGGTGCTTTGTCTCCCAGTGCTCACGAGAAGCGATTTATGTCATGTGACCGCTGCAGCCAATCAGTAGCCATTGACTCACTGCTGCGGTGACGTGACATTGTTTATTACACAGCACAGACATCAGAATCCAAGAGGAAAGTAATGAGTTCATTATGTTTTGCACTGCGGATCTATTAAAGTGTTTTCCTGTAGTGGACAACCCCTTTAAACTGCATAAAAATTTATAAAAGAATACAGCAGCCTCTGTGAGCGCTAAAATGTATGCAAAGACTGAATATAAGAAATTCGGACTGCATTACTGTTATATAGAATATATACTTATAAAATGAAAGTACTTAGTGCACAAATTGCTAATTTGTGAGAGCCCACCAGCCATGACAAGGCATAGCTTTGTTTGATGAGACTCTGAAACTAATATTTATCAAACATGCTTCACACGGGCTACAAGCCTACACATTTAATGGGCAGGTAGGATCCAGCACTAATTATAAACAGGCTGAGGAGAGGAGTGCGCAGTCAGGAAAGGAGGCAGTCACCACCTCCAATAATATACTACAAAAAACTGACTAACACCTGTGAACAGAATAAAGCAAGTGTGAACAGGAACACTTTACAGGGGTGTAAAGAGACAAGCAGTGCACAATAATGCCCTACTGCCCCTTTCCATAACGCCTGGTAGGTCGTCCATTACACAGGATAGAAGGAGCCGCTCTCGCTCTTACAGAAGTGGCATCCATCACAAGATTTATATAGGCAGCATGGGACATGTCGGGCTTTCTATAGTTTTCCTAGAGAATGTCAGGGGATTACTGGGGCTGCTGGACCCTCAGAGATCGGGGGATTCCTAGATAGCTCGCTTTAGAAGTGGTTGTACAGCTTTACACTTATATAGTGATTATATAACTAAAAATGACCCTGACCCACACCGTCCCCCCATTACTCACCTGATCAGAAAGCGTCTGTGGCGAAGAATAGCCGACACGACAGCCACGGGACATACAAACCAACTCCGCGCTTAGCTCCAACACATGGGCCAGAGGTAGGTAGCCAATGTATGTGTCCGTCTCTCTGTAAGAAGAGGACACTGGATTCAATGCACAAGCACAAAGCCTTTATGGAGAACAGCGCCATGTAAAATTACCCGAGTCAGGTGCATAAAGGGTGAATACAATCCCACAACAGATCAGCAGTGGACAGTTAGATGCCACAAGGTAAAGGATATGGACGTCTCCTGACGTCTGCCATGGGGATGTATCACCACAAACTTACATTTCATTAGGAGTCACTTAGGACATTGTTTCCCCAAACTCCAGTCCTCATGGCCCCCCACACATCATGTAGAACCTGTGGTAATATCTGATGCCTGTATACTAATTCCATCATCTGTGCAATACTAAGGAAATCCTGAAAACCTGATCTGCTGGGGGCCGTGAGGACTGGAAGACACTGACTTAGATCATCAGTAGAAGAGAGAGAAGAGTTACAAACCCAAATGAGCTCACTGACAGATTTCACTGTTAACTCATTCTGAGCCAGCTATGCAAAGTGATACTTAGCCTGAAGAAGCAAAACGGTCCACATGTGTTTAAGCTAAAATAAAATCCCCCCGGTTTCTATATCTTTTTACTTTTAAGTATCTGCTACAATGCACTTAATGCCACAGATGTACAAGTGTTCCCATCATGAGAACGTACCCCAGGTTTGGTATCCTCTGTGCCATCCCAGTTATGCCAGCTATGATGTTACTGTGGGAGATCATCACTCCTTTGGGCAGCCCAGTGGACCCGCTGGTGTACATAATGACTGCGATATCGTACGGTAGTGGCGACGGCTGTTGCTTGTTTGCTGTAGAAGAAAAGATGGTGACTTATGTAACGTTTATATGCCAAAATCTATAGAAAATAACTTTAGGGTGTAGTTTGGAGCAAAGGAAAAAAATTGTCAAAGATTGCTCTGAGATTATTGCTCCTGTTCGAAGAACTTTCGTCACAATGTGACATGCTACAGAACATTTCATAATATAGCTACATATGAAGGACATCATAGCTTTCTATACCGAGTCTGGGTGAGCGTGCATGTGTATGGTAAAAGTCAGGAGAAACAGCTGTCAGCTGAGCGTGCAGGTGTATGAGGAGTCTGGGGGAACAGATATCAGCTGAGTGTGCATGTGTATGGGGAGTCTGCGGGAACAGATATCAGCTGAGCGTGCATGTGTATGAGGAGTCTGGAGGAACAGATATCAGCTGAGCGTGCATGTGTATGGGGAGTCTGCGGGAACAGATATCAGCTGAGCGTGCATGTGTATGAGGAGTCTGGGGGAACAGATATCAGCTGAGCGTGCATGTGTATGAGGAGTCTGGAGGAACAGATATCAGCTGAGCGTGCATGTGTATGAGGAGTCTGGAGGAACAGATATCAGCTGAGCAAGCATGTGTATGAGGAGTCTGGAGGAACAGATATCAGCTGAGCGTGCATGTGTATGAGGAGTCTGGGGGAACAGATATCAGCTGAGCGTGCATGTGTATGGGGAGTCTGGGGGAACAGATATCAGCTGAGCGTGCATGTGTATGGGGAGTCTGCGGGAACAGATATCAGCTGAGCGTGCATGTGTATGAGGAGTCTGGGGGAACAGATATCAGCTGAGCGTGCATGTGTATGAGGAGTCTGGAGGAACAGATATCAGCTGAGCGTGCATGTGTATGAGGAGTCTGGAGGAACAGATATCAGCTGAGCGTGCATGTGTATGAGGAGTCTGGAGGAACAGATATCAGCTGAGCGTGCATGTGTATGAGGAGTCTGGAGGAACAGATATCAGCTGAGCGTGCATGTGTATGAGGAGTCTGGAGGAACAGATATCAGCTGAGCGTGCATGTGTATGAGGAGTCTGGAGGAACAGATATCAGCTGAGCGTGCATGTGTATGAGGAGTCTGCGGGAACAGATATCAGCTGAGCGTGCATGTGTATGAGGAGTCTGGAGGAACAGATATCAGCTGAGCGTGCATGTGTATGAGGAGTCTGCGGGAACAGATATCAGCTGAGCGTGCATGTGTATGGGGAGTCTGGGGGAACAGATATCAGCTGAGTGTGCATGTGTATGAGGAGTCTGGAGGAACAGATATCAGCTGAGCGTGCATGTGTATGAGGAGTCTGGAGGAACAGATATCAGCTGAGCGTGCATGTGTATGAGGAGTCTGCGGGAACAGATATCAGCTGAGCGTGCATGTGTATGAGGAGTCTGGAGGAACAGGTATCAGCTGAGCGTGCATGTGTATGTGTATGAGGAGTCTGCGGGAACAGATATCAGCTGAGCGTGCATGTGTATGGGGAGTCTGGGGGAACAGATATCAGCTGAGTGTGCATGTGTATGAGGAGTCTGCGGGAACAGATATCAGCTGAGCGTGCATGTGTATGAGGAGTCTGGGGGAACAGATATCAGCTGAGCGTGCATGTGTATGGGGAGTCTGGAGGAACAGATATCAGCTGAGCGTGCATGTGTATGAGGAGTCTGCGGGAACAGATATCAGCTGAGCTGAGCGTGCATGTGTATGAGGAGTCTGGAAGAACAGATATCAGCTGAGTGTGCATGTGTATGAGGAGTCTGGAGGAACAGATATCAGCTGAGCGTGCATGTGTGTGAGGAGTCTGGGGGAACAGATATCAGCTGAGCGTGCAGGTGTATGAGGAGTCTGGAGGAACAGATATCAGCTGAGTGTGCATGTGTATGAGGAGTCTGGAGGAACAGATATCAGCTGAGCGTGCATGTGTATGAGGAGTCTGGAGGAACAGATATCAGCTGAGCGTGCATGTGTATGGGGAGTCTGCGGGAACAGATATCAGCTGAGCGTGCATGTGTATGAGGAGTCTGGAGGAACAGATATCAGCTGAGCGTGCATGTGTATGAGGAGTCTGGAGGAACAGATATCAGCTGAGCGTGCATGTGTATGAGGAGTCTGGAGGAACAGATATCAGCTGAGCGTGCATGTGTATGGGGAGTCTGGAGGAACAGATATCAGCTGAGCGTGCATGTGTATGAGGAGTCTGGAGGAACAGATATCAGCTGAGCGTGCATGTGTATGAGGAGTCTGCGGGAACAGACATCAGCTGAGCGTGCATGTGTATGGGGAGTCTGGGGGAACAGATATCAGCTGAGTGTGCATGTGTATGAGGAGTCTGCGGGAACAGATATCAGCTGAGCGTGCATGTGTATGAGGAGTCTGGGGGAACAGATATCAGCTGAGTGTGCATGTGTATGAGGAGTCTGCGGGAACAGATATCAGCTGAGCTGAGCGTGCATGTGTATGAGGAGTCTGGAAGAACAGATATCAGCTGAGTGTGCATGTGTATGAGGAGTCTGGAGGAACAGATATCAGCTGAGCGTGCATGTGTATGAGGAGTCTGGGGGAACAGATATCAGCTGAGCGTGCAGGTGTATGAGGAGTCTGCGGGAACAGATATCAGCTGAGCGTGCATGTGTATGGGGAGTCTGGAGGAACAGATATCAGCTGAGCTGAGCGTGCATGTGTATGAGGAGTCTGGAAGAACAGATATCAGCTGAGTGTGCATGTGTATGAGGAGTCTGGAGGAACAGATATC
This sequence comes from Phyllobates terribilis, assembly GCF_046119375.1. Taxonomy (NCBI): domain Eukaryota; kingdom Metazoa; phylum Chordata; class Amphibia; order Anura; family Dendrobatidae; genus Phyllobates; species Phyllobates terribilis. The sequence continues at coordinate 207,124,251 of NW_027362763.1, forward strand.
AGCTGAGTGTGCATGTGTATGGGGAGTCTGGAGGAACAGATATCAGCTGAGCGTGCATGTGTATGGGGAGTCTGGAGGAACAGATATCAGCTGAGCGTGCATGTGTATGAGGAGTCTGCGGGAACAGATATCAGCTGAGCTGAGCGTGCAGGTGTATGAGGAGTCTGCGGGAACAGATATCAGCTGAGCGTGCATGTGTATGGGGAGTCTGGAGGAACAGATATCAGCTGAGCATGCATGTGTATGAGGAGTCTGGAGGAAGAGATATCAGCTGAGCGTGCAGGTGTATGAGGAGTCTGCGGGAACAGATATCAGCTGAGCGTGCATGTGTATGGGGAGTCTGGAGGAACAGATATCAGCTGAGCTGAGCGTGCAGGTGTATGAGGAGTCTGGAGGAACAGATATCAGCTGAGCGTGCATGTGTATGAGGAGTCTGGGGGAACAGATATCAGCTGAGCGTGCATGTGTATGAGGAGTCTGGAGGAACAGATATCAGCTGAGCGTGCATGTGTATGAGGAGTCTGGAGGAACAGATATCAGCTGAGCGTGCATGTGTATGAGGAGTCTGGAGGAACAGATATCAGCTGAGCTGAGCGTGCATGTGTATGAGGAGTCTGGAGGAACAGATATCAGCTGAGCGTGCATATGTATGAGGAGTCTGGGGGAACAGATATCAGCTGAGCGTGCATGAGGAGTCTGGGGGAACAGATATCAGCTGAGCGTGCATGTGTATGAGGAGTCTGGGGGAACAGATATCAGCTGAGCGTGCATGTGTATGGGGAGTCTGGGGGAACAGATATCAGCTGAGCAGAGCGTGCATGTGTATGAGGAGTCTGGAAGAACAGATATCAGCTGAGCGTGCATGTGTATGAGGAGTCTGGAGGAACAGATATCAGCTGAGCTGAGCGTGCATGTGTATGAGGAGTCTGGGGGAACAGATATCAGCTGAGCTGAGCGTGCATGTGTATGAGGAGTCTGGGGGAACAGATATCAGCTGAGCGTGCATGTGTATGAGGAGTCTGGGGGAACAGATATCAGCTGAGCGTGCATGTGTATGAGGAGTCTGGAGGAACAGATATCAGCTGAGCTGAGCGTGCATGTGTATGAGGAGTCTGGAGGAACAGATATCAGCTGAGCGTGCATGTGTATGAGGAGTCTGGGGGAACAGGTATCAGCTGAGCGTGCATGTGTATGAGGAGTCTGGGGGAACAGATATCAGCTGAGCAGAGCGTGCATGTGTATGAGGAGTCTGGAAGAACAGATATCAGCTGAGCGTGCATGTGTATGAGGAGTCTGGGGGAACAGATATCAGCTGAGCTGAGCGTGCATGTGTATGAGGAGTCTGGGGGAACAGATATCAGCTGAGCGTGCATGTGTATGAGGAGTCTGGGGGAACAGATATCAGCTGAGCGTGCATGTGTATGTGTATGGGGAGTCTGGGGGAACAGATATCAGCTGAGCAGAGCGTGCATGTGTATGAGGAGTCTGGAAGAACAGATATCAGCTGAGCGTGCATGTGTATGAGGAGTCTGGAGGAACAGATATCAGCTGAGCTGAGCGTGCATGTGTATGAGGAGTCTGGGGGAACAGATATCAGCTGAGCTGAGCGTGCATGTGTATGAGGAGTCTGGGGGAACAGATATCAGCTGAGCGTGCATGTGTATGAGGAGTCTGGGGGAACAGATATCAGCTGAGCGTGCATGTGTATGAGGAGTCTGGAGGAACAGATATCAGCTGAGCTGAGCGTGCATGTGTATGAGGAGTCTGGAGGAACAGATATCAGCTGAGCGTGCATGTGTATGAGGAGTCTGGGGGAACAGATATCAGCTGAGCGTGCATGTGTATGAGGAGTCTGGGGGAACAGATATCAGCTGAGCAGAGCGTGCATGTGTATGAGGAGTCTGGAAGAACAGATATCAGCTGAGCGTGCATGTGTATGAGGAGTCTGGGGGAACAGATATCAGCTGAGCTGAGCGTGCATGTGTATGAGGAGTCTGGGGGAACAGATATCAGCTGAGCGTGCATGTGTATGAGGAGTCTGGGGGAACAGATATCAGCTGAGCGTGCATGTGTATGTGTATGGGGAGTCTGGGGGAACAGATATCAGCTGAGCGTGCATGTGTATGAGGAGTCTGGGGGAACAGATATCAGCTGAGCGTGCATGTGTATGAGGAGTCTGGGGGAAACCAGGTGGCCTACCTGGGCGTGCATGTGTATGAGGAGTCTGGGGGAACACCAGTAAGCCTACCTGAGCGTACATGTGTATGGGGAGTCCAGGGAAACACCTGTCAGCCTACCTGAGCGTGCATGTGACTGGGGAGTCCGGGAACACCGGTCAGCCTACCTGAGCATGCATGTGTATGAGGAGTCTGGGGGAACAGATATCAGCCTACCTGGGCGTGCATGTGTATGGGGAGTCTGGTGGAACACCAGTTAGCCTACCTGAGCGTACATGTGTATGGGGAGTGCAGGGGAACACCTGTCACCTACCTGAGCGTACATGTGTATGGGGAGTGCAGGGGAACATCTGTCAGCTACCTGAGCGTACATGTGTATGGGGAGTCCAGGGGAACACCTGTCAGCTACCTGGGCGTGCATGTGTATGGGGAGTCAGGTGGAACACCAGTTAGCCTACCTGAGCGTACATGTGTATGGGGAGTCTGGTGGAACACCTGTCAGCTACCTGAGAACATGTGTATGGGGAGTGCAGGGGAACACCTGTCAGCTACCTGAGCGTACATGTGTATGGGGAGTCTGGTGGAACACCTGTCAGCCTACCTGAGCGTACATGTGTATGAGGAGTCCAGGGGAACACCTGTCAGCTACCTGAGCGTGCATATGAATGGGGAGTCCGGGGGAACACATGTACGCTCACGTAGGCTGACATGTGTATGAGGAGTCCAGGGGAACACCTGTCAGCTACCTGAGCATGCATATGAATGGGGAGTCCGGGGGAACACCTGTCAGCCAGTGTGTAAATATTTGGCAAAGTCTTAAAGAACAGTTGTTAGCAGAGTTGAACGTAATTGTATATTGAAGAGATGGGAGGAAAAGCTGCTGTTCAAGCTGAGGGTACATGTGTATGGGGAACACTGGGGGCCGGCCGTCAGCCGAGCTTACTTATGTATGGGGGCATTAGTAGGCATTTGCATGCTCTATGCACAGCGAGTACACATAGGAATACAATTCATACAGACGGAAGATTTTAGATTACTTTTGTAAAACAGTGAGAAAAAAAACCCTTCTACACTTACTGAAAAGCAGAGACCTCCCGTCAGGCAACCACAGGAGCCCATGAAGGTAAGATATGGGGGGTTTGGTTTGCTCCCCACGATACAGTCATTTTGCATTATCCATTGCAGAATTATTGCAGCAATTGTCTACACTGTCTACAATTTACACACATTTTTGCTGCTGATCTAGGAACCAGCCATAAAAACACATGAAGAACTACAAAAGTACAAAAACAACAGAAAGAAATCTCATCTCAAGTATAATGAAGGATGAGAGTAACGATCACAACATCCGCGCAGCATCGGAGGAGTGAACATGTGCTGGGAGTGTGTCAGGCACCAGTTGGTGCTGGGAACGAAAGCCATAAAGGACTGGATGATGCTTGTATAATCGGTGCCAGATGTTGGGTCCTGAGACTGCAGCATCTGTTCACATGGAAAGAGAATCCTCCGTCCCCATGTATAGCGGGGGAGGGGTGGGATGTACCCAGCTAATCATACATTGGAGGATCCTCGGGTTCCCGCTGTGTGTGACGACACCGAGCACTGGGATGCCCTGGCGTTTAGAGCTGAGGAGTCACCATTAGGGACATGTACGGTAGATAAGATGTGTAATCTGCAGCACAGAATGCTGGAGCAATCTGCAGGAAAGATCCACAGTGAATCCCTCCTTACATATACTGTAATACATGCACAGGAATATAACCCACTCACCCTGCCTGGCCCCCAGAGCCTGCACCGACGCCATACTGTGCACGGTGATATTGTTGTGGTAGTCGGTGGTAGGGCCGCTGCCGTCCACGATGATGATATGCCGCAACAAGGGCACTTGGGGAAGGATGTTCTACAAGAGAGAGAAATCATAGTAGAGTCAATACACTAGCAGATAACAAAATCCCAGAAGCCTGGAGCCAATGTCAGATGCCTAAACGGTTCATTGCTCCAAGTGCTGTGCTCAGCGGGTGAAGGGTCAGCGGACTGAAAAGCTGAGCGGCACAGGTTAAGGCTATGTTCACACGTTGCGTTTTTGCAGCGGCTTTTTCTGCAGGCAAAACCTGCTCTCTTGGCAATAAAGAAGCTAAATTACAAAAAGCAGGCTTTGCTGCTTTTTGTGGTACGTTTTGTTGCAGATTAAATCTGTCATTTGTCTACACTACATGTTGCGTCGTTTTGCAGCATTTTTGCACTTCCTCATGGCTTTCTATGGTGAGAAAAACGCTGCAAAAACGCTGAAAGAATTGACATGCCGAAGATTTAAATAAAAAAAAAAGCAGCACTTTTCCAATTCAGTAAGGGAAAAAAAAGCAATTGTGTGCATGAGATATCTGAAATCTCTGAGCTTTTGATAATTCTGTAAAAAGCAGCTTTTAAATTTGCATTAAAAAGGCAGCAAAAATATGCTGCAAAAATAGAACGTGTGAACATAGTCTGATACTTAGTACGTATAACAAAACTGAAGCATCTTTTCTTAGGACTTTTGCATTGTGACTTTCCGCTATTATTCCTACTACAAATGTGTGAAGAGTAGAGATGAGCGAACCTGGAGAAAACCAACATCATGGTGTTCCAGAAAAGAAAGCAGAAACCTGCTGGCCATCCTCCCTTTACGATAGACAACTATCCACTCACAGAAACCAACAAGTACACCTACCTGGGCCTAAAACTCAGCCAATCAGGGAGCTTCAAGCAAGCCATACAGCTACTGAAAGACAAGGCCTCCAAAGCCTTCTATGCCATCAGAAGACGTCTGTACCACCTCAAGGCACCAGTAACAGTCTGGCTAAAAATCTTTGACTCCATCATTGCCCCAATCCTTCTCTATGGCAGTGAGGTCTGGGGCCCAGTCTCATACCCAAACTGATCAAAGTGGGTCGCTGGACCGACTGAAATATTCCACCTAGAGTTCTGCAAGCATCGTCTCCAAGTCCATCAGAGCACATCAAACAGCGCCTGCCGAGAAGATGGGCAGATTCCCGCTACACCTCGAGATCCAGAAGAAGGCGCTGTGTTTCAAGGCTCATCTACAAAGCAGTAGTCCCAGCTCCTACCATCACAAAGCCTTCCTACACCAGGAAGCCCCAGGAAACCTCCCAACACAAAGTACCCAAAGACAGCCTGACCAAGTCACCAACCCACATGGCCTGACAAAAGGCGAAATTCAGAAAATGGTACACAAAGGCAAAGAGGAATATCTCAGCATCTGGAGAAATGACATAAACAAATCACAGAAACTGACGATATACCAGAACCTACAGAGGGAGTACAAACTAGCCCCATATCTAGAGAAACTGGAAAACCCCAAAGAGCGACAGATCCTGAGCCGATACAGACTGAGCGCCCACAGCCTACTCATCGAATCCAGGCGGCACCGACAGAACTACAAGTCCCGAGAGAGCAGACTGTGCCAGCAGTGCCCCCAGGAGGCCGTGGAGAACGAGGCCCACTTCTTGCGGAGGTGCCCCAAATACTCCGCAGTGAGGGACACTCACTTCCAGAGACTGTCTGATCTCCTCCCAGACTTCACCTCTATGGAGGAGGAAGAGAAACTGCCGATACTACTGGAGGAAGAGGAAAGTGCAGCGTTCATAGCAGCGCAATATGTCAGTCCCTGCCACAGACTAAGAGGAGACTGATATACCATGGACGTCTATACCCCACCCTGGACATGCCCCTATTCCCCAACTAAGAGCCTGATATGCCATGGACTTCTGTACCCCACCTTGGACATGCCCCTACCCTCTAAAAGGATCTTGATATATCCTGGACCTCTATATGCCTCCCTACTCCCCACCCCCCTATTTTTATTTTATTTTTTTTACCATTTGCTTTGGCAATGCTAATATGTACTTAGTCCTGCCAATAAAGCTCGGGAGAGGGAGAGGGAGAGGGAGAGGGAGAGGGAGAGGGAGAGGGAGAGGGAGAGGGAGAGGGAGAGGGAGAGGGAGAGGGAGAGGGAGAGGGAGAGGGAGAGGGAGAGGGAGAGGGAGGAAGAGCGAAAGAGGGAAAGAGAAAGAGGGAAAGAGAAAGAGGGAAAGAGAAAGAGGGAAAGAGAAAGAGCGAAAGACAAAGAGGGAAAGAGCGAGAGAGAGAGGGAGAGGGAGAAAGAGCGAGAGAGCGAGAGAAAGAGCGAGAGAGCGAGAGAAAGAGCGAGAGAGCGAGAGAAAGAGCGAGAGAGCGAGAGAAAGAGCGAGAGAGCGAGAGAAAGAGCGAGAGAGCGAGAGAAAGAGCGAGAGAGCGAGAGAAAGAGCGAGAGAGCGAGAGAAAGAGCGAGAGAGCGAGCGAGAGAGCGAGAGAGCGAGCGAGAGAGCGAGAGAAAGAGCGAGAGAGCGAGAGAAAGAGCGAGAGAGCGAGAGAAAGAGCGAGAGAGCGAGAGAAAGAGCGAGAGAGCGAGAGAAAGAGCGAGAGAGCGAGAGAAAGAGCGAGAGAGCGAGAGAAAGAGCGAGAGAGCGAGAGAAAGAGCGAGAGAGCGAGAGAAAGAGCGAGAGAGAGCGAGAGAAAGAGCGAGAGAGCGAGAGAAAGAGCGAGAGAGCGAGAGAAAGAGCGAGAGAGCGAGAGAAGAGCGAGAGGAGAGAGAGAAAGAGCGAGAGAGCGAGAGAAAGAGCGAGAGAGCGAGAGAAAGAGCGAGAGAGCGAGAGAAAGAGCGAGAGAGCGAGAGAAAGAGCGAGAGAGCGAGAGAAAGAGCGAGAGAGCGAGAGAAAGAGCGAGAGGAGCGAGAGAAAGAGGAGAGAGCGAGAGAAAGAGCGAGAGAGCGAGGAGAAAGAGCGAAGAGCGAGAGAAAGAGCGACAGAGCGAGAGAAAGAGCGACAGAGCGAGAGAAAGAGCGACAGAGCGAGAGAGAACGAGCGACAGAGCGAGAGAAAGAGCGACAGAGCGAGAGAAAGAGCGACAGAGCGAGAGAAGAGCGACAGAGCGAGAGAAAGAGCGACAGAGCGAGAGAAAGAGCGACAGAGCGAGAGAAAGAGCGACAGAGCGAGAGAAAGAGCGACAGAGCGAGAGAAAGAGCGACAGAGCGAGAGAAAGAGCGAACAGAGCGAGAGAAAGAGCGAGAGAAAGAGCGACAGAGCGAGAGAAAGAGCGACAGAGCGAGAGAAAGAGCGACAGAGCGAGAGAAAGAGCGACAGAGCGAGAGAAAGAGCGACGAGCGAGGAGAGAAGAGCGACAGAGCGAGAGAGAGGGGGGGGGGAAAGAGCGACAGAGCGAGGAGAAAGAAGCGACAGAGCGAGAGAAAGAGCGACAGAGCGAGAGAAAGAGCGACAGAGCGAGAGAAAGAGCGACAGAGCGAGAGAAAGAGCGACAGAGCGAGAGAAAGAGCGACAGAGCGAGAGAAAGAGCGACAGAGCGAGAGAAAGAGCGACAGAGCGAGAGAAAGAGCGACAGAGCGAGAGAAAGAGCGACAGAGCGAGAGAAAGAGCGACAGAGCGAGAGAAAGAGCGACAGAGCGAGAGAAAGAGCGACAGAGCGAGAGAAAGAGCGAGAGAGCGAGAGAAAGAGCGAGAGAGCGAGAGAAAGAGCGAGAGAGCGAGAGAAAGAGCGAGAGAGCGAGAGAAAGAGCGAGAGAGCGAGAGAAAGAGCGAGAGAGCGAGAGAAAGAGCGAGAGAGCGAGAGAAAGAGCGAGAGAGCGAGAGAAAGAGCGAAAGAGCGAGAGAAAGAGCGAAAGAGCGAGAGAAAGAGCGAAAGAGCGAGAGAGCGAGAGAAAGAGCGAAAGAGCGAGAGAAAGAGCGAAAGAGCGAGAGAAAGAGCGAAAGAGCGAGAGAAAGAGCGAAAGAGCGAGAGAGCGAGAGAAAGAGCGAGAGAGCGAGAGAAAGAGCGAGAGAAAGAGCGAGAGAGCGAGAGAAAGAGCGAGAGAGCGAGAGAAAGAGCGAGAGAGCGAGAGAAAGAGCGAGAGAGCGAGAGAAAGAGCGACAGAGCGAGAGAAAGAGCGACAGAGCGAGAGAAAGAGCGACAGAGCGAGAGAAAGAGCGACAGAGCGAGAGAAAGAGCGACAGAGCGAGAGAAAGAGCGACAGAGCGAGAGAAAGAGCGACAGAGCGAGAGAAAGAGCGACAGAGCGAGAGAAAGAGCGACAGAGCGAGAGAAAGAGCGAAAGAGCGAGAGAAAGAGCGACAGAGCGAGAGAAAGAGCGACAGAGCGAGAGAAAGAGCGACAGAGCGAGAGAAAGAGCGAAAGAGCGAGAGAAAGAGCGAAAGAGCGAGAGAAAGAGCGAAAGAGCGAAAGAGCGAGAGAAAGAGCGAAAGAGCGAGAGAAAGAGCGAAAGAGCGAGAGAAAGAGCGAAAGAGCGAGAGAAAGAGCGAAAGAGCGAGAGAAAGAGCGAAAGAGCGAGAGAAAGAGCGAAAGAGCGAGAGAAAGAGCGAAAGAGCGAGAGAAAGAGCGAAAGAGCGAGAGAGCGAGAGAAAGAGCGAAAGAGCGAGAGAAAGAGCGAAAGAGCGAGAGAAAGAGCGAAAGAGCGAGAGAAAGAGCGAAAGAGCGAGAGAGCGAGAGAAAGAGCGAGAGAGCGAGAGAAAGAGCGAGAGAAAGAGAGAAAGAGCGAGAGAAAGAGAGAAAGAGAGAAAGAGCGAGAGAAAGAGAGAAAGAGCGAGAGAAAGAGAGAAAGAGCGAGAGAAAGAGAGAAAGAGCGAGAGAAAGAAAGAGCGAGAGAAAGAAAGAGCGAGAGAGAGAGAGCGAGAGAGAGCGAGAGAGAGAGAGCGAGAGAGAAAGAGCGAGAGAGAAAGAGCGAGAGAGAAAGAGCGAGAGAGAAAGAGCGAGAGAGAAAGAGCGAGAGAGAAAGAGCGAGAGAGAAAGAGCGAGAGAGAAAGAGCGAGAGAGAAAGAGCGAGAGAGAAAGAGCGAGAGAGAAAGAGCGAGAGAGAAAGAGCGAGAGAGAAAGAGCGAGAGAGAAAGAGCGAGAGAGAAAGAGCGAGAGAGAAAGAGCGAGAGAGAAAGAGCGAGAGAGAAAGAGCGAGAGAGAAAGAGCGAGAGAGAAAGAGCGAGAGAGAAAGAGCGAGAGAGAAAGAGCGAGAGAGAAAGAGCGAGAGAGAAAGAGCGAGAGAGAAAGAGCGAGAGAGAAAGAGCGAGAGAGAAAGAGCGAGAGAGAAAGAGCGAGAGAGAAAGAGCGAGAGAGAAAGAGCGAGAGAGAAAGAGCGAGAGAGAAAGAGCGAGAGAGAAAGAGCGAGAGAGAAAGAGCGAGAGAGAAAGAGCGAGAGAGAAAGAGCGAGAGAGAAAGAGCGAGAGAGAAAGAGCGAGAGAGAAAGAGCGAGAGAGAAAGAGCGAGAGAGAAAGAGCGAGAGAGAAAGAGCGAGAGAGAAAGAGCGAGAGAGAAAGAGCGAGAGAGAAAGAGAAAGAGCGAGAGAGAAAGAGCGAGAGAAAGAGCGAGAGAAAGAGCGAGAGAGAAAGAGAAAGAGCGAGAGAGAAAGAGTGAGAGAAAGAGCGAGAGAGAAAGAGAAAGAGCGAGAGAGAAAGAGAAAGAGCGAGAGAGAAAGAGCGAGCGAGAAAGAGCGAGAGAGAAAGAGAAAGAGCGAGAGAGAAAGAGCGAGAAAGAGAAAGAGCGAGCGAGAAAGAGCGAGAGAGAAAGAGAAAGAGCGAGAGAGAAAGAGAAAGAGCGAGAGAGAAAGAGAAAGAGCGAGAGAGAAAGAGTGAGAGAAAGAGAAAGAGCGAGAGAGAAAGAGTGAGAGAAAGAGCGAGAGAGAAAGAGAAAGAGCGAGAGAGAAAGAGCGAGAGAGAAAGAGCGAGAGAAAGAGCGAGAGAGAAAGAGAAAGAGCGAGAGAGAAAGAGAAAGAGCGAGAGAGAAAGAGTGAGAGAAAGAGCGAGAGAGAAAGAGAAAGAGCGAGAGAGAAAGAGAAAGAGCGAGAGAGAAAGAGAAAGAGCGAGAGAGAAAGAGAAAGAGCGAGAGAGAAAGAGCGAGAGAGAAAGAGCGAGAGAGAAAGAGCGAGAGAGAAAGAGAAAGAGCGAGAGAGAAAGAGAAAGAGCGAGAGAGAAAGAGCGAGAGAGAAAGAGAAAGAGCGAGAAAGAGAAAGAGCGAGAGAGAAAGAGAAAGAGCGAGAAAGAGCGAGAAAGAGCGAGCGAGAAAGAGAAAGAGCGAGAGAGAAAGAGAAAGAGCGAGAGAGAAAGAGCGAGAGAGAAAGAGAAAGAGCGAGAGAGAAAGAGCGAGAGAGAAAGAGCGAGAGAGAAAGAGCGAGAGAGAAAGAGCGAGAGAGAAAGAGCGAGAGAGAAAGAGCGAGAGAGAAAGAGCGAGAGAGAAAGAGCGAGAGAGAAAGAGAAAGAGCGAGAGAGAAAGAGAAAGAGCGAGAGAGAAAGAGCGAGAGAGAAAGAGCGAGAGAGAAAGAGCGAGAGAGAAAGAGCGAGAGAGAAAGAGCGAGAGAGAAAGAGCGAGAGAGAAAGAGCGAGAGAGAAAGAGCGAGAGAGAAAGAGCGAGAGAGAA